>NW_027466453.1:20150000-20157500 GCF_050575085.1 Anarhichas minor
CTCTCCATCCATCTTTCCTCCCCTCCTGTCATCCATCCTGTTTTAGATGGGTGTAAGTTTACCCGCAAGCAAAACAATGAAGACTATTGTTATTAATGTGTGTGTGTGTGTGTGTGTAGGAATGTTTGTGTTGGAAAAAGTTCAGTAAAAGAGACATAAAACATAAAACCTTCCTTGAAATTGAAGGTAATTCTAGCATTTCGTAACAGAACTAGAACTCTGAAATTAGAGATGCTGAATAATTATCGTCTATTAAATGTTGGCAGTTGATGAATCCTCCTCGGTTCTTGACTTTTTCCTCTTTCTAAGGTCGGCTGCAACTACCCATGACCCACCAAAGCCCATCAACGTCTCACATCCCTATTGTTTTATTCAGAGATCATTAAAACATGCAGAAACCACGACTCAAACCATCTTTAAAGATACATAACTCTCTCTCAGAGCGTCGCAACGATCAAGCTTTTATGATTTTGGGACGTGAGATCTTTCGCCTCTCTCGTCCCTTCCTTTGTCCTTTTGTATAAATCATCGGCAAGTGTGACGACTGCGCCAAGATGTGAAGTGTCCCAGTGCAGCTTTAATATGAAATTGATCAACATTTACTATCTGACTCTGCAAAGCGTGAGCTACAGCAGTAGCTGAGAGGCTCGATAGAGAAAGCAATCTAGTGGCCGTAGTGTTATCTCGCAGCAGCTGAGACTGTGGGTGATGAAGGTGAATGAGGAAGGTGCTGAACAGCCCTTTAGGTAACAGAGTCCACCGTCGTCCACCAGGTGTGAATGTGAGTAAACTGTGATGAAGGGCGCTGCTGGAGAAGATAATAAGTATGCACGCTTGTAAGAAGTAAAGGACAATAAACGGCGGCAGACTGCAGTCAGCATTCAAACACACGCTGAAGGTTTTAACGGACTGATTCATTTACATTGTTCTTAGCAAGTCTCCTCATAAAGAATGAAAGAGAGGAACTGGGCTCAACGGATATTGTTCCAGAAGTGAAGTCATCTGACATTTAAGAGTTAGCCAGCCATGGCCAGCCAGAGAGGTGTGTGTGTGTGTGTGAGTGTGTGTGTGTGTGTGTGTGTGTGTGTGTGTGTGTGTGTGTGTGTGTGTGTGTGTGTGTGTGTGTGTGTGTGTGCGGCCGGAGAGCCCAGAGGGCACGCAGCTCAGACAGAGTCATTATTTAGTGGCACACAGATGACGGCGTGGACTTAACAGGGACTGCAAGTGTACACGAGCATGCGTGCACACACACACACACACACACACACACACACACACACACACACACACACTCTCACGTAGACACACAGACAACACACTTACACAAACGTTACATATATAAGGCCTTAGGCTTCAGGATTTTAATGAGAAACATCAGTAACTTCACCTGTTGATGCTGTTTGTCCTGCTCTCTGCTCATCAAAGACGACACGGACAGCTCAATGTAAACTAATCAATTAAGTCAGATGTTTTCCTCAGATTCTTCATTTCATTAAACATCTGCAGTATTTATATTTTCAGAGAGTGTCATAACCACTTTTCCGTGGCCCTGTTGTACACTTGCATATTCCAAACATGCAGCGTTTCGCGAAAAACATGAATCGTTATACCTCCGGCTATGTTACAGAGACACCTGGCCTTTGACCAACATATCCGATGGAACCGTACAATGTCAAGGTTGAGATTTACCTGTGGCATGAAGTTAACTTGATTTAATTATTTACAGTGTTATTTGCAGTGAGTTACAGTGGGCACGTCTCCTCACAGAGCCCTCGGGCCACGTGTATTAATAAGAGAACATTAAAAGCAATTATAACCTCCCTAAGATGTCTTTCTTTAGGGCAAACACTCCATCTGAACAACACCGTTTCACACCCCATTAGAAGGACCTGGCTGCACATGAAAGACAACACCTTTACACCTTTTGATAAATCTAATTGCAGACACCTCCGATGCCCTTGACATGTGTCGTATGGTAATTTCTCTGATGTTCAATGGGG
Organism: Anarhichas minor; assembly: GCF_050575085.1. Lineage (NCBI taxonomy): Eukaryota > Metazoa > Chordata > Actinopteri > Perciformes > Anarhichadidae > Anarhichas > Anarhichas minor. The sequence continues at coordinate 20,152,001 of NW_027466453.1, forward strand.
GTGTGTTCAGGGCTCCTCATGCTCCTCTAATGAAACAGGCCGTTTGTGGTTTATTAACATAGCAATGACTGCATCCATGAGCCACCTCTCCTGTTGCCTGGCTGCTTCCCACGGTGCCCTCTCTATGAGCAAGCTCCAACTAATGACCGTAGATATGAACTTCATTCAGTCCTGAACTGGCGGAATTGATTTGTGGTAAAGAGCTGTGCTGTATCATGACATGTAAAGAATGGTGAAACAACGAGGAGTGACTATATGTGCAGCATTGATTGGATCATCTGGAGATTCAGTTTACAAGCTCGTAAAGTAGAGAATGTCATGAAGTATGTTGTTTACTCATGAGTGAAATTAAACTACATTTGTAAGTACTATGTGTAGCATTTAATGCCAATGAATCATGACAATATTCATCTTAGCAAACTACTGCAGTTAACTGACTTTTTTGGGGGGTTTGGTCAGTTTAATTGAGTTCAACTGACAGGGATGTATTGATGTCAAGTAGTATTTGTGATTGTTATATATTATTTCACACTTTTATTTCTTTGTCAATGACTGTTATAACATGAAGTTGTCTGGCTGCACAACAGAAGCACACAAATAATAAATGACACAGCTATCCACGACACATAGGAAAGGTACACTGCTTCTCTGTGCAGTGCAAATGCTAAAAGTTGTGTGAAAAGCTTCATTGAAATGATAATAAATAGTGAAAGATGTACGAGAGAACATGTCTAGGGAGCGCAGCTGCACTCACGGCACGCTGGTGCAAAAGTCATGTCTGTGTTTGTTGCTAAGAGATTTTGGAATGTATTAGTGAAGGAGTCTTATCCTTAGTTTGACTCTATGACCTAACCCTGCAGAAACTACATGGTAAAATGGCAAACACACACACACACACACACACACACACACACACACACACAAACAAACAGACATTACTGCAGGCAGCGGTTGATGAACAGCAATCTGTGATGTACGCCAAAAGGGGAAGGGGGGGAGGGGGGGAGGAAGAGGGAGAAGCCCAGAGAGTCAGCACAGCTAAAATTACAACCCTGTCACACCAAATCAGTGCCGATGACCGTGTGTGTGTGTGTGTGTGTGTGTGTGTGTGTGTGTGTGTGAGCGAGTGAGAGAGGAAGTGTGTTGTTTGGCTCCGCCTAAAGACACTGGGAGAAAGTAAACAAAACAAACATGCATGTATACACACATGCATACTGTACACACACTCGTATGCACAACACAAGTGTGCATGACGACGTTGAGCAGTCAGTAGAGATAATGTGATGGGAGGATCAGAGTCAGTCAGAGTGCGTCTGGACCTCTATTATCTACCAAACACACACTCACACTGGGGTCGACTCACTTATCATCCAATCAGGGCCAAATGTAATTTCTGAAATGGCTGTTTACTCGCTAATGAGTATTCGTTCTCAACTATTCTTAGCAGGAGTGATGTGCTACCAAAAGTCTTTTTTTTTTCCAAGAAAAGAGTCAAATTCTGATTCCTGATCTGACTGAACTGAGTGTGAGAGGAAGCCAGACCTCTCCATCTCCAGCTTTTTCCTGCGTGACGTACACAAACACACATGCGTGAGACGAGAACGTATGCACACACATTGTGAGCTAATGTGGCTACGGCGCTACCATATGCTGGAACAGGTGGTTTGCTTCACAGCGTATCTCAGCCCGTTTCCTAGTGAGCATCAATGAATGGCTCTCCCCTCGCGGTTCCCACTCACGCTAACCGGGAACCATTAGTCTGTTTTCTATCGGTGTCGTCATACGACGGAGCAGACCTTGTGTCAGCCTGTTAGCTTTTAAACCAAATGTCATTTCTAAATGAAAGCAAAGTCATGCGATGCTGCCTTCCATTTTAATACTGAGATGAAATACCGGCTGTCCTACTAACAGAACATAGTTAAAATACTGCATACAAATAGCTGAAGGTCTTCCATTCTGTCGGTTATCCACCGTCAGCATGCACCTTACTGAGCTACATGTGTGATCTCAGTCTTACTGCCAAATAATAATCATTGTTTATGACATTAAGATGATCTTAATCGCTCTAAAGCGATTTGCATTCTTAAAACAGCTACTTGTAATGTCAGCTATTTCAGTGTAGCTATGGATTTAGATCACACACAGACAAAATAACATTCAAATGAATTAGAATTATTAAGTATAACTTCTCAACCAGCAGCATCTTTGTTAAACCAGGATACAGTGAATCCATGAAAGATGTTGCATTTTGAGGAAGAGCTGTGTCTCCCTCCCCCTTGTCTTCGCTTGCTCATCTGCTCATTTTTCACAACATCTTGACATGTTCCTGTCAGGTTTGTCATCATTTGGACCATAATTAAGAGCAGCTGTGGTAAAATCTGTTTACGTCAAGATATTTGTGATACATCTGTGATACCTCCCTCTTGATAAAAAGAACTACAGGAAGTTCTAACAATCGATTAACATTCATACAATCAAAGGGTGCTTTACTTCTATTTGCTCCTTTATGAATGTTTAACACAGAAAAAGTAGCGTATTTAGATTATTTAAATAGTGTACACGGTAACCACAGTGAGAATAGTTATTTTGGAAGAATATGTGATCGCTCCCAAGTTAAAATTAAATAAAGAGCTACTTCCCATTCTGCCAGCATGGTATGAATGCAAAATGTGCATTACCGCCAATAGCATTCTGGGAAATGTATTACGTAGTATCCAGCTACCCTGTCCTTCATTTCCTTCCTGTTGCATTTGTTCATGCTGTTTATAATCTACTCACTAGTTGGGTCAAAGTGCTTAATCTGTGGTAGGAGTAAAACAATCAGCTACTTTACACAAGTGTCCTCAAGCAAGAAATTGAGAACCCAACTAGATTCATGGGGGTCAACTTCTGCCCCTGACCTCTGACCTCGGAGAAGAGCAGGAAGTCAATATAGCTCAAGAGGAATTAAAACTAAACTGTGTTGCGTGTCTGAGAGTATGTGTGGCTACGTTTGAATGTGTGTGAGAGAGAGAGAGTGTGCGTTGACATTGATGAATGAGCTCTACATCAGAGCAATCTGCTACCACGGCTTTATTAAACAAGCACAAATCACTTCAGGAAGTGTGTTTTTGATGCGGGCCTCCGATGTCAGATGTTGTCTTGTCTGAGAACATCTGTGCATGAATCAGTGAGGATCGTTCATTTTTGTGTATTTGTGTGTGCGTGTGTCTACAACATGCAAGTGTGCGTGTGTGCATGCATCCTTGCCTGCTTTCCAACATTCCTATGTTGCGTAGGTGAGTCCAGTGTTTGTGAAAGAAGTGAGGGATTAGTCTCTCCGCACCAGCTGCTCTCTGCTGAATGCAGCTCACCTCATTTCAACCTCTCGTTGAGCAATCAGCTCGTTGTTGTATTCAATATTGTAGCCACAGTATTTAGCTTATCACAACCATCATCATTGCGCCATCATCAGGTCAAAATGTATATTCAAAGCCTTAGTTAGTGCTAACTATCAAATGTTAACATGCCAACCGACATGATGAACAAAGCACTGCTATTCTACTCATTCTGATGATTATAGAACAGCAGCTAAATGTTAGACGTTAATCACAATTTACTGGGATGATGACACAATTTCATCACTCCATCAAGTTACAATTACACTGAAAGTAAATAAACGATAATAACTATCATCCAACCCATGATGTGTGTGTGTGTATGTGTGTGTGGGGGGTAAATAAGCTCCACTTTGACAGTTACCTTCACTGTGTGCTGAAGGGCAGAAGGCCCGGCATCGCTCGGCCCCGTGGGAAATATTCCTGTTCTAAACCTGGAAACAGAGCGGAGATTGTTCCTTTCATCTCTCTCTCTCTCTCTCTCTCTCTCTCTCTCTCTCTCTCTCTCTCTCTCTCTCTCTCTCTCTCCTTGTTTTCTCCCAACTCCTCGTTCCCTCTCTTAACAATCTCTCCCCCGCCTTCCCCCACTCTCAAACTCTCCCTCATCTCTCTCATAGCACCTGTAATTCCTGCTTTCCCCCCCTAATCAGATCCTAATAGGAAAAAGCTTGCAGATGTCAGCACTAGTTAATTAACTAGTGCTTCCTCCTCCCTTTCGCTGTCTCCCTCAATCTCCCTCTCACACAGACACACTTATTATTGCATAGCCAGAGCAAGTTATCTGCTGCATTCATACAGTGGTATCTAAAGGGCAGAGATGATCACTGAGCAGCTGTTACAGGTGCAGTGTGTAAGATGTGGCCAGAATTTTATCATCAACAGAATGTGAAGATGTTGCAGTTTTGACATTATGTAGAAGACATCTATGTATTGTGTTACAGAGATATTTACTGAAATGAGCATACTAACATAGAGCATAGTAACACCTCCAGAGGCGAAAGGTAGTGACTGTAGAGTTCAATCTGGCCTCAGTCCAACAGTCAGCGGTTAGCAGTTAGCTCACATTGGGTCAGGTTGCGCTGGGTCTAACCTGCGTAACGGCAGCAACAGAAAGTTTGGTGATCCGGCGGGGCGTCAGGGCGGCCTCCAGGGGTCAGACCCCCGGCCCTGGGGTTTGCGCCGCTGGCTGAATTTGCGTTGATGCAGCTCTGCCAACTGAAGGTCCATCTCCAGGAGCTGCTGCGCACTCTTCATCCGGCAAAGTAGTCTCCTGTAGGACGAGCGTGTTCTTGTTTCTGCCACTTATGATTGAATCCAATAAACGAAACGTGTGGACCGTACAGTCCCGGGTTAGAGGCACAGTAAGCACAAAGACTGCGAACGTAAACTATAGGCCAACTCGTGAATATTATAAAATGGACAGAGTTTCAGGAGATTGGTTGAATTTTGCATATGCTTGCCCTGCTTTTAGTTTGTAGTTTTTAAAAACTCATTTCTGTATGTTTTGATTGTATGGAGCCAGTAGTGGAGGTGAAATGCAGACCCCTATTTGTTTGGAGCACATGGACAGATCCCACACATTGCACCTTTAAACTAGTGAGTTAGTGAGTGAGTCATTAAATTATGGAGTCAACTGGCTTTGCTTTGGGGACTGATACATTAACCTTCTGTAGTTTGCGAAGCAATTTATTTTCTTTTTGTTTATCGTCTCCATTTCCTCAGAGAAAAAAACCATATAAAAACATTATAATATGCACCATTACTTTAAACGGATAAATGGAATAAGCAAATAAGAGTGGATTAATGTGACTGTACGTTGTAACACAATGTACAGTCACATACAGTTACTTACATACAGTCACATACAGTCACGTACAGTTTGTATTGATGTATTTCCACATCGAAGTAAATTAATATTTGCCGAGGCACGTTGCAGCAGTTCGACTGTTAAATTGCATTTAACAATACAAAGAAACCCATCATGGCTGCTGTCAACTTACTTTAACGCTAGTTAATAATTCATCATGAAATTCTGCGTTTACTCTTTGACGTTATGCGAGTGGACAGTTTTGGGCTGTCATCCATCCAAACAGATAATGCTTCGTATCGTATGAAATGTTAAT
>NW_027466453.1:20162500-20507500 GCF_050575085.1 Anarhichas minor
GTGTGTGTGTGTGTGTGTATGAGCGTACAGTAGGAGTGTGTGTTTGTGTTTTCCTCAGAGTTATTTTTAACAGCGCGTCACAGCAGGAGCCGGAGTTTCTCTCCAAGTAGGTCACAAGTGATAATAAAATGAGGATAAATAAAAGACACTCGCACAGTAACGTGATGCTGCTGGGGCTGTGTTTGCGTGCATGTCCGCATATATGTGAGTGTGTTACATGATCAGAAACAGCTGTATTTACATGCGTAAAAAACACACAAACAACACAATCACACACACACACACACACATAATTGATCGCATGCATCGCGACATACACACAGACTGTACATCTGACTGCACCACCAGTCTGTGTTTTGTAAAAAACCTGCAGGGAAGTTTTCTATTGTTTCATCATTTTCATGCTCTTTTGATTTGAGTTTGTGTTATAAGATATTACATTATTGATTATCCTTTCTGGTGTTTGATGATGCCTGAGATATCCCTGACTGATGATGGTTTACAGGCAAATGTCTGATGAATTATTGATACTATGGGACCCATAAATAGCCACAATGTGACATTCTGTTCCGCTGTTATTTCCATTGAAGGCTGTAACGGTTTGTGTAGAAGACGGGTATTAAATGGCCTGTCAACGGTAAATGGACTCTACTTGTACAGCGCTTTTCTAGTCTTCCGACCACTCAAAGCGCTTTAACACTCATTCACCCATTCATACACTGATGGCAGGGGCTACCATGGAAGGTTCCACCTGCCCATCAGGTCTAACTATCTAACGCTCACACCCATTCACACACACCGCAGGATCAGCCTGCGGGAGCAGTTTGGGGTTAAGTGTGTTGCCCAAGGACACATGGACTAGCGTAGCCGGGGATGGAGCCGATCCTCTGATTGAAGGACGACGACGCTCTGTCACTGAGCCACAGTCGCCCCGAGCATTTGTTTTCTGTGCTTGACTATTGTCATTATACATCAGGGAGGTTTGTCATCTCTTGTATCACCATTGTTGTTGAGGAGGCTTTGACTCTTCTGACTCCATGCGTTTTTTAAACGGAGAATACCAAACTGTACCGTATTGTATTGTATCTTTTCAAAGATAAGTACATTATCTAAATCAAGGAAAAATAAGCAACCCATATGTTGGTATTCAGAAGAGTTGGGTTATAAAATAAGAAATGAAATTCTCTCTCGCACAGTTGGCAAGTCTTAGCACGGGGCTCCCTCATGTGCTCTGTGTATTCTGGAGTATCAGAACTCAAAGTTGTGATTTTCATGGTCAGAATCTCAAGGTCTCGCAGAGCTGAGGACAGTTTGGTGACCTGCTTTTTGCTGATAATGTAGTTCTGCCAGTTTCGTCGGGATACGACCTTCAGCTTGGTTCGCAGCTGAGGGTGAAGCAGTTATAAGAGTCAGTACCTCCAACTCCAAGGCCATGGTACTCTGTTGAGAAACAGTGGATTGCCACATCCAGTTAGGGAGCAAACTGCTGCCCGTGAGGGTACCGGACTGTCACAGTGACAAGAAGAGGAAGCTGGGAAGGTGTTCCTGTTTGGACTGGGATCCCAGAAGAAGAGCTGGATGATACTCGGACAATGTCTGAGCTTCTTTCAGTCACGCTGACATAGATTCAGATTGGAGGGATGCTTCACATTTCCATCACTTTCACCAGGACTTGTTTGCCACAATATCTTGTACGAATTCACTTTTGGTTTCTTTTGGAAATCCGCTGCACTCTCACAAGTCTCATTGAGAACATTTGAATTTAGCAAAGGGAGCCCAGTGTACAGAGTGTCACGATGCTTACTGCCATCAACTGTCACTGAAAAACATCACTGACTACAGCTGACTGCGAACAGCAAACTGACAGATTTTAATTGAGGAATAAGACCACAGCTGATTGATAACAGCTGTGTGAACAGAACTTCTGTGGATTGTTTAGTCAAATCCCTGAAGTATCCTTGCAGGATGTTGGTATTTTAATTATACTGCATCTGAAACTCTAAATCTCCCGTTGACATTTAACGTTTCACACAAAGCTAAAGCTACCTAACCAGTTATATTTAAATTTATATTTAGAAGCCAGTCTGGATGCAGCTGCAGAACAACAATGTCACATTTCCTGATATTAAAATAACACATCTATAGAATTCGACAGTCTTGTCTCGGTGAGTGCATTCATATCTTTGGGGGAGGGTTTCTCCATTTACCCTTTAATGTGTCAAAAATCGTGCAAAATGCCTAAATATGAAACCCAGGAAGCAGAATGAGTTGTAGGAGCTCTTGTAGCAGTGTGTTCTGTAGAGGCGGCTGGGCCGGCGACTGTCTGTTATAATGACAGATGACAATCAGTCGGTTGTAGAGCCATCTCCATCATTGATGGAGGTGACCTTAAAGATCCATCTGTACCTAATGTTTTTCTCTGTCTTTACCACCTTTACTATTATTACTTCATCGCCCCGTTATGCTTCTTTATCATCCACTTTCTCATTCACAAAGTTATTGGCTTCCACACAATAGATTACCTTTCATTTCTTGTGACATTTCAAACATTTGCAAACACTCACTTGAAAGTTCATGATACGTAGCTTATGTATGTCAGTAATGCATTTGTGTGCATTGATGCTACATGTGACATACGACATCGTTACATCTCAAGCAATTGCTTCTGCACACTATTTAGCATGACTGGCCAACTGTTACTCCTAACAGTTCACCCACTGGGTGGAATATTGACAATAGATGAAACTCCCCCAGTGTCTCCCCTCCTCATGTGATATGTTTCTCCCTGTTTGCCCGTGTCTATTTGTCCGTTGTTCCTCCTCCACATCCACTAGCCAACAGCGAGTACACTTCAATGAGTTTCCGAGCAGGCTGATCTATATTTCAGAGTGGAAACGTACAGAGATGACAGTGAGGCGTGAGATAGGAACAGACAGAGCATATGTATATAAGTTACTTGTGAGTTATGTTCTGCTGGTGTCTGTACATGAAGTCTTTACATTATACTCTCGTAAGCATCAGAGTCAAGGCCTGTTTGGGAAACATCTCTGCAAGTGCAAAACACCTCGCTTGGACTCTAAATTCAACTTGGAATAAAACTTGCTGAGAATGGTCATGCCACTCTGACGTCTTACGTCAGAGTGGCATGACCATTCTCAGCAAGTAGTAGAAGTTATTTGAGAGTAAACTGACTCATAACAAAAGACATGCAATTAATGATCGTGTCTGGTTCTTTTCTCAGTCTTTCAAGACTTGAATAAATTCAATTTAAAAGACTATCGGGACTCTCTGGATGCAGAGAAAACTAAATAAATTAAGAAATTTGTACGACTAATTAATTACTTTTCGGTAAAGACTAAAAACTTAATTTATTGCATTGAACAGGGGCCTGACTATTCCAAAGATCACACCTAAAAAGGCCCGGAAAAGCCCCAAAAAATAATGTAAATGTATTTAAAAAAAGAACAATTCTTCATTATCTATATGTCACATAATTGGTTAACACATACTTAGCAAACAGTAACAATAACAAACATTTTCCTCCCCACCCATCTGGGAGGATACACCGTTGCACATGTTTTACTAACGCTCCCATGTGGAGTCACAGGCTCCTGCCAGTTCAGTCCGTCACATGACTTACAGGTAGGTAGGATATAAAGTTTATTCTAAAATATCCAAGGACTGACCCACTTCTCAATATACATGAAGTGAAAAAGCAGGATCGGCATTGTAAATAGAGTAAAGCCCTCGTAAATGTCTTACTGGAAGATTGTGTGAGGAGGTTTTTCAAAGTGCAACAAAACAAAATAGCTTTCACTGCTAAAAAAAACTAGATTGATGGAAGTGGAGGAAAAATGGCTATTTATTAAAAATAACTGCATGTCCTATATGGCTTTAAACCCTAGAGATAAACTGCTAATTGATACCCCACAGATGCTAAATAAATATACAGAGCATCTGCTCCATAATGATGAACAATACAGATATATGTTGTCTTGCTGGTCTTTGGACACCCCTAAAGAGACCTTGTCCATGCCTAAACCACAGTATAGGTTTCTAAAGTAGCCACTGAATGTAGTGGGAATATCAATATTCTTTACAATATAGTTTTTTCCGTTAGCCGTTTTATTTCCTCGCAACATGAAACTCCATTTATCACACTTGAACTGTTTTGCGGAGAGAGAAAAAGAAGAGCTGAATAAAACATGGCTGTGGTTTGGCCTAAATTAATCTTGCATAGCCGAGTTTACAAGGGGTCTGGAGAATAAAAAGGACAAAGGTTTGAAATGGTGGAAACACAGCAAGCTGTCGTTTTACTTTAAACCCAAGCTTGAGCGAACTTGTTTGTCCTCAAACAGAAAAGTAACCTTTAGCAGCACTTCAACACTCACGGCTCATCAGGACTTCACTGCAGGAGGATTTCTCTCTCTGGCTCCCCCTCTCTACTCTCCTCCTTCTCTCTGCTCTTTGATACAGTGGTATGTATCAATAACTAGTTCAGACAGACACGGAGGCCACAGATGTTAATCCGAGATTAGTTGAAAAAAACGTCTTTTGTGAAAGTGAAGAAATGTTTTCATCTTGCCCAAAAACTGCTTTTAAGATGCAGGACAGAATGACCCGCACAATACCTTTCACATTAAACGAGAATATAACAATAACATTATCAATCTGTGGATTTCTATATTGTCTGCAATATGTTTGGGACATTTTAGTGAGCAAAACACACAGAGACCAAATAACAGTAATTGAGGAAAGAGAAGTAACCGACAGCAGAACAAAAGTCATTTCACAACGTGATGAAAATGAACAATTTTTTCTTTTTTCTTTATTGCAGATCGGCTTTGTTTGCCTTCTGTTTTGTCACGCAAATGTGATGGTTCTATGGATGCCGGTTACCTCAGCCCCGGACTAGATGGCAGCCGATCAAGGTGAGTGACAAGCGTGGGGCCTTCATCTTGACCGACTGATGAGGAGGAGGATGGGAGGAACAATAGACATCAGTAGAGTTGCTTTCTTTCTCAGATGCATTTCCTGCCTGCCGAGTAGATCCTGCTGTTGCCTCCTGCTCCCAAGAGGCACCGCTAACTGCTGACCTCATATCGGGGGATTCCAGGTCTTCGAGCCAGAGGGAAGATCGAGCCTCCAGGTGTGAGGTGTGTCACTAACTGTCTCGTTACTCAGCTCAAAACATTAAGAAGAGTACATCTGTTGGTTTATTGTCAGGTAGAAAGACAATCAATATTCTTTCTTGTTTTGTGTTATAGGTGTAAAGAAATACTTTGCTAGAAAAGTAAAAATCTGGCTGCATAAAGTGCAGTTTGTGATAATCTGTTGAAGTTGAATATTTATATTAGCTCTATAAAACCACGTGAAACAAGTTCTAATGTTCTGTTTTATATCTTATTCAACAAGCAAATCTTCAACAGACTAACATCTTAATGACAGCAGTAAGTTGGAAACTATTTCACTCTTTGTGTGGCTTTCTTGGATTTATATTTCACTTATAGCAGAAGAAACTGTGACCCTCTCAGGAGTAAAGTGTACAAGTAGTTACTCTTTCTCTTACACTTGTGTCTCGGGATCCTACTCTCTTCCCATCGGCTCACAGGCCTGAGGTCTGCAGACTTGAGGTCTACAGTTGTACCCTTCTCACTGCCACTGCTGCTGCTATAATGATTTATACATGTGTTCATGCTGCAAACAATTCATAATACTTCACAATAACACGACTGTCACCTTCTGAACAAGGAGAGATATCCACTCCTCTCTGTTTTCCTCCTCATGGCTGTGGAAATCCCAGTTGCTCTCGCCGCCAGTCACAGTCTACCGTGTTTTTGGAGGTGTCATCAGCAGAGGGAGGTCACTCCAAACTGTGGCACGTCTCTGTGAGCACGTGTGTGTGTGTGTGTGTGTGTGTGTGTGTGTGTGAGAGAGGAATAAATCCAGAGAGAGGGGAGGAGACAGAGACTGACAGGTGGTAATGCCGCCCATCTTATCACCTTCTTCTGTCTTTCTGTACGGTGACACAAGTGCAAGTTGACTGCTCAGCGTATTTTTCTCTTGGTAGTTTGTGCGTGTTCAAGATTGAAAGTGTGTGTTTGTACAACAGTGCATCCACATGGGTGTTATTGATTGTTTATATACATTTCAGCTTTGGCTTGTCTGTTAACTTTCGCCCAATCACAGGTTTCCACATTTCTTCTTGTGGTAGAAGGACATTCATCCCCTCAGGGTTTGAATACAGAGTGTGACTCTTTCAAATGTAACCTATATTGATGTCTATACACACCCACACACACACACACACACACACACACACACACACACACACACACACACACACACACACACACGTAGCATGTCAGAAAGTGCACCACATTGACAGCGGGACTGACAGAAGAAGAAAACCAGGATGACACGGAAAAAGAGAAGGAGGGAAAACAATGGGACAGAGAGAGAGAGAGAGCGACAAAGAGAAAACAAACAGTTTGAGATGGATTAAATACAGAACACAGATGGACAGATGAAACAAAAAGAACAAAGTCAGTCATATTATACAAAATAATTAAACGTACATAAAGTCCATGTAGCCTTTCATAAAATGTTTATCATAGTTGTCTCCGCCAGGAGGATTGCGCGATCGGTCTTGTGAGTGTGTTGTGCACCTCTGCGTCTGTCCACGGCTGATCTCGCATTCTGCTGACGCAAACTGCAAAATATAAAGATTTCAGCCATTTAACATTTGCACTGATAAATTGCAGAAACTGAGCAGCCTCTAGCTTCAACCAGCAAAATACAAACAAATCAAGTGCAGCCTGTTTTGCATTGCTCTAATGCTGCTTTGAGACTCTGACGAAGGCCTGTCGGCAGCAACTACATCATCAAAGATGTCAGGCCCGGATCCTGACAGTCAACATGAAAAGATGTTACTGAAAAGGTACAAATGTCAAGGAAAGATATTTAAATGTATGCTTGGCTCCAATTGAGCCTTTACACGCGTGCAGTTATTTGGGACCTAAAGTGTTATCTGTCAGAGATTCAGGGGTAAAGGCAAGAATGTTTCTGGCAAATCTGAACAATCTGTCTAAACTGATGGACCGATTTGCAAATTAATTATAAGGCTGCACTGTCACTGCAGGCAGTAATGCTCAGCAATTCAAACTTGATGTTTATTTATTTCGATGCTAGTTCAAACACTGCTTTATCTATTTGATACAGAAGTGACAGTAATGTTTAAATGTCACTTTGTGCACCTACACTTCTTATACCTTCCTTTAGTACGTGTTGTCTTTTAACAAATGATATCTAAATAATATTTAGGTTATGAAGATGTTATTGAGATGTACCCAATATATTGTTTCTAATGCCAATCCCAATTTATGGGAGTAAAATGGGCGGGACAAAACACCTACACTATCTGTAGCAATGTTTTACACATAGAAATACCTGTGTGGGGTAAGTTTTCATTTGTATTCAGTGACAACAACTATGGCAACCAAGTGTGAGTAGTGTGTAAAAGTATTGGGACATTTCCCTATTTTATCATAACTTCTCAAAATGGGACACCTTCTGTCCAACAAGCCTTTATGAGGACAACAGAGAGAGGAGACCTGCAGCTTACCTCTAACAATACCTTGGTTAATATGATATTAATAATACAATCATCTTTATCTTATGAGTTGTCAGATAATGGAAATCTTTCAAATTGGTAATAAGATAACAACTTAAAAACATAAAACTTTAACAATCAGTATTTATCAGTTATTCCACCATCAACTGGAATAAGAAAGAAAAGAGGAATATGTACAGGTGGACAAACAGGGAGACAGACAGACAAAGACAAAGAGACGAGCAAAGAATGAATAATGAACTGATCATCGTCTCTTTTCTTGCCGTTTGCTTTTTTTTTGCCCACACCACCTTCAGCCTTAGTTATCCTCAGATTCCTCCATCCCTAAACTCACGTTCTCCTTACTTTATCATCTGTTTACCCTCCCTCTGCCTCCACTCCGATCCCTGTCTCTACCTCCAAGCGCTGTTTCCACCGTAGCTCTCTTTCTCTCCCTCTCCTGCCTCTTTCCCCAGTTTTCTGTCTCATCCTTTCATCTCTGTTGTTCTCCCACCTCATTCCCCATCCTCCCCTTCCTCCCTCCCTATGGCCAACAGCTGCTTAAACTTTCTGTGGAACGTTGAAAAGTTGAGCTGATTGGTCAGGCCATCACAGAGCTGATGTGAACACAAATAATACACACAGACACACACACACACACACACACACACACACACACATACACACACACACACACACACACACACAGACACACACACACACACACACACACACAGACACACACACACATACACGCACACACATACACACACACACACACACACACACAGACACACACACAGACACACACACACACACACACACACACAGACACACACACACACACACACACACACAGACACACACACACATACACGCACACACACACACACACACACACACACAGACACACACACACATACACACACACACTCTCTGCTGTGTTCTGCTTCGGTTCCCCAAAAAGAAGAATTGTAGCCAGGGGCAAGAAGCTGAGCCTGATGTTATTATAGTTCGATGGACAACAGAATACATTTACATTTCTTTTTTTCCAGACCCCACATATACTAAATGAGCACAGCAGATGAACATCTGTGTAATATTGTCACAATGATCATAATACAGAAGCTGACAATGAGGGAACCATTACAGCTCCTGTTCCTCCTTTCCTTCCCTTCCCTATTGTCCTATGATAGGAGCGGGCGAGTACTCGGAAGAGATAGCTTTAGCATGCAAGCAAAGGAAATGGGAAGAAAGGATGGATGTAGGAAGTAGATGAGAAGGTGGCTTTTACACTCCACCCTGCCAAGCCTCCTACATCTCCACCCCTCTGCTTCCTTGTTTTCCCTTCCTCCCTCTCTTATTCCACTCCATCCCTGATGAGATGCTTTCTGACACTGCCACTGGCTGCCGGTTCCTCAAGCCATCTGCAAAACACACACACCCACACAGCGATACATACAACACACAGAAATGTTCCTCAACAACACATACACAAAGTAGCATCTGAAACACTTAAGTGTTATTTTTTTACAAAAAGACCAAACACTTCCTGGTTTGTTAGCATTTGAAGTATGTGCACACTTTTAAACACAACAGAAGCCATTTTGTTGTTGCTATTTTCTAAATACCCTCACAGAGCCCTAACTTTATATGTTCTCAGATCGGTGTCACTCCCAGGACGTCGAATGCCGATGCTTGGGCAGTGGCCCTTGGTGTCTTAATGTCGATGCACAAGGCACCCTTTAATGTAAACCCACCTGCGTCATTGTTAGATGCTCAGAGCAACGGATGTAAAGTAAAAGTCTGCTCAGAACAGGAAAGACGGATGGTGGATTATCAAACAAACAAGACTTTTACTCAGGCCGCCGCTTGTGTCCCATGTGAAACCAAATATTTTTCTACTGACGACGATGTCACGTGAGTCAAATGACGTTACGTCTGTAGCTTAAGTTACGTAATCATTTCAATCCAAACCATGATGTTTTTTCTAACCCTAACCAAGTAGTTAATCCGAAACCGAGACCGCTTCACAACGTTAACCTGTGTTACGACGTTAACCACGCATACATCTAATACACTATTATCGAAGAAGTTGTAAATATCTTGCAGCAAATATATGTAGTTATTTCCCCAGTGCTATGTACTTGTTTGTTTTTCAGCCATGTGACGTTGGCGACGGGAGTCACAAGGAGGCGGGGAGATTTTGCTTCCATCAATCTTTTTATAGACCAGTGCTGTTGCTCTACGAAACATGTATTTTTGCAACTGATTAGTAAAGAGACGTCTGGGATCACAAATGGCATGTCATTAGTCAAGGCAGCAAATCAGCTCGGAGACAAACACGGCTGTGTCAGTATTCACAAATGTCAAACTGTCAAGTGGTTGTAGAGAGAGAGCTCGAGTTAGAGGACAAACCTACTCTCTGATACTTCAACATTCATTTCATGTTGAAGGGTTGAAATTGTCATTATTACACCAATTGTCCTTCAACTTTCCTCCTCTACTTCTGCTCCCTGGTGATTTCTGAGATAGCCGTTTGACAACCCAGCGATAATGGATTTGAGCGTGTTGTGTTTTTCTCTCTGGAGTTAAAGTGATCATAAAAGAAAATATTTTCTATATGAGAAGTGCGCTTCAAAGAGAATATTTGCCAGACGAAAGCCAGCACTATTCACTGGAGACACCACACACCCATGTTTTAATATTGTATGCATGCTGCATGGCATCACCGAAGAGAGGCCTTGTGAAAACGGAGTTGTCCTCTCAACATTACTATTGAGAGGACACGTGAGAGAGTTGGTATCAGGATACAAAAAGCACTTTTAACAGGTTTAACAGACACCCACTGTATATCCGTCTCATGATAGAGAGGCTTGTATCTTGACGATGCAGAGCTCAGCTCCTATTGGTTCCGGTCCAATTAAACCGATAGCCCTAAATAGTCTGATCCCTGAGGCCTACAGGACCTTCTGTCTGTTCTCAGAACACAACATGTGTTCAATTCTGTTATTTAAGAGTTCCTGTCAGTGTGGAAAGAGGTATTTTAGATCGCTGAAAATGTTCTCCTACCAAACTCCTCTGTAGCTGAGCTGCAAATATCCTAACTTGAGACCACATTGTCTACACTTTGCCGGTTAGAGGCCCTGCAGCCTACCCACACTAGTACTTTAGCCAATTCGACCTCCTTTACAGCTGGCACAGGTGTGAACATTGTATCTTTAGGACTGCAAAGACTCACCAGATGCAGCAAAGTTTGAACAAATCCATCATCTTGTCAAATCAAAAGCAAAGACTCTAGATTGCTTCTATTGTTACTGCAACCGCTTATCAGTGGAGGCAACAATGTTTTCACAAGTTTACAAGTTCTTTCTTTTGTTCCCCATGGTATTTACATGTGTTCCTTTAGGGCACATGTGAGGAATACATTATGTTGCATGTTAACATCATTAGGAAATATCTTTCAAACTCAGATGAATGCACATTAATTAAATGTCCACGCTACTATCTGGCTCGCTCTCCATACTCTCCTCAATTGCTTTTATTCAAATGACACGACCATACACACATGGAGGTACACGCACACACATACACACACACAAGCATGCAAGCCTGTAGAAAATGCACAGACACACACTGTATGTACACACACATTTGGTCAGTAGGCTGAGTTGATTAGTTGGCTAGGATGACGCACACACACACACACACACACACGCACGCTCCATGCAACATGCATACCCACACACGCACTCTACCACAAGATAATCTTCATGGCATCTCCCAATAGAATCGCATTCCGTTTGTTCAAATATATTTTCTTCAGTTTTACCTCAGGGCCTCGTGAGTTGTTATGACTCAACTTTCCCAGTAATGTGTGTGTGTGTGTGTGTGTGTGTGTGGGTGTGGGTGCGAGTGCGTGTGCATGTGTGTGATTGTGTTTGTGGAATTGGGCTTACTGACTCACCCCTCTAGTGTCCAAAGAGTGATTCTGCTGACTCCAGTTTTATGTCCTTAATCACTGTGTGTGTGTGTGTGTGTGTGTGTGTGTGTGTGTGTGTGTGTGTGTGTGTGTGTGTGTGTATTGTAGGCTTGTGTCTCTCTGTACAGTGCATCCTTGTTTGTATGTCTGTGTGTATGCTGGTTCGTGTGGATCCCATATCTGTGTGCGTGCGTAGCCGTGTTCATGTGTTGGCTAATGGGTTTTGTCAGTGTGACTGAACCGAACTGAGGTCAACACAGCTGATTAAAGAAGTGAGCCGTGCCGCTCTGCCTACACATTTACCACCACACAGACTACCTCTTCATTCTAAGCCCCCACTTTACTGGTGCTCAGATTAAAAATGTACTGCTTGCAGTGACAGACAGTAAATCCACTGCTTCACATTATTAAAAGTTTGAATGTCTGCAGGCAAAATGAGCATCTGAACTGGTATTAGTGGATGGAGATGGATGGGAGGGATCATCTAGCTCTACAACTCACTTAAAACTGAACAGTTCTCTTTCAGCTCTACTTTGAAATGGGATTATATTGTGGTTGCACTTAGACCCATGCCTGTTCCTTTAAAAGAACAGGCATGGGTCTTTTTAAATCTATCTATGATACCAGTGTACACACAAGATTCGCCTGCCTGCTTATAGGCTACAGTAGCTTATAGGTTCCCAGGCGAGCACGTAGTCTACTCAGCGAACATTACCGATACCACACCACCATAAAGCTTTGATTAGCCTACCGCAAGACCAGCCAACAAAGCGTGAAAAACATTCCGCTGAACGATCCAATACAGCCAGAAGCGCCTTCATTTTAGGCTACTTTCTATTCTCATCAGTGTGAGTAGAGTTGGCACACGACTGCTCACTCAACGCAACATAACATACTTTAGTCACTGAACCCTATGTCTTACTGTGACTCACACACATTATATAACTCTTTATTTATGCCTCAGAGCACTTCCTAACATCTTGCTCACGCATTCCATTTCCTGTTTCATGTGTATGTTTACTGTACTGTCTCTCTGTGTGTTTGCGTGCAGGGATTGGAGTGTGTGTGTGTGTGTGTGTGTGTGTGTGTGTGTGTATGCTTTTACTGTAACGTGTCTTTTGCCGTGTTTGTTTGTGCTTCCATGTTATCGACTTGCGGTAAGCGGTGTTGGCATTTTGCTGCTGTTGCTGTACCCGTTTGCTTTTCCGTTCCTCTGCTGATGGCATGTATTAAACATGGCTTACTGATTATTTGCTGACAAACTCTTGTGTTTGTGTGTTGTATCTGTGTTTCAAAATGAAAACTTAATTGATTCGGGTTATTTGAGTAGCTGAAAAAACATGACACTCAGCAAAAGGCTGACAGATAGGTCCTGCAAACCTATCAAGTAAAATACAAAAGGTGATCAACTGAGCATTTAGCCAATAATTAATCCTAAAAATAATACATATTTAGTGAGTAAGACCCCCCCCAAAAAAAATCTGGATTTTTGTTTGTACCAGTGGAAAAAGATTCAATCCAATTTAAAACGAAAACAGTTCATACGTGTGGATAAAATGTTGGATTTAATGAGGCTCAATGTATCTTTCACACGAGTGTGGTAATTCATTTTTTATCGTTGAGTGAAATGCAGCAGAGCCCCGGTCAAACCAGAAGCGGCCTGTCTCAGGTCACCGCCTCTGCACATGTTCCAGGATGCACAGGGCCTTATGGGCATGTCTGGATATCACACAGTTCACAGAGCCAACATCAACACAGCTGTACAGTCAACGTCTGACATAGGACATCATCCATCTCTGTATAAAAAATGTAATGTTTAACGTTTGAGGTTCATCGAGGCTTTCATGCGACGGTTGTTGTATTTTTTTATACTTGAGTAAAATGCAGCAGAGCCCCGGTCGCACCAGAAGCGTCTGCCGTCACCCCTCCTGACTCCTGCCTCACCAGCCCTTTTCGTCGTCCAGTTGGCCGGTGTACCTCTTCGCTCCCTGTCTACAGGGTTCAACAACGCAAGCTAGTAATAGGAGACTCCATTTCCCAAAACATTAGATTAGCATCGCCCTCCAACACACACACACCACCTCTAGCTTTAGCGACATCGTAATCCATGTCGCCACCAATAACAAAAGGATGAAGCAGTCAGAGACCACAGAAAAAAGCCTTTAATCCTTTTTACATTTTCTGTAATTAAGCAACCAATCTACTTCCTGTTGACACCGGCACCCGCATGCCCCGTGTCCGTGAATAGTCATGTGAAATCATTTTGCAAACGATGCTGAAACGTCCGTGTGGACGGAGATCGTTTATGTTTTAAATGTATTAGTATGGATGTAGCCTTAGTGAACCGCTGCCTGGCTTGTTTTTAAAGTGAGCAAAAGATTTGGTTGAGTTGAAAACCGGCCTGTACATCCTCGGGCCGCCCCCACCCACATTGGGTTTTACAATCATGACAAAAGACTGCAACCAAAATCCTTAACTGCAATACAGATTCGTAGATACAGTCTTCTCGTCGCAGCATAGAGATGAGTTTGCATGCACACACGCACATAAAGACACATTTGTGACAGAACGAGGTGAAGTTTAAGAGAAACAAGTAAATTCAGGCCAGTCAGTGAGAGAGTGGTTGAGCTAGCTGCTCAGTCATGCCTACTTTGAGAACTCATACATTGTGTATATTCTACATCACTAATTTTAAACACACAAACACACACACACACACACATTACTTTCACATAATGCACACAAGCCCTCGAACTCTGAATTTGTTTATTCATTTGTTGTTGTTTTGCCCTTTTTATGAGCTTTCTCTGATGGCTGACCTAAAACCTTTCCACACATATTGTGAGATACAGACCAACACACACACACACACACAAACAATGGGCTAGAGTGCTCGGGCACGCAGTAGAAGACATAAATCAGTGTGATTTGTTGGAGGTAGGATGAATACAAGAGCCAAGCTTTTTGTTCTGCTGTGCTGCGAGCGACAGCGGGCAAATTCTAACTGTATACCGAGAGTTTCTGACAATGGTAGCTGTCCGAGGCTCTCTTGATTTAAGCAATTGAATAGAAGACGATTCAAATGTTGAAACAGAGGCAGTACAACATTTGTTACTTCATCCACATGATGGATATCAAACGCACAACCATTAATAATGTGGGATAGTAGAAGGATCGGAGATGCATGGAATCTATAGATTTCAATCAACCGCAATACTGTTAATGCATGTCGGCATTCAATGTATTGCAATCAGGAGAGACCTCCATATAATGAACAATAATTTATTACACATGCATAAGAAATGAATAGTGAAAAGTCGTTGGCAGTCGGACTCCATTGGGACGTAGTATAACAGAAGGGTGGTGATGCTGAGGTCAGATAATCCCCCTGGAGTCCAGACACTGGTTGTGGTGGAGATGAAGGGTGTTGCTGCAATCCGATGACGACTGAGGAGCATGACTGTGATGCCGACTGGAGGTGACTGGGGTGGAGGAGGGTCACATCCGATTGTGCTGCAATGACAACTGACAGCAGCAGAGAGAATATTTTTAAAGTTTGACAGCAACGATGTGATTGGCTTAAGGAAACTGTGCAGAATCTGGTTGGTTGACTGAAAGTGAAGGCCTACAATCAGCTGATAGAGTAGACACAGGGAGGGAGAGAGACTGAGGGATTATGAATGAAAAGGAGTGTAGATTCAAACACGAGGGATTGACAGGAAACAATGCATGCTCATTGGTAACTGCTAGACTGTAGTCTGTAATGGAACATCCTACTGCCACTGCTTCACATTTATCTGCTCTCTAGTCATTGGTTAAGCTGCTGATGAAACTTGCTTGTGCACATTTCACGTGTGTGTGTGTGTGTTTGATTTGCATTTATATTTTTTAGGAGCTGAAATTGGATTATTTGGAAATATCCAAGCAAGTGCTGCCAAGAATTAGAGAGTGTCAGGATGATTGTGAAAGTGCATGTGCCGGTCCAGACACCAGTCGAGCATTTTCTGTGATAATAAAATGCATTGGTTATCCCACCAGCAACCACAGGACTGAAATCATTAGGATTACAACTTTAAGGGAAGAAAGTTGACCCAAAGTTTTGTTGTTTTTCCAGCTAACTCCGTCACTACCATTATGTAAGCTGACATACTGTGGATGCGTATCCTAAGGATGAGATTATTAACAGTATGCAAAACAAATGATTAAGAAAAACATGTCGTCTGAATGTACAGTGTTGGACCTTGAGGCAGATCTGCAGACCAAGAACAGATTGCACAGGATTTTATCGCGGATACAAACCAGATACTTTTAAAAGCACAATATGGCCTTCAGTGGTAATTGATCCATCGTACAAATTAGTATCGGCAGTCGATATCACTGGCTGGAGAACAGTGAACATTGCAGCATTAGTCTGACGTTTGGAGAAACAAACTCTGGAAGGTTCAAGTTATTGAGCTGATTAGGGAAATGTGTAATGCTGAAGTGTCTCTGCTGTTGATGCAGGAACGGACTAATTGCTCCACTGGCTTTGCTCTGTAACCTGCAGGACACAACTGTAACCAACCAGGCCTCTCCAGGTGTGACTGTGTGTACTATGGAACCCCGACTGCCTGTGCAACTAGACCACAGCTATAAATAATGAAGATTGTTCTCATTCCCTTTTCTTCCGCAGTGCTGCTGCAGCTTTCTGTCATTTGATGCCATGATGCCTTGATTTATGTCTCATGAAGTAGCTTCCGCTTGTTGAACTCCCAGGCATTACTTCAGCCAGACTGGAGGGATATGAGATGAGTGAGGAACACCTGACGCAAAATAATATCAGGTGCACAGGCAATAATGCACACAGGCTCCCATGCATAACCATAGGTATGTACTGTACACAAGCTAACACACAATTGTGCCTGTGCAAACACAGAACCAGACACACACTCACATGGTAATTTACAGTAGACCGTGTCCTTGATGCGAGGCCTGAGGAGCTATTTTGAGTGTCCTACTTAGGCAGTGAGGCAGCTAAAATCCATACATCCTTCTGTGGCACTGAGACACAAACACACATGCATCATTTGTTACAGGCTTACACTTATCACACACCTATTAAGGTTGCATGCCTGTTTCGGATTTTAGTTCTGTCAATAAATAAGTTTCTCTAATCAAATTTTGTAATGATTGATAATGTTTAACCTGCACAATGAACTATTGTGCTTCTATGGTTTATTATCATGCATTACACCTTCCCCTCAGTCACCAATAGAAGTTGTCTGGAAATATCATATTACACAGATTTCCACCCAATCACGCACTAAAAAGTAGCTGATAGAGAGCATTATAGAAGTCAGAGAATATCAGGGAGAGTTAAAGGCTGACGGCGTGAATACTGAGCTACAAATAAGGTTGATAATTAGATACATGAAGAGCATTTTGAATACTATTTTTTGCATAACATAATTTTATTTTATTTATTTGTAGTCAAAAGCTTTCTAACTTTCACTTGCATCATCATAAAAATGCATAAAACGTACCATTGCACACAATTCCTCACACCACACGCGTACACTTACTCCTGCAGGGTTTGAACCTAATATGAACTTAACACACTGTGGTGACCTTTACATAAGAGAAGAGGGAGACGGAGAGAAAGGCAGCAAGAGGAGGCGTAGAAGCAGACAAACGAAAGAGAGAAGCAGGGAAACCGAAACGGGCGGAAATTTCATTCTTCAGAGTAATACAGAAAGACAGTTAGGTAAACTGACTTGGATAGTCAGTGGGCAGCGAGAGGAGGAGGAGGAGGAGGAGGAGGAGGGAGTGATTGGGGGTTTGGAAAGGGAAGGAGGAGAAAGTGTTGATCGAAAGAGGGTGGGTGAAGAGGATAAATGTTGCTCCCAGATGAAAACAAAAGGATGACAAGAGATTGGAGGAGGCAGCTTACACAGGTAAACGACAAGGAGGTAACAGCGGGTGCAGTGGATCGCTGGCAGTGGGGGTTAAGGGGAAGCGGGAGGAAATAAGAAGATAAACGCAGAGAGAGAGAGAGAGAGAGAGGGGAAACAGAGTGATAGTGCTGAGACAGACGGAGAATAAAGATGTCGGAGAGGAAAAGATAAACAAAACAAGACACCGTCTGTTTCGGCGCACTGTTTTGCGTGTTTGTGATTGACGAAACACCTGCATGCCCTCGTGTGCTCTGGCGCCACTGTTGCATTTTTCCCTCCGTGCCTCCATCTGTGCATGAATGCCTCTAATGTGTGTTTGTGTGTGGGATGGCCTAGAACAGTAGTGTATGCCTTCTCCTCAGCCGGGTTGATCTCATTGTGTCAAACTCCGGGCTTTGACTAATCAGTCTCAAAAAAAGAGGAGTCAGCGAACAGTTGCATACACACTTAGATGAACACACGCGCACATATCGACACAATAACTCTATCTGCCAAAGGCCATGCCCAATGTCTGCACTCACAGACTCACAGACTTTGAGGTGTGTTCCCGCTAAGTGTGTGAGGTCTTGGGGCTGTCCCGTTGTAAAGTGTACAAGGGCATTTAGAGCATTAACACTTTGCGTTAGCCTGCATTTCTGCAGGCTTTGCCTGAATAATCCACAGTTCTTAGCATTGTGACGTTTAACACAGGGTTACCAGAGGAAGCCCGGGAGGGCTAGAAAGGAAATGGTAAACCAGGAGGACTGGCTGCTCCAGTACATGTCCATGAGTCCTTGAGTCCTTGGGTCCTTGGGTCCTTAGGAAAGACACTTAACCCGAAATTGCTCTCGAAAGGCTGTGCCATCGGTGTGTGAATGGTTAACTAGCCCTGATGGATGGTGGCACCTTCCTTGGTAGCTTGACTGGGTGTGAATGTGTAAATGTGCCGTTAAAAGCGCTTTGAGTGGTCGGAAGACTAGAAAGGCGCTACACAAGCACAAGTCCATCCATCCATCCATTTACCATATCGGGTGCGCTAGTATCCCACAATACAATACAAAGAAACACTACATTAACAAGGATTTAAGATATGACATTTACAAAATCAATTCTTTGAATTTGAATTCACCAGATTACACTTTTATCATGGATGCATGCCATCCAATCATAGAACTTTGAAATAGGATACTGGACAGGATTTATATTCATGTAGGACAATATCTTATCAGGTCTTGCCTGTGTGTGTGTGTGTGTGTGTGTGTGTGTGTGTGTGTGTGTGTGTGTGTGTGTGTGTGTGTGTGTCGTTTGAATTGTGTGTGTGAATTTTGAATCTCAGCTCTGGTGTAAATTTACTTTGTCCTGGAAGCCCAGATTTACAGTTACCTTTCTAATACATACTGAGGAGCAGGTGCATGCCTCTGTAATTATGTGTGTGTGTGTGTGTGTGTGTCTGTGTGTGTGTGTGTGTCTTATGAGTGATTGCAGTTCGACCTTTCCTTCTGGCAACCTCTCCTGGATTGCGCTCAGATCAAGATGGCAAGTACTCTAAATGTGTGTAGTGTGTGTTGGTGTGTGTCTGTGTGTGTGTGTGCGGGGGCATGTGACTCTACTGTGATGGATGCCACAGATCATGGCTGTTGGATTGCATTGTGGTGAGCCAGCCCAGCCAAGTCATATCACATTAACCCACACGCACACACACACACACACACACACACACACGCACGCATGCACGCCCTCTCATGAATGGGTGAATGAATGAAGGCTAGGATGATAAAGAATAATTGGAAAGTAGTCCGGTGAGGGTAATTTCATTCCTCTGGCACATGTTGTGTTAATGTTCACATAGTGACTGTATAAACTCACATATAGAATATCTTCTAGAGCGAAAGGTTTATTCAATATTATTCATTCTCAGAGATATTTATCATTCTGTACAGCTTAGTGTAGTTATTTTGATGCAAATTTCAATGCAAATATCTAATACATGTTTTCTGTCTTTCTGTCTGTCTGTCTGTCACTTAGTTTTTTGTCTAACTTTCTCTCTCTCTGTGTCTCTCTGTCTGTCTCGCTATCTCTTTGTCTCTGTCTAAATCTAGTATTGACCTTTATTATGTAACTCAATCAGATCTCCGTGTCTCACATCATATCCATGTTGTGAGGAGTTGTTGTATATTGCATGCATATCTATTGTCTAGCTTCACAGTGCCGTCATCCCACAGCAGGGAAGTCACGAGTGCTGCTGCTGCTGCTGCTGCTGCTGCTGCAGCTGGCCTTGTCGGGTTGAGACGCACTTCTCGCTGCAGCCTTCTGGGGGCAGTGTGAGCCATGCATTACACACTGCTATCAAAGTGGAGCAGCAGCAGAAGCAGAAGCAATGTAACAGCTGGGTTTTTGCAGTGTCTTGTGTGTTATCGTGTGTGTGTGTGTTCAACAGGGCCTAGTGCACAAGGGGAAGCGGATGGAGGGAGAAGTAAAAGTTTCCAAATAAGTAAAAAGGTGTAATTGCTTTCATCCTATAGCTGCTAATTCAGGCTTTTCCACTGTTTGGAATCCTCACTGCAGCGCCGAATATATGTTTGTACGAGTCATTGTTTGTACTAATAATTCTGTTCATAATTCTCTATGGGGCTGATTTGCTGAGCTACATCTTTTAGACATATTTTGAGGCAATTGACATAACACAAACGTGTGAGCATATCAGAGTACCATGCATGCATCCTCTAGTGTATGTTAGTAGAATCTTGGCAGAGACAGCGCTGTGCTGCCTTTGAGCTACATATGATCACATCACTTGCCAACTCTCCCCTCCGGTCCTTAAAGTGTAACATAGCTCCTCTGCTTTCAGCTGCTGCTCAATCAATACCTTTAATCATCTACGTGTATCAGTGATCATGTATTTAAAGAGTCTCTCTTTGGTTCTGCTGTTCCGCTGTCACTTCCTCTCAGCACGACTGACAATAATGACGTATAAACATGGTGCACATGGGGGCCACCCTAAAGTCTTGTGACTGTGAACGTTTAAGATTAAACATTTGGGAGTAATTGAGACGATTCAATTGTTTGGTGAGCTTAAGGAGTGACAGAGCAGTTTCATTTAGAAGCGGGCATTGTTGAAGCCGAAATAAGTCACAAAAAAAAGGTGCAGGCTTACTTTGCCCAAGAGCTGTGGAATCCCACGATAACTTTGACACCTTTCTAAAATGTGACACGCTGCATTGTGGGATTGAAAGGTGTGCACCTGCCACGGACACTTTTTTGTTCCATTGAGGGAATTCTTAGAGGCGCTTTATAGCGCATAAATTTCACATTGAGAACTGAAATACTATGGGTCAATTTAGTGCACTATGTAGTAAATAGGGAGTCATTTCAGACATAGCCAAAGAATGTGGAGGGAATAGAATGGGACAGAGAAGAATAGAAGAGGAGAGAATATGCCTGATTACCACTGAGACTAGAAAGGCCCTGCCAATCCAATATGCTTGATATGGATCACCTTATGCCAGTTCTGGGACATGTGTTTGTATGAATATGGGTGTATGTGTGTGGCTGAATGTGTGTCCTCTCCAGGTGTGTGTGTGTGTGTGTGTGGGGGGGGGGGGGGTGGGGGGGCACATGTGTTATTTGAACTCAGAGGGCTTGGATTCAGCATCAAAGGCCCATTCACAGTGAAGTGGCAGAGGCAGTCTCGCTGCCTGCCACCAGCTCTAATTAGTCATTCACACTAGTTATCGCCAATCAGCATCTTCTCTTCGCTCTCGAGAGCTAACGCCACACAGAGAGGCGCGCACACACAAATGTACACACACACACAATTAAACATGTACCAACACTCGCAGAAGCAAACTTGCATCCTCCCCGCAGATGAAGCAAAGATGGGAAACAGCGAAGCAAATCGAGATGGAAGTCTCTCCAAACACAGAGAAACACAATAAAGGAGCATGACACAGAGCAGATGAGGGTAAATGAAATAGGCAGGAGTGCAGGAAGCAGAAGGAGGTGGCTGCAGCACATCATGTACCTTTCTACAGGTGTGAGTCAGAAGCAGTGTGATGGTGTGAGATTTTCTTTTTCCTCCCTTAGATTCAATCATGTCATCAGAGCAACACATTAAGTAAATTAGGCTTGTTTTTTTCCCC
This sequence comes from Anarhichas minor, assembly GCF_050575085.1. Taxonomy (NCBI): domain Eukaryota; kingdom Metazoa; phylum Chordata; class Actinopteri; order Perciformes; family Anarhichadidae; genus Anarhichas; species Anarhichas minor. The sequence continues at coordinate 20,184,146 of NW_027466453.1, forward strand.
AAATCCTGAAAAGGCCAACACTCTCGGGAAGTCCTATTTAATTTAACAAGAAACAACATGACATAACCACAAATTGATTTTCTCATTTAATGTTACCACTGATGTCTGGGGGACTCCTTCAATGCCACTTAAGACTTTTTACTTCCTCAAAACTCACTTTATTTGGCTTTTGTCCTCCTACAAACTCTGAGCAGATCAATATTGATGCTGAAAGTTATTATTCTTCTCGATATCAAGAACATAGTTCTGCTTTGCTTTGTTTACATGCCTTCCTTTCTTTGCGTAATTGATGTGATGTGATGGACACAACCAAAACAGGAACAGGCACTTTAAACAATATGACATTCTCTCACAGAGGTTTCTGAAACAATAAAATAGATCATTGAACCATTTTTGTGACGATAAACCCATATTATTAAATCAATGTAATGCCAATGCAAGTATGTAGTAAATTGAGTACATGAAAGAATTATTAAAATTAGTTTATTTTTGAATTAGTTTTTCATTTTGACTGATAATAACTTTGTTCTTGAGTGGCAGATATAAGACTAGAGTTTTAGGTTTAGGTTCTGTTTCCACGTGTCGGCTGTGAGAGACTGAAAGTCCACAATAGCCAAGGTCAAGACATTGGTCAACAGATGTTGAATGTAATGTATATGTGTGAACGTGTGTGTGAGGGTGTTTATTCATTTGTGACTGTGTGGAAAGGCTGCCAAAGCCGGATAATGTTACGTCTCCATTTTATCTTACTTGGGAGGTAAATTGACTTCCACAAAATAAAGTGAGAGATGGAAACTGCAAACGAGTGCAGGCACTGGCGCGCAAGCAATCACCTGAGGCAATCCTCCACTTCTCTCTTTTATGCTAATGATTGTTCCTTCCACTCGCAACTTCATGTTTGTTTTCTTTCTCCATCTCTTCCCAGCTCTGTCGGTGGTGATCATCCGTCCATGCAAGGCCTGGATTAGAGAGGTATGGAGAGTTAATGTGCGATGGAAAGGCACATGAAAAGCACCAAAGGAGAGAAACAGGTGAGCTGAGAAAGGGAAGGAAATGAACATGTGATTTTATTTGACTGTCGAGTGTGCGTTGAGGCAAGAAACGGGTCAGCAGCAGAGGATTACATTTATACCTTATGGGAAGTTCAGCATTATGACAGAAACCTGACAGGTGAAACCATTGACAAAACGAGACTGATAGGAGACAGAAAACACATTCTTTCACACACACACACACACACACACACACACACACACACACACACACACACATAAAGCAGGGTACTCACCTGGTCGGATCATCTCTTTCCAGGTCAGTGTCTCCACTAGCAGCCATCTCTGGGACATCAGCTGTGATCATGTGCACGTACCTCCATGATGTATCCATGTGTGAATCTGATCAATAAGGTGTAACACTAAAACACTTAGTTGTGTCGTGTCATCTTGGGAAACAGCCATCCGTTAATTTTCTTCTTTATTTTGTATTCTTTTGACGCTTTCTAAAGATTTAAACTCCCTGTTCTCTCCGAACATCGCCCCTCATTGATTTCTCTTTTTGATCTCACCTTCCTCTTCCCTTTCACCCTCATCCATCTCTTACGCCCACACACTCCCAGCCATTTTTACGCCATCAAGCATCAAGAGCAGTTCGTCACATTAGTTTGCTGCTCTGCGGAGAGAGTGAGAGAGGAGGAGAGCGTCGACCTTCCTAAAGACAAAGGCTCTCTGCATCTTAAGCAGCAAGTGTTTTCTGTGAAAGCTGGAGCCTGCAGATGGTTGCCTCTCTGCTTGTACATCAGGCCATTATCATGTTAGGACCCACTGTCACTGCTGTCACCACTCATCACATGCACACAAACACACACACACACACACACACACACACACATACACACACACATACACATACATTCAAATCAGAGAGACAGAGGCTATACAGTTGAATATATGTGATCACACAGCGAATAACCAGAAGGGATAGTTACCATGGGAATTTGGTCTCGCAGGACATTTTATTGCCCAATGTCTCGCATAAACGACTGTCCAAACCATCACCAAGTCTCTGACCGCCAGCCACCCAATGTCCTCCACACATTTCTATCCGTCCCTTTGTGCCTCGTCCAGCCACCTCTCTGCCCCTTTGTGACTACGCTGTGAGTAACACCGTCAGCGATGCCACGTGTTGGCAACATCCAGGACGCCGGAGGTCAATCAGCGGCCAGTGGGCCTCATTCGGCTCCGACAGCCCCTTAAATACAGGCCTTTAATTTCTCTGCAAGAAGTGGAAGTGCTTCAACCAATTTTAGCTGCATCTCTCAGCTTTAGACATGAATTAATCTCACAGGGATATTATATACAGTATATTGTGTTTGTCAGCCACAAGATCGCCGGATTAAGCAGAAAGCTGGTCTTGGAGCCATCGCCAAGGACCCAACACCGTCCCATCGGCATCACAGTCAACGCTGCAATAACCCCAGCCACAGTTCCATTCCGGAGAAGATTCAACTTTGGAAAAGCGAACTGGCCTGGCTTCCAAGAAGATCTTGAAATGAAGATTGCCCATCTCCCAGCAGACTCCAGGAACTATGACAAATTCAACCACCTGTGAATGTGGAGAAGCAGACCACACTATGGAGCACTGCCTTGTCTGCCCTCTACTACCCAACCCTTGCAACTCAAAAGACCTTGCAGTGTTCAATAAAAATGCAAAGGACTGTGTAAAGAAATGGGAAACTGTCATATAACCATCACGTTTCAGTCAGCAGCGTGGGCATCGTTTATATTTAGTATATACTATATATTTGAAATTCTTATTATATCTCAACAACAATCAATGACTCAAATGCTCCTGGTACCTTTTCATTTGAATAATCAATTTCAGATTACATTTTTGCCTCTGATAAAGATGCCCTCTGTCGTTAAAACATTAGTCTCCCAATAAAGTTTGTTTCCTTAAATCTGCATGCTACTTTATTCTTTGGACCAAAACTCTGAAGTCTCTCCAGTTCTCCAACATGTTTTGATGTGTGTGATTCCTATAGGCTAAATTCATGAAAGGAAATCACACTGATGATGATAGGTGATGACCCCCCCTGTTGACATATGATAATTTTGTCTTATCTGCTCATCAGCTGTTTCCCTCTGGGACTTCTCCTGGTGCCCGGCCAAAGTGTGTTCATAGCAAGGCCTCCAACCTTAACCACTGAGACCAACAGCAGAGCAGCTCCTGTCCCTGTCCCGTTAGCTGACTGCAGCTTCAGGTCCCTGACAGCTGCTTCACTTCAAACACACACAGATAAAATGCCACCCGGCCCTACTTGGCATTCTGTTTTAGGTAACATCACTTTGTGTGTGCGCGCACAAGTGTTAGAGGGGTATGACAGCGCTGATTGAACCACAATCGGACAATGAATACCAATCTGTGCATTCCCAATCTGTTCTGCCATCCTTTCTCCTTCCCTGTCCTTGTGGGGCCAGGTTTTTAGTAGCAGCTGCACAGCCGCCGTGTCTGTCAGCGTTATCTATGACACAGAGACTCTACCCTTTAGGGGTCCTTCAGTAGGATCCACAGGGTGCCTCGCAAAGTGAAAACTTAACCAGACAGACCAGTTTCCCATGTAGAATAAGAATGAGTACTCTTCGCCATTGTCACCTCACAATTGTGATGTTATCCAGCATAACTTATAATTACTTCAATATAAATGGAAATATTTTTAGGTTTACTTATTTTTTGTAATGGTACAACATAGGGTTGCACAAAAAAGGCTCTCTTAGTCCATCCATGTATCTTGTGCATTCATTTCCTAGAGCCTTACCCTAACCATAACATCTACCCGCCTAAATTAACCGTATCATTAGCTTAACCTAAACCTATACACACACACCCACCCCCCCCCCCCCCCCACACACACACAGAATACATTTTCAAATGAATGAATAATATTTTGCACTGATGGAAACTCTGTCTGATTAAACTGAATGAATGGATTAAATGCATATATGAAAGTATGATACTAAGATCAGAATCATTTTTATTTTATTTCAACATGACTCTGAAAGCGAAATGAAATATTCTAATCTATGATCCCATCAATCAACAATAGCTTGGTTGTGTTTTATTTCGTTCGCGCCCTCTTCTGAATATTAGCTCATCCTAGTAATGGTCACATTGTGGATAAACTAATCTTGGATAATCTTCATATCTTGCTCATGAATACCATCTGAATTTGCAAATAAATAGAGGGCTTTGGATGTAACTATGGAAATGAAACCCACGCAAAAAGAGAAATCTTATAGAATAGTAATCAGAACAAAATGTCTGCCTCGTTTATGATAAAACCATGAAGCAGTGCCAATTTGCCCTTTTGTCGGACTTTCACAAATAAGAGCATACCGTATAAATAGCTTGGGGTACGATGTTTGCATCTTTACATTACGTTTCTCTTTAAACTCTCTAGTAATGGAAGAGCCGAGACGCTCTGTGGAGCTCCCTCTCTTTCTGCGTCACCATAGTTTTTGTGCGTCTCCATTTCAGAGTTTGAATCTTTAATGTCTTTCTTCTCTTTGTCTCCCGCTCTGTCCCGCCTGCTCCTCGTCTCTGTCCATCCCACTATGTCCCCGCGCTCTACTCTTAGCGTTTCAGCCTTTGTCTGATCTCTGGTGTTTCATTGGTGTCTCTCAAAATATAACATGACACATGCAAAATGTTGTGGAAGGAGGAAAGGGAATTAGGGGAGAAACTAAACACAAAGAGGTCGGCTGGGCGTAGGGGGAGAAGCAGGGGAGGGTCAGGCCGCCTTGAGCAAAGTTCACTCTAGTTATTTTCCTCCTTTGATTCGTCTTGTTTTACTTCCTCTTTATTATTTCAGTGCTGTGCAGAGTACTTTCGCTGCAGTTTGGAGACTCATCATTTTGCCCTGCAGGGGTGAAATGCAGATGGTAAGATCCTCCACTCCTCTTTCATCCCTCACTTCCCTACTCGTTTTTTTCCCTCTCCTCTGCTCCATCCCTAATGAATCAAGATAATTAATTAGAAAGATATAAAATTAGATGACTGGAGGAATGGAGGAAGAGAAAAGAGGCAAGTGAGAGCAGAGAGAACGACATAAATACATTCTTTTTTGGGCAATGTAATGATTTAGTTGTACATTTTGACATTCTGCTCATTGGCCAGAGACATGAGACTAATTGATGTGGCTATGGTTGTGTTTTATGTGTTGGGTAAATACAGAGGATTTGACAGATGTGCGTTTATATGAGCTGCTTTTAACTTTATATCAGCACTCATCAATGGACACCGAGGTATGACATGAGACTATGCCATACTAAGCCGGCTAATCTAAAAACAGCTTTTATGTTTGAAAATACATTTACGCCAGCGTTTTAGGCGGGATTATGTCTAGATCGCCTTTCACACAATGCCTACAAAGAAAGTGCTATATCTTCTTTGTCTTATTTTGGTCAACGAGAAACAAAACTTAGCATCACATCCAACATCTGGTGACTCTGCTGAGTTGGTTGAACCTCTGTTCAGACCCAAGGCAAAAAGTGTTCAAATCAAAGGCCCGCGAAAGCATGGTGAGAAGCTGCTCGTCATATAGTGGGCCAATCAGTCATTGTTTAAATATGGGGATAACAACATGCACTTTCAGACAGCCAGAAATCATAATGCCTCTGGTCACGGCTGTCCCTACTGCTGATGTTCAACCCCAGCGTTCTCACCTCCACACACCTGGCCAATCGCTGCAGTGGAGGTGAATGTTGGATTGTTGTTATTTGTGGAACGTTACAAAAATTGCTAGACACATCGCAATTCCGACATTGACAAGGTGTGTTAGGAGGAGACTTCAGACGCTGTTTAATCATTGAAGTTATTGGTGCCTTTAGAGCTAACAGAGAGTTGTCTTCATAACTCTCTCTGCCACACAGCCTCTGACCAGCCTCTGACCTTTCCTCCTCCTCCATGCACCTTGGGAGTAGGCATGCCGGAAATCTCTGAAAGTTCTCCATTTTCAGATTCAAAAAAACTCTGACATCTGATTTAAAAAGAGAAAGCACCAGTTTAGTGTGAACGGAAGGCCAAGAGGGGGAGAAAAACGATTGTGTGGACACGCTCTGAGAGGAGAGGAGGGGCACAACTGACCTGTGGTGTTTGTGAGGGGAAGGGAGGAACAAGACTCAGCCTCACCTCTTCCCCTTAAGACTGTCTCTCATCCTCCTCATCTTTGATGGAGTAATCTTTCACCTCCTCTTTCTTAGAGTCACTTATTATCCCCGGTCTTTTCCTTCGCCCATTACATCTTTCCTTTATTCCTCCTTCATTTATCCATCCTTTCTGCCTCCTTGCCTTCCCTCCCCTCCCTTTACAAGCATTTCCCTGTCCTTGCCTGTTCTCACCTTTGCATCTGTTCATTTTCTGCTCCCTCTCTCTTTCTCCCTCTTTGCCTCTCCTCTCTCTCTCTCTCTCAGCCTCTCCTCTCTCTCTTTCTCTCTGCTGCTGCCAGTCTGCCGCTGTCTGTCTAGCTCCCAGAGGGGATCCAGTACAAGTGTTTTTGATTTGGAGCCAGGCTAAAGATGCATCAGACAGTGACCACTGTGTGTCACACACACATACACACACACACACACACATCCATGTAAGCCCACGCAAGCACACACACCAACATGTCTACATGCTCAAGATGCTGACGGGTGCAGCGACAGTCTTGTGAAGTGTTTTCTTCTTGTTCACATGGGAGGAGAAGAGGAGAGTGAACGGCGAGTAGGGAGGAGGAGGAGGAGGAGGAGGAGGAGGAGGAGGAGGGGAAAACGGACTTGAGAGGAAGGAAGGACAGAGAATAGCAGTGGATTACATGCGCAATATGCTCTGTGCCTCAAATACAGCACATGAACGACTGCAAGTTTCTCACAAGTAGTGCAGTAGTGTCAAAGGTCAATAGAGTTTAAGTGTCTATTGATTTTTTTTCTGATTATGGTGTGATGGTGTGTTCACTGTTTGATCGCTTTTATTGACCGGAAAAGACATCACACTGAGGGAGAAGTCATTATAATGACACTCGACTGAAAGGAAATCATGTTCCTTCAGCTTCGGGGGCTTGACCATAATGAGCTACTCTCTACCTTTTGTTTCATCACACCTGCCTTACCCCTGGATTCCACCCTGGAGCGACCACGGCCGCTCTCTGGACAATGCTCGTCATTCAGCCAGGCACGACGTAGTGCGTTTCAGGAGCGTCCCAGAGGCGGTTCTCCGCTCTGCACCGCTAGAAATACACACCTGGTCTATTTTTGATGGAGCATTGCAACAGAGCAGACTCCCGATTGCATCACTGACGCGGCAAATCAATGTCGTTCATAACTGGACTATTAACATTATTCACTTTGTCTGTAGGCTACAGCACAACAAAGTAGGAAAAAACTCAAATAAACACAATAAAAACATAGCCTAATTACTTACTGGTAATCCTGGCGTAAGTCACTAAGAAGAATTTCTACCATTCAACAAGTTTATATTTTTAGCCCATAGTGGATGTTATGGATGCCCAGGTTTTCTCTGACAGCCATCAAGGACCGCTACAGCTTAAAAGGTGACACGCAATGTCATAAAAACGATAAAGAGGGGGGATGAAGGCAAGATTTGGTGGCACAATAAGGTGGTAAGACAGTGTGTAGTGGCTTACCTTATGCCAGAATGAATTATTAATTATTTGCAGATGGAAGCTTTTTTCTTGTATCATTGAAATTCTTAAAGTGAAAGCGTGAAGCACTAAAACGTCTTTGAAAGATGAATCCACGGAGCGAGAAGCTGAATTGAAAGTGGAGCTTTGGGAAAAAAGGAAGAGGAAGAAGAAAAGCATGGCCTTGAGCTGGAGAAACACGGTGGATGTGCTTCAGTAGTGCATACTGCAGCACACTCTGTTCCTGGGAAGCCATTATGAGCTACAGAGGTTTACGCGTTGGCATGCACACAGGCTGTTGAAGCTTTCTGCTTGCCTTGATCCCGCTTCACTTCACAAATGTATCGCTGCAACACAGATCAGTGTAGCGCAGGTGAAACAGCAGTGAAGGTTCACACGCTTTGTGCTGATCAAGCACAAGTTTTTCTGTAATCCTAATCTAACGCTTCTAACGTTAACATTTAAACCAGGTTTAAAGTCTTTTTGAAGGACTGTCAAAAAGACGGTTATTTATATGAAGACATTCTTCGACACAATTGACAGTCAAAGACTTCACTGTTGGCAGCATCACCTTTCAGACAGATACAAGTGTCTGGGGACCTTCCGTTGGATGCACTAAACACTCCATTATGCTTAGTATGAATTTTGTCCAGAAGCTCAAGGATTTGAAAGCGCTCCCATCACAGTCAAGTATCTTTTGATGTCACTGAACAGTTGTCATCTAACACTTCAATAACATCAACACACACATCAAAAGTTGACCTGTGATCAGGAGGAGGATGCTACCACTTCTCAACGTCTATGTTCAGGTGAAATAGTGAGCATTAAGACCACTGTGAGAAAAACGCACTCAAACAGACTCTAATCACCAATTACAACATAGAAGATCCGTTTTGAGGACCCTCTTATACAGAGCAAAGCATTGAAGGAGGAAGAACGCGAGACGGGGAGGTGCAGCACGTCCATCAGCCACTCCAAGCCAATGGTTGCAAGCGATGGATGATGAGAATCCCAACGCCCTCCATGAGCAGAGCTGTCACTGGTTACTCAACGGGGACCAACAGGAACATCCCAGTGGGACTCTCTAGCGTGGCTGGACTGTCAAAATATCAGTGTTCTACGGTCAACAACCATTTAACACCGTATGATCTCTGCCTGTGCAGAGAAGAAACCCGGGGTATACGTATGTATGATCACGTTTGCAACAGCTGCGGTGAACACTACAACAGCAAAGACACCGGGCAAAAAGACACATAACGTCAGCTGTCTGTGAACAGCTCATCCCTTGGTGAATATCAAGGAGGCCTATCACATACAACACACGATGAGGGGATTGAAAAAGTGCAAACTGAACTTTAAACGATGGAAAACCCCTCGAAAAAATCTGATTGAAATATGTGACAACCAGGTATTTCATGTATTAATATGAGGAACGTTTTCGCTCCACACAGATGTGGAGTTGAAGCTCAAGTGGTGGTTTTCCTTCATGTACGTCATTTCTTATTTTATTTGCATTTTATGCATTTTTCCCCCAACATTTCAGTGGCCTCCACATAGGTTTTATCATGCACAAATTAATAATTTGCATAGAAATAAGTGGATGTAAACACACTGGTCAAGGTCAAGAATTAATCTCCGTGTGTGCAAGACGTTTGTTGTAATTATTAAAATGAATAAATACGGGAAAACAAACACAAGGCCGTGCATGCATACAGATATCACCCACAATGTTAAGACACCGTTTATGTGTTGCTCTGATAACGGCATCCTAGCTCTTCTTCAAAGCTTGAAGGTCTTTGCCCTCGTTACCATGGTGGTATTTCTTGTGGTATTCTGACAGGAAACAGAAACGTATCAGACCTGCACCGTCAGAGCAGCCACATGTCACAAAGCTTTCCCCACCAACGTCTACACAGACTCACACCTGCACAGAGACTGACAGACGGACACATTTCTCTACCCTACGCTTGTGTTCAGACTTGCTTACATATAGAATACTCTCTATACATACACAAAAGGTCATATGCTATTACCAAATACATACACATTTACTCACATGCACGCACTCACAAACATATCATGCCTTTGCCGGAGGCCTTTGTAAATGCCAACAAATAGCTCCTCAGAATAACAAGGTGCTGCATTTACTTTCTCAAATGCCAGAAGTTACAGACGGCTCGATGGAGGGAGCAGGAGAACGGGGTGAAACGAAAGAAAGCGAGAGCGGGAGAAAACCAGTAGAAAGAAGTAATAACATTAATGCAGATTAACATACTTTGATTCAAAATTTAAGAGGGCCATTACGAGCTAATTTCACTAAACACGCACTTCAATTCGGGCAGAATAGCAGAATTGATGGCTTAATTAAATACTGCGGGGGAGGGGGTGAAAAAGGGGGATGAAATTGAGTCAATGGATAAGGAAGGAAAGGAGAAGGAGAACATGGGCGCTAGTGACAGAGAGAAGTAAACGAAGACAACAATGAGCGCGTTCATTCACGAAACAAAGAGCAGCTAACTCTTTCTTTGGAGATTTAAAGTCCATCTCGGGAGTGTGTTTGTGACCGGCAACTCTTGTCTTTCAAACAAGGTTTTACTGAAGAAGTTTACTTTTTCTGTGTTGTTGTTACGTGAAAACAATTCTTCACATCTGGTGAGTGAAAGCCGGTGACTGTTACACCCTGTCTCTGCACCAGATGCTATTTAGACGGGTTTTGAGTCATCTGTCACCTAACTGCGTTGATTGACTGCACAGCAAACACTGGAGCTGAATGCATTCAGTGGAGACACTGATGGAAGACCCCAGCGGCTGCTGACGTGCTGTGGACAAGGAGATTTGATGTAATAAAAACATGAATCTGCTGAATAGGCTTCCATCACCGACCATGTTCAGTCAACGGTGAAAATAGTCTCAAACAGTGTACAACAGCATTCAAGTTTTGCATGTAATTACATCAGCAGAACGCTCCACAAAGCTGCCAGTCTCAGCAGCACGTCAGAATGACCTGCCTCTGAGCTTCAGAGCTGCTTTCTCCTTTCTGTTTTTAGTTTCTCACGTGTGACGTAATGCTTCAATCATTCTACTATTGTGTTAACGTGGATCATCAATCCTAATTTTCTCCTCAACGTAGGATAAAGAGCTTTCAAAATGTAGGAAAAAAGAGACCCACTCTACATATCGCCCTGCACACAAACATCTCCCACACACACACACACACACACACACACACACACACCTTTAACGATTCCGACATTGCCTGAGAAACAGCAAGAGACAGTCATGAACCCTCTCCAAATTGCTGCTCGGAATGTAGACGAAGGACATTATACGCTGCTTCTCCTTCCTAAATTGTCTTTTTATGGAACTAATACCTGACTGAGATAGAGGAGACTGCTGCACTAATATGGCCGAGAAGATCCTTTTATTGCCGAAGAGGTTGTGATATGTTACCTGCTTTTTCCTCTACTTTATACATGAATTGAACAGATTTGAGAGTGTGTGACTGTGTGTTTTATCACAGCTAGCTGAACAACTTGCAAACTGCTGTGTGTGTATGGGTGTGTGTGTGTGTGTGTGTGTGTGTGTGTATGTATGTAATGAGAGCGATAGATAGATATATGTATCTATGAAAGTGCTGAGTCAACATTGAGCCTGTAGTCTCCTGCTCCCAAAGCACCTTCCTATAATCAAAGCAAACTAAACCATCAGGAGACTACAGTATTCACCCTCCCTCTGACTCCCTTTTACCCTAATTCTCCTTCATTTATCTGCATTAGTATTAAAACGGATCATAAAGCTCACGGTTCGGATCGCATCACGGATCAGAGTCACGGATCAGATCAGCACAACAGAAAAAAGAGAGCAAATATAACTTTTAGAGATCCCTGATCACATTGTTTTGCCGCCGATACTAATTGCCGATGATTGATGATCCATATTGGCAGATACAGATCCCTTTGTTGTTTGACTTTACAGCTGGTCTCCACGGCTCCCGGACATTTTCTTTCTGGCCACCGTTCAAAATATCATTTCAACCGCTCTGACTGTAAACCATCAAAAATGCTAATTGTTACCCTTTGATTAATTCATAGTTATTTTCTTAATTCAAATTCAAATTCAAATGATGAGGAAATAAAAGTTGGTATTTATATTGATTGAAACATTTTTGTTTGTTTGTTTTTGTTTTAATGATGTATCATAATCTATTGAGAGGTTTTGTAAACAGGTCATTATTGATCTCTAATATCTATTTATGTTGTTCTGAAAACCTTCAAACAACTGGATGTATTCAAGTTTCTCACCAACACCACACTACACTGTGCACACATCATAACGTTATAATTTACCTTTGCCCAATACTCATTTTCACTGAACAGAGCCTGAACGCATCATAATGTAACTGAATGGAGCATTCGTTCTCCTCCTGACAGTGTAAACACGGACTGTTGTTCACCATGTAACATTATCAGAGATCAGAGACTACACGAGCAGATATGATGTCCTGAACGCATATTTTACTGAATATTGGCCGATAACGATGGTCAGTAAAACTTTATTTCACACTTTGATGGTTCACGTTAAATTGTGTAATTAATCTGCGGTTCATATGCGTGCCGAACCGTGAGGGGGGAACCGTACGGATCACGGATCGACAGTGGTCCGTTACACCACTGATCTTTATCCATCTCTCCAACCTTCTCTCCCACTTTTATAATCTCTATTTACCTTTTCTTTCCTGTCTCCGGCTTTCTTCTTTTACTTCAATCCATTCTTTTACGGCTGTGGGTCTGTGTTACTGTATTTGTATTTATTTAGCTGCTATTTAGAGTACATTTCAGAGACAGAAACATAGAGGAGAGAGAGAGAGCGAGAGAGAGAGAGCATCGCTGCTGAAAGTAAAACACTTTTTAAACTTAAAGAAAAACTTCAGTAAGTGCGTAAGTAAAGAGAATAAATTGCAACTATTCATCCTTGCTGAAAGATCAGGCAGGATTGGGCTCCATACCAACAAGTACTGCCCCTGTAGGTCCCAGCACACACACACAGTCACACACACAGTCACACACCGCACACCATGGATGGATTTAGAGGGCAGTAAAACTGCCAGCGCTGCTCTGCAATCTGGTAAACGACTGGCCATCAAAGCTACGCCACAGCGGAGAGCAGAGCGAGTACAGAAAGTCATCCTGGCAGAGGCAGACACTGTGCCTTTAGATTCAAGTTCAGAGTAAAAGTAGATCCCATGTGATAAACAGGAACCTAAATGATCAGTCCTCAGTTTGACAACTGCACCAAATTCAGTGTGATGACGACATTCTTCCAAAACTGTTACAAATCAATGTTGAAATATAAATGTTGCAAATACTATAATTAAGGTTTGATATGTTTAGACACAAAACTTTTATATTGTTACATGGGTGTATGGTATCAGCTGATACCTCGTTCCAATCCGACACCACTGTTTAATGAATAAGCTGTATTCCTCACTGTGTGGAAGAGACTGGGATCTACTTTTATGTGCAACATCAGGCTTGACTTTAACATTGCTTTACAAAGAAATACAGAGATATAAATGTACTGAATTGTGATTTATACAAAGAAGAAGAGCCAGAGCCAATCAGCATCTCTGTTACAGGACCTTTGATGTCATGGTGACCATATTAACCTGGAGAGCCCTAGCCCTATTTTTCAGAACATCACTTTTCCGGGTACGTCTTTATTCTCTGTAATCATCATTAAAAAACAAAAGCAGCATGTGAAGACATTCAGTATTCCTTCAGTAGCTTGCGTAGCATTGCTAATGCTAGTTATTGATGTACTAACGTACTCTGCTATCGTCAGCTCCACAGGTCAAACGTATGTCTCCTTCTAAACTTCTGGGTAAAATGTTGCACAACATCTAACGTTCACTAGCTCGAAATCCTCTAGAAACAGGCTGAAAAAGAAGAAACTCTTGAAACAACTGCATTAGATTAGATCAGATTAGAAAGCTTTATTAATCCCCAGTGGGGAAGCTGAGAGTCTCTGGAACAGAGCCGGTTAGTTGTGAGACCCTGATAAGAGCTGGCTGATGCTACGCTAGCAATGGCCAGACTGCATTTGACGGTGGGAATTTTTGAGGACTTAATGAGTTCCCTTGCCAATTTCCATAGGACAATAATGTATATTAGTTGAAATATATGAAGTAACATGTGTATATTCATGATATGTCTATTATTTCCTATTATAAATTGTAATGAGTTTCCTCTGGCTATGGGACGGATTATGTGAGAGCATTTCACTATAATCACTAAATCCTCCCCATGCAGCACACAACGCAAAAAAAGATGGTCTTATTTACAATATTTTCTCATTTCATACATATTTTAGTCCTGCCTGGGTTTGATGTAAGGCACTCTTTGTTCTCCTCACCAATACAGTATGTGTTAGTGATGCACTTGAAGTAAAAGTCCTATGAAACACCTTATTCTGTTTACACACACACACACACACACACACACACACACTGTGCTGAGAAGTGGCAGTGACTCTCTCTGCACCGTTAAAACGAGGTGCTGGAAATGACTCATCCTTCTTAAAAGTGTGGTGTGATGGATGTTTTTAGCGTGACTCTGTTGCTAAGTTAAAGTGAGAGCACCAGTGTGGAATACTGACCTTTACATTTAAAGTTTCTTATTCGCTCACTCTGAAAACCACCAAAGAACTGAGTCATCCAACATTCATTTGTGGTTGTTAGTGTGTGTGTGTGTGTGTGTGTGTGTGTGTGTGTGTGTGTGTGTGTGTGTGTGTGTGTGTGTGTGTGAGATGTAATTGCCAACGACACATTAAGCTGTAGGGAACCGGCTGAGTCATGATGTGCAACCTCATATGGTATGGAGGTGATGTGACAGATCTCAGTGCATGCAAACCACACACACACACGTACATGGTCACACACACACACACACACACATGCAGATGCATAGACAGTGCAATGTGTCACAGGACTGTCAAAATATCCTGCTTAGATGTGCATCTCCTGCGCTGATGTGCCACTGAGTAACGCTCTATATTTAGATCCTGTTGATTCTTTTCCATAAACTCCAGTGCAGAGAATATAATTGTTGGTGTACAAAGGTGGAACAAATTGGGTAATCCCAACATCATTAGCTTGCTGCTGAACTTTACATGACACGTTACATAACACAGCGGTAGTCATACTTAATTCCTGGCCTTTCAGACTCAAAGAAAACTGCAAGATTCAATTTTATATAGAAAGTTAATCTATAAAAAAAAAACAGCAAGACATGTATTACTTAAAGGAATAAATAGTACTACCTTTAGCTCACTGACTTTAGTCACCGCGTTATTAAAGCCACATAGCTTTGCACTGTGACTTCCTGGAATCTCTGCATGTTGCTTACGCCAATCATGGCGTAGCATCGACCAGCTGCGACCAGGGTCTGACAACTAACTGGCAAATCCAAGAGCCGTTTCAGATTGTCTTCATTTTCAGGCTGGTTTAGTGGATTTGTGTAAAAGCGTTACTTGTTCCCCGTTGAGGTTGGAAACGTCACGTTTCTACAAAAAATAAACTGTGGAACTCACATTAACAGAGTACGTCAGCACACCTGTTTTCACCTGTTCTCTCTCTGAAATCACGTTGTGGGCTCCATGGAAGCTTGAAGGACGAGCAATGGGGGCGGGGCTTAGAGAAGTGTCAATTACAACCATAGTGTCACTGTATGCCCTCCTCTGCCTGTCTGTGTCGTTTTTTTGCTCTTCATATCATCTAAACTAACTGTCTCTGCTTTCATGCTACACTTTGTAATATGACATTACGATGCTCTTCTACCGTCTATGCTGCTGAGTTATAATGATGTATGTTGGCTGCTACTCTATGTGCAATTGCATTAGGCAACTGGGTTTTGCACCCATGATGGAGCGTTTCCTGCTGCTCCGAGAAAGATGATGTAATTTCTCCTCTAATCTGAGCCACGTTGGTGTCTGCGGCCTGTGAAGTGTTTTGCAGTTGCGTGTAATATTAATCCATTTTAGCTGCCAGTACTTAACCCTTTCGTGGCACAAATTTGAGATAAGATGTAGTAGAGTAGGTTCAGAGCACAAGCTCTTTTGTTTTTGTAGTTTAGGCATTGAGGTGGATTTTTTTTCATATAGAACATAATTAAATGCTTCTCTGAATATGTGGAACTTAACAACACCCTCATGTGGACGTACCTTACGGTAGATGCTTCACTGTACAAATGGATCATTCCCCGTCGACTGTATCAGCCTTTGAACAATAACACAAAGACTCCTCTCCTCTAAAACCAGCAGCTCTTTAATCCTAACACTTGCCACTTTCTTTTCTTCTTATTTTTTTGACGGTGTTACCGCTCTGTCAAGGCTGTATAACTCTGCATTATTACGTTAAGCCTTTCTCTCTGCTCTCCCTTAATGCTCACTCCAACACTGGGGCTTGCTTGTCCAGCCAGTGAGGCTCCAATCATGCTGCTGTATTAAAGTCTTTTTAATCTGTGCAAGTGGAGAAGAAAGATAATTGGAAACAATCGAGGAGAAAGTAAAAGGCACTGAGGCGAACACGGTTAGGAGATGTCTGTGTGGGAAAATGTTGGCTTTTATTGAGATAAAACAGTGATATCAAACATTATGATGCAAACACATGCCTCACACACACACATACCAATAATGATTATGCAGCTTATCAGTGTACTATTTTATAGAGAAGGCAATCACAAAGCTCAAACAATAATTAAGCCATTAGAAATCAAACAGGTTCACACTTGCTCTTCTCGCTCTCTCTCTCTGTCTCTCTCTCTCTCTCTCTCTCTCTCTGTGTCTCACACACACACACACACACACACACACACACACCAAAACCCACAGACATTTGTTTTTAACCTTCCTTGTACTACAAAGGCTATCAGAGGGGGCTTGTATTATTCTGCTTCAACTTCAAGTTGTCTAACTCTCTCTTTTTCTCCTGCGGTCTTATCATTGCTTCTCTCACCGTTTCTGCTAGTTTAAATGCTAATGTATGCAATATTCATTTTTTTTGGCAGCACCTTCAGCTCCTCTGCTGTGTTTTTGTGCTGCGTTTCCCACAGATCACTTGTCAATCAAATAGCGCGGGAGGTACAGTGACAAACACACCACTTCCTCTGCAGAAAATAAATGTAAGCTGCAAAGAATTGTCAGTAACTTTTCCATGTCAGTTCTTTGACAGCAATTAAATATGTTTTTTTGTCATGTTTCAAACACTAGTATGGCTTCCTAGGATGGATCACATTGTAAGTTTAAATATAGTGTCATTCATTGATATAGAAGAGTCAGTAGAACACAATGCAATTAGCAAAAATAGATAAATACAGAAAAATCAATCAAATAAGCAAGTCCCTGAGAGACAATAAAAGCCCAATTTATGATAAAATCACATAATAAACAACAATTTGTCATAAGAATGTAATGTAATGAGTTGCTACCTTTTAGGCATAATCTGCACAGGTGTAAATTATTTCATCTGTGTCCTCCTGCTCCCATTCTGCTTTCCCAGAGCACATGAGCCATCTGTTTGTGTCCCTGGCTGCACAAAACTCCCTCACCGAGAACATGAATCTGAAAAGTAGGTCAAGAATATGCAGTTTCATTTATATATTAAAAAACAAATCCTAAAACTGTAGTTTTATACCGAATGTTATTCACACAGGATAAAATGCTGTATTTGTTGAGCATTTTATTTTCACCTGCTGACTAAAACACATTCGGTGCTCTGTGAGCGTTCACAGCAGCAGGACGGCGTATGTGGGATTGACTCAAAATCGACAAAAGGGCCCATGTTATCCGTAATGAAGGAACATGTCTCCCAGTGCAACGGTTTGGCTCATTGGTGCGTTTTTGATGGACAACAGTGTATCTGTATAGACAGGAAGAAGATGTGTCTTGCTTTGGATGGAAGGATCATTTCATGGTTTTAGTGTTCTGATTGGATTTGTTGACAGTGAATAAAAAAGAGCTTGGCCAGCGATAAACTTTGTTTCCGGTGAAGAGTGAGGCAAACATTTCAGGCTTGTGCTGACTTATGGTCAGCGCTCCCCGTCTCTCCCTCCACCTTCATTGCTCTATAACTCACTTCCACCTCACCCATCTCCCCTGTGTAGTGCAGTGATTGCCCTGATTATTGCTGCTCTTACAAGTAAGTCTTAGTATCTGCGGATTATTTAGCGAGATCTCCTCTCTGTTCCACTCAGCCTTCCCACAGAGGATTAACTGTGTGTGCGTCTGCTGCTAGCGTTAGCCTGGCCGGATCAAACGCACATGCAGATGGGATCAGACTGAGCCACTTGTGAACATATCACAAAAAATGCCCACGCAGAAACAGGCCACCAGAAACACTCACACACACACACAACACAAAGACATTTTAGACAAAGGTCAGCGCTCTCTGCTTTAAAAAGGTCTGACCTTTCAGTGGCTGGAACTGCATGTCTGCGCCTTACATTGGATTTGTTTTAAAAGGATAAAATATGGATGATATGCTTGGTATTGTGTTAGCACAGAGGATGACTCAGATTGTGCAAGTATGTGTGTGTCTGTGTGTGTGTATGTGTGTGTCCTTGCCAAGGTCTGAGCAGGCTCTGCATAGAAAGGGGCTGAGACAGCACTTGAAAAGGGAACAAGAGAGACAACAAGCAAGTGAAAGAAACAAGTGAAAATATAATCAAAGAGGAATGTAAAAGTGTTTGAAAGCTTCGTGAAATGTTACAACGGGCACTCTGGTCTGACCAATTAGGGTGCAAGGTAGTCTGGATGCAAGAGAGCGTCTTAAGTAAGAACCAACCAATGAGAAGCACACGCAGTGAGGTATTGGCCCGAATCAAAACTACTCTTTGCACCGTCTTACTGTCATCCATGGAAACGTGTTGAATTATATATATGTCTAATTAAATGACGTCTCTTATCTTTTTCTATCTGTCTGATGAGTCCGTGAGATGCACCGTAGTTCAATCAACAGAGTTAAACTGAGAAAAGAGGAATATGCTATCATTTCAATTTTCAGCATTTGCCCTCTTGCAAGATCGATTCCATCTCTGAGGAGCAGTGACAAGTAGATGAAATTATTTATCTCTCTTTATCTTTTCCCCGCTCTATTACACACACACACACACACACACACACTGACTGAGCCTTTCTGTAACAGACTCATGACAAACTGAGCTAAAGGGATTTGTGTTTGTGTTACTCTGTATTCCACTTCCAATAACAAACAGAGAAAGAGAACCAGTGGTAAAAACACACACACAGACACAGGATGACTAATGAATACACACAGCAAACAACATAACATGTATACACTGTATGTGTAGTATACTTGATGTAGTTGATGTACTCTGTTGTCTTTTATTGTTTCACCAAATTTTCAATCAGAATGACTAACCTTGAAAAACAAAGAAATGCACAATTACAGTTGTTTTTGTGTTCTGTCTTTCTTTATTTCTGAATATTTTCATTTGTCCTCACAAAGAGACACATTTTCTCAGCAATGTGTCAAATAACGCAGCTTGATCAGGCACTGAGCTTCACACTGTGACGCTCTACGTAGCCCTCTAGCCTCAGGTTTGCACGTGTCAGTGATGGCGTATCAATACACTCTCGGTACATGCACAGCGGTTTTTCAAAATAAACTTACGTCTTCGCAGAGTTCAGGCAACAAAACCACTTAGTTAGGTTTAGGAACAGAGGCTGGTTGACGTTAATTAAACTGACTCACGACTACCGAGTAGCTAGCAACATTGACAACTCACGTGACTAATGACTGACGTGACTTTACTTTAAGTTTTGCACGATGGACTGTTGACAGTTCTACACATCATCGGCTGCTCTGCCTGGTTTGCTGCTAAATGAGCTCCAGGCGCTGAGGAGAACCGACCAGTGAGAACCGGTTGCACAAAGATAGAAAAATGCTGAATATGTTCCACGGGGAGAACATTTTTCTCACCTCTTTGAGGCGATAATTCACATAAGTGCTGTTTTTCTTGGCTTCGCTTTAGGTGATGAAAGGTTATTGCTTTGCTGTCTTGCACTCAATACAGGTACTGACCCTAAAACACCGTAGTAAAACAAGACCAAGCTCCGTGGGAAAAACAGATTGTGAAATGGATAGAAGTTGAGGTCAAAAGCTGTTTTTTCATCCACAGCGGTTGCAGTGAAAGGCTTTATCATGTTGTGAGTATGAATGTGTTGAAAAGACGTGTATGTAGTGTTAGTTTTACAGTTTATCTGCAAGGATGAAGGCAGAAAGATCAATATGTTAAGCCAGTTTTAAGATTTAATAATGTGTGTGGGGAGATCTGACAAAATAGTGCTGATCACAAAGATCTGGGGCTGATGGGAATGTACTTTGCAGGTACAGTGTATGTGGTACAAAGTACTGGATAAGCTGGAACGTTTACCTGCTGGGAACATGAATAGCTTTGTTGTACTAAAATTCCAAAGTTGTTGCGACATTTTTCTCTGAGGCAAAAATGTCAACCTGCTGGTGGCATAGCGGGAAACTCAGGAGATCCTCAACATGATATAGATATGATGGTTAGAAACCAGGAAGTTACCAAATTCCATGTCAACCCATCCAACAATCGATAGCTTTGTAGCCGCTCTTGCAGCTAAATACGAATGCAAAACAGAGTCTTGGCTTCTGTCATTTCTTTCTCACTGTTAAGATATTACAAATAACACTTAAAGCATCTCGCACACAAGAACCTGTTCATGTTTGACAAAACACTTTGTTTTGAAATAAAAAAAACATTTCCACTTTTCGTCTACTGTGATTGTAAATGAATAATATATTGTATTAAAATCTGTTCTTTGTTTGGTGCTACAGACTGATGAATGGTCCTTTAAGGACAGAATTGCTTGATTGACCTTTAACCGTAATGATTAAACTGGACAACATTCCTTACACACACGATTACACAAACGTGTGTGTTTGAGTTCGTAAGCATGACCTCGGCTTAGAATCATTGTGAATTCACAATCAGGACTATTGATCAGCCTTGATCACCCCCTTGTTGCTCTTTGTTCCTTCTTGATAGAAGAGCGCTAAACAAACCACACACACACACACACACACACACACACATTGTGCTTCTGGGATTAGCTTCCTGCTACTCAAACTAAATTGCACAGTTACTGGCGAAGTTCACGGTGAAGCACTTTGTAAATTGAACAAGTGTTTTATTCAGAAGAAAAGGGACAATGACCACACACTCAGTGCATAAAGGCAGATAATCACGCACCAAACATTAGCATGAGCAACGCGTTTTGCTCAAGGCTTCATCCGGCTAATACTAATTGCTAAGTTAATAAGAGATCTTTGATCATCGTTTTTATGGGCTGACTGTGCGGTCAATATGAGTTACACTTGTAGCTGTAGTTACCAGCACCTGTTTCTCTCTGGGACAAGCTGTGTGCAAGCCCTTTGAAAGAGTTCAAAACCCTTTATTGTCAAGTCTGAAAGAAAGCTCTCTTTAATGCTGATACTGTAAAGAGGTATGCATTAACACGCATAGAGTACATAAACAAGGGCACTTATTTCTAGCTGCTCACAAACCGGCATTGTTGGCACTCACGCATGCAGCACGCATACTTTCTCCTGTTCCGTGTGAGATCCCTTGCCTCATCCGAGCAACTTTATCATGCCGTCACAGCCTTTGATATGGTAAGCAGGCCACCGCTGCAAAAGCCCAGCATTGTCAGATGAAACACAAACCAGCATTACTGATAAAACACATGGGAAAGCCAAGCAGGGAAGGAAAAAGTGAGGACGGGGGAAGAGGAAAGAGCAGAATGGAAAGTGAAGGATCGAGTGATGGAGAGAGAGTGGAGAAGAGCAGGAGGAGAGCAGAGCGGCCTGGAGGTAGGGAGGGGAAGAAAGGGAATGATAGAGAGGGGGAGAGAGGAGTGGAAACATTTAAAGCAAGGGGGAGAGGAAGTTGAAGGTAGAAATGAGTTTGGCAATGACATAAAAGCAGACCATACAAGGTTAGCTATCTCTCAAAGCACCTGGTTAGGAGTGAGGCGCATGGAGCGAGAGAAGGGAGAGATACGAGGGCAGAGGGAAAATACAGAGGTGTGCACCAATGAGCTTTAAAAACCGCCAGCCTTCATCAATTCATTCCCTTTCATTTACAAAGGCGGATGTTTACATAGAGCTAAATTATTACATGAATATCAAAGAATATAAGATAAAGAATTTCATTGATTTTCTTTTTGATTCCACAGTAATTTACATCATATTACAAAAGGATATTTTAAAAATGGAACATTTCTTAATACTTCCTCTGTCCCTTACATAAAATGGAAAAAATGGTTAACGTAAACGTTATTATTTCTTTGTTGTAACAATGCTTCTTGGCAATAGATCGTATACTGTTGGAAACCTGTTTATTTCCCTTTTAAATGGTGACACATTTGTAAGGAACATGCATTTGTGCGATGAGCAGCAGAGCTGAGTATGTGGGTTGCACACATGAACAATGTGCCAAATCTTCTCTGCCAATGCCAAACAGCTTATTCTGCCATTGACTCTTGTTTGGTGGTGTTCGGTGGATCGGATGATTGAAGTCTGAAGAAACAAGACTTATTGGCAATTTAACAATGTATTCATTTAACAAACAGGAGCCTCAGTAGCGTGTGAAAGAACCATACACAGCCACAATGGCAGGCCATTCCATCCTCTCCACTCCCACAGTCTGGAGGTAGTCTCTGATAAACCGCTCTGTTGGCATCTGTTGTTTATAAAGCAAGTTATACCATATGTACAGTGCACAAGTTCAATGACATCACAGTATAATAAACAGTGGAAAGAAGTGTGCTCTTTAAGAAATGAGTGATATCACTAATATCAACTGAAGTTGATGAGTTACAGATAAATTAAATCTGTGTATTTCAGTGTTAATGTATTGCAATTAAAGTGTTTTTTTTAAAAATAGTTTTGTGACAACTCTTACCTGAAACACTAACATCACATGAACCTTGCAATGAAATGATGATTTCTGACTATCTTGGAATCCCACAAGGCGAGGCTGCAAAATGATGAAGTTCTGTAAAACAGTACCGTTGATTCAAGTTCGAGGGAATCCTGCAACGTTCGTGAAAGCGAACTGCACCGTGACCATGCAAAGTTCCAGGTGGAAAATATGAAAAGATAAAGAATAATGAAAAGAAGGAATGAGCAGCTGAAGCAGGCGGAGGTGGATGTATCTGTAGCCGAAGAGATTAAACGAAAGGTACAGTATGGAAAGAGGGATGGGAGGGAGAAGGTTAGGAAGGTATTAGACAACTCAAGGTCCAGTTATCTCCTGAAACACCTGCAGAGAGCCGTAAATAATGTAAAGCTGACGGCACAGAGGATACTGTGTGTTGGACTTCTAATAGAGACTTCTAGAGGATAAAAGGGGAGGAGAACTTGGGGGGAATGTGTGTGCACATGTGCAACATGTGTGCAACAGTCCATCGTGCAAAACTTAAAGTAAAGTCACCCCAAGAAACATCATTTGTTTTAAAACTAACGAACAATAAGTTAATATGGGTAAGTGCCGTATTGTCATCTGCTGTTGAGACAGCCCTTCATTGCAAAATAACTGGAATGAAGAGGACATCAGGAATGTATAATACTACACTACTGTTAAAATGTTAACGACAGTGATTTAGTTTTGCACTTCGATAAAGATGGGAAGGGAACTTGGAGGAGGGAGGGGAGGTACAGAAAATGCTCACAACTGAAGCAGAGCAGAGGTCAAGTTTTCAAAAACACTGGATCCTAATAGTTGTTTTTCCTACACCTTCCCTGACGGGTGAATGCCCATGTCCTTGCCCCAGGTTAGTAAGGGCTTTCTCTTTTTAAAAGCTGTGGTCTCCAGAATGGTATAGCTCATTTTCTCAGACTTGAAAAAATTCCTCCAGCGCCACAGCGGCCGTAACACAACAGTTATTATAGGATGAGCAGTGTTCGCCATGATGAGTAAACTGACCTTTATGTGCGAAATTGGTGGAGTCTCCCTTGCTGATTTCTAATCCTATCAGGTTTCAACACACACACACACACACACACACACACACACACACACACAATCAGAGTGCCTGTGTTGCCTGTCAGCGGACAGCGCATTGTGCTCAAATATTTGTTTCCAAATTTTGCTCTCTCACTCTGAAAGAGGAAAATGTGATTCGACATCCAGCGTGATGAAGTGTGAAATCTGTGAAACACTAAGTGCACAGTGATCCATAATGAATCATCAGTGTACTTAGGATGGGAACAAAAGGGAATGAGAGAAAGAAGTGGAGAGTCGAAGGAAAGAGAGGCAGCAAGATGCAGATGGAAAGAGCAAGGCAGCGAGAGAGAAGACAGAGCTAAAAGAGGGAAGAGCAAAGGTGAAACACAGACGGAGAGGCTGGCCTGGAGAGGGGGGGAAAGGGGAGATTGAAGGGAGGCATAGAGAGAAAGAGAGAGGAAAAGGTAAACAGAGGTGGTATCGTGTTTGCTATAAGGAATGAGCAGGGCTGCAGTTTAATTAATCAGAGAGAATAGTGATCTAGACAAGTTATCTGTTCCTCTTCTTGGCAATGTGTCAACACACACACTAATGCGGTACTGACCCTCAGAGACTCCAACGCTGAATGGACTCCATGAGGAAACAAACAGGTGTGGCTGATGAAGAAATAATGAGAGACACTTTTAAAATGATGACATACACATCTATACAGTACTGAAGCTTTGGTGATTAACCCCCGACCTTTTCTCAGGCTTCTGTCTCTCTCTCTCTCTCTCTCTGTCTCTCTGTGGATAGGCCGATAGGGGCTGGGGCGGTTCACTTGTTCCCAGGCAGACACGGCTAATTGAATACAGAACCAACACTTCTCCGCACTGCTTACACGCTACACATGCTGAGTACCTCCATTAGAGAGAGAGAGAAGTGAGGGTTGAAGGGATACACAGTAAGAGGAGAGGAAAACTAAACTGCTTGCACAACATTTAGGCCTTTTTTTTAAAAACTTTTCTGTCATTTCTATTCATCTTTCATTATGCAGACATTTCAAATTTTCATAAAACAGATGGAAACTCACTTCGTAACTGCAGCAAACATGAGTGCTCCTCTTGCAGTAATGATGAGAATCCAAAAAGCTGTTCACCATGTTCTGCATCTAGCCTTTCAATTTGGATACTTGTGTCACAGCGCAAATAAAAGGAAAAGTTACTCACTGACTTGTAAATCAACACAAACTGGCGTACGATGCAATGGTTTTCTTAGGCCCTTTCCCAGCACAAGAGGAACTGTGATTTATCGAACACATCCACAAATGCAGCAACGGCATTTACCATTTTAAAAAAGCCCGTAGTGAAAAAAAATATGGAAGAAAACACTGACAAATAGACCGACTGTGAGGTTAACTCGTTTGTGAGCACACCGCGGAGCCAAAGAGAGAGTAAGAGCCGCTGCGAGCTAACCAGTAGAACAAAAGATAACCCAGTAGCACAAGACACACCCTCTGAGCCGAAGAACGATTCAAACCAAGATCACAAAAGGTACTTTCGTGAAGGCTATTTTACAAATGTTTATTATTGTGAAATCTAACAGAGTCACTTATTATTCTTATATTACCAAAAAACAGCTAAGAGAGTATGTGGAACATAGTGAAATAGCCGCTAGTCGATCTCCCAGCTGGAGATGTGTGTGAGCTGTGCGGGACGGCTACATCCCTTCAGGGCTCCTACAGCCGGTGTGAATGCAAACAGAAGAAAAGCCCTCGAAGGCATGTTGTTTTCGGCAGAGCTCCCCAGAACCGTATGGTACGAAAACACCTCATGTAAGCCTCCACACCTCTTTCATATTTCCTATTTCCCAGCACTAACATACATCAACTCGTCAGAAAGGCGGCAATTTCATCACATTCTCTCCCTGGTTTTGCAATTCCTGGCGACATTACCGTCATTACTTTTGTCTGTATGGAGCGTACGGAGTGTGCTACTGGCGAACATTTACACGTATCTGTACTAGACACAGTACAAACACTCAAAATCCAAATCCTGAGTGTTACTGTAGTTTTCTAACTAGACACTCATTGTGTCTGAGTGATGTTAGCATTGATGCTCTTGGGGCGAGAATCAGGTTTCATCTGGACATGAGAGACTGTGGAATCCTGTATTGAACTGGTGTTTGGCTCACCTCACTGGGGGCCAATTCAAGCTAAAACAACCTTTGGAGTCCCTCTCTTTTTTTACGTGTGGACGGAGCAAAGGAGTCCAGCAGCAATCCCAGAGACTCTCTCTCGCTCCTAATCGCATGGCTTTAAGCGTCTCATGATCTCATGCAGCGCATTCTGTCTTTCCTGTGAGTTTACTTTTGTCATCATCTCTGCAGCGTGCATACCACGATTTCCAACATTTGCAGACCTGTGGGGTTCTTATCTGCTCTTATCTTGCACGAGAGGGGTAGGACTCTGGACCAATGCTATTCTAGTCTTACAAAGCTTATATTCTCTTCTACCATTCAGCAAGTTAGACCACCCCTGCATTTTACCACACATATTGAGAAATATAAATATGTGGCAAATTAGGCCTTTACACCTTCTCACCAACTGTTCATCCCGGCATAGCTCAGTCTGCCAGCTCTTGGGGGGGGAAAGTCTCTTTGGCTGGCAAGATGTCTGACTCTCCTCACCAGCCACTTCTCCACTCTGGCTCTCAGCCACTCTGTGCTGAGCAGGTAGTGCACAGCGGACCTGTGTGAGCTTATGAGCTTGGTGCCGCCGGTTCGTCATTGACAGAACAATGAGCTTAAAGCTGCACCGTGGTTCAAAGCCGGGTGTTGATTCTCAGTGAGACTGTAGGTACTCGGAACTCTTTCACATTATAAGGAGTCATTGTTCCAGTGTGAATATCATAATATCACATAATGCTACTCCATGCATGGTTTCATGGACCTCCTGCACATGCATTCAAATGAATGCCCTCGATTTCCTTGATGTCAGCATTCAAAGAGGTATTACACTGTGTCCACATACATTTACAGAAAGCATAATAGTGTATGTTCATGTGTCCTTGGGCATGTTCACGCATTAGTGCTTAAATGCACGTTGGGGGGGGTATATGCATATTGTGTGTCCTTTTCCGTGTGTTTATCTACAGTCTGAGGTCAGATCCCAGACAGTATTGATCACCATATTGAGCAGATAATCATTAAACAGCTCATTACTGATGTCACCCAGATAATTGAATATTCAGAAGCACCTTGTCTGTTTCCCACCCTTTGATACAATCTCTCCCTCCATCTCTCCCTCCATTTTATCACTTCCTGCAATATATAACTGCCTCTCCATTTTGTAGACCTGCCAAAGCATACCACTTTTGTTCCCCTTCCACACTCAAATTATCTCTTTTATCTTTACTGTCATTTTCAAATTGTAACCTTTGGTTTTTTTCCCCTGTCTTTCCATTTTGCCTCTGTTCTATTATTCTCCTCATCTTTTCCTTTTTTCATCTTACTGAAAGAACAAATCCAGTAAAGTGGGGCTATAATGCTTGGGGGCATCTAAAATGTGTTTCTCTTACGTTATCCTCTAAAGTTCAATATTCCCATTACTGTCTTTGAGAATATTCAAAAACGGACTCCCACAAACATTATGCAAATAGAATACAAGATATCTGTCATAACAATAATTCTAAATAGTTACATAATTGTCTGTAATTGTACTATTTGGGACAATGCTATCATTATAAAATCAACATTAAACGTTTTCTTTCTATTTTCAAGAAAGAAAGAATCTGATCATTTAGAAATCTTAAAAACATGCTCAATCCATTTGGGGCTTTATGTTGTGCTCGTTCCACTGTGAGTTACAACCTAAAATAATACAGAATTCATGTCTTCTTATAGAATATTCATCAGTCTCTGTTCACATTAAGAAAAACATTTCGTATCAATTCAACGAGAGGAGTAAAAGAAAGTGAAATGCAGGTGAGTAATCCTTCTCCCTGCCGCTTAAAAAACAATGTTTCCCACTGAATGAGCCTTAGACCACCACTGTAGGATTAGAGGAACGTAGGCGTGGGCAACATGAGAAAATGCCGTGTATAATCTGTCAGTCACGCTGTTTCAACCTTCTCTTGTGTCGCTCAAATGAGACTCAAAACAGTTCCATGAATATACACATACGCACAAACATGTATTAAGGACCCAGTCGCCAGCCAAGTCTGTGTCTTTTTTGTCTCTGCTGCTCTTCCCTATAGACAACACGCATGCAGGTGAGTTAGAGTGGAGCTAAAAGCATGTTCAGCTGAGGCAGCTGGAGGAAGCTGATAAGAAACAGCAGCTGAGTGAGAGAGAGGCTGAAGAGGCAACGCTTCTACCCAGGTGAGCTGACTCGATGCTGGGATAGCTCACTGGGTACACTGGCCTGTTTCTGGATCTGTACCACTCACCAACACTGCGGGAGCAGAAAAGCTGTTCTGGCAAAGTATGTGAGGGAAAGAATGGGTGACAGATGTAGCTTATGCTACTAAATTGGTGATGCAACATAATTATTTTGAAAGAGAAAAGCTATTTTCCACCTGAAATGCCCATTTCCTGCATGGACATTTTAAATTAGATGAAAGAAATCACAATAATTCAGAGGAGTGACATTCGTTTTCATTCTTTTTCACAAATTTGAGTACAACTGTGCCTTTTGGCACAGTGAGTGAGGTGTGGGAGCATGGAGAAAGGTATTTTCGAAATATAGCCTTTTTTTTCTTTTATAAAGCCAACTAATACTCAGCCTGAGGATCTGGAATTATTGCAGTGTAAGAAAATGTCACTCAAAACGACTGCACCAAAACAATATAAAAACCATAATATCGTCAAATAGGAAACCACGACCACCTTCCTTTGTGAGAAACAGCATTTGCAACCCATTGCAACTACAATGTTAGGAAGTTATTGTCATATACATATACACGAAATTTGACTTCTGCATTTGACCCATCCCTGAATATAGGGAGCAGTGGGCTGCCAATGATAGGCGCCCGGGGAGCCGGGGGTTCAGTGTCTTGCTCAGGGACACTTCGTGACACGTCCCAGTCAAGGATCGAACCGTTGACGCTGTGGTTACCAGACAACCCTCTTAACCCAGTGAGCCACGGTCGCCCCCAATGTGATCTCATCCCTACTTGTCCTACTTGGCCTCAGAGGCCGGCAGCCGTTTGTGTAGTACCTTGACGCGTGGCTAACGTTGTGAAACGGCGGCGGGTAGATTTAGGCAACAAAACTACTTGGTTAGAAAAAAAGGTAAGCAACAGATGTAACGTCATGCAGCGTAAAGCACCTGGTGACATAAAGTTGTCAGTAAAAATCACTCAACGTTGGTCTCGGTCTTTAAGTACCTGGTGAAATTTATAATAACAATCTACTATGTAGTTGTTGTATAAACTAACCCGAACTAAACTAAATACTTTTCAGCTTGAAGCTTCAGTGCAATGTGAACACAAAACAGGCCGTGAAATAAACGAGCCGTAATTGTTTTGAAGCAGGCACCCTTCTCAGTGTGATGATAGTGCCTGATGCCCCATGGCGGCGGGGAAGCTCGCTGTAAAGAAGAAGAGAAAAGAGAAGGTTTAGCGAAGACGGGAGATTGTGTGAGAGAAGGAAGTAAGGCGGAGGGGAGACATGGGGGCTGCAGGGAGACCAGAGGGGAATCTGGATAAACGGATGGAGGGCTTGAGGAGAAATAGAGAAAAGGGGTTGGAGGGCTGCAGAGAGATGGGGATGAAGGTTAGAGCAGAGGGGAGTGGAGAGATAAGAGGTAAAGGGGATCGAGGGGAACACGATTACCAAACCACTGCTTTCAACTTACAGGCACATGGGAGAGCTTAACAAAGAGGAACATAGAAACACACACACACACACACACACACAGAGAAAAACCTCTCACATTCACACTCACTAAAGCTGCAGTCACTTGCAACTGGTGCAACAAATATAGACATATTAGGCTATGATATCATATAATAACCCAACTCATCAAATACCATCGGTTAGTCAGTGCCCCTCAGCTTCTAAAACTGATGAGCGGAGGCACCCTTTAGGGTTAGTATGTGACGCACCAAGCTTTTAACAGTCAGAGCAACAGCTGCCTCGTTTCAGATTACTTTACTTCCTGTGTGCTTTCGAGACAGTTTTGATTGTCTGCCCTTTATCACCTTTCCTTTATTGGTCCTGCAGTGATGTCACCTCCTGTTCACCTGTTCTCACTTCCCCAATCAGTCCTTCATATACCAGCCCTATTCCTTTGTTTTCTGCCAGTTTGTCTTAGTACATCTGTGTCTCGTGGTCATGTCCTTTACCTTGTGTTTAGTTTCACTAAGTGTTCCTTGTTCCTAGCGTCAAGTTTTCCAGTGAGTTGTTTCCCTTATTTCCCGTCTTTGGATTTTCCTGTTGCCTGTCTGCAGACCTACTGCTTCATTTGGACTCTGTAAGCCTTTTTCAGTACTAAATTGCTCCGCTGCCTCCTTTACTGTCTGAATTTGGGTCCAGTTCCTGTTTTATACGTCACCAACCGTGACAGCTCTCCAAAAATAAAGCTTTGAGCAATATGTCACTTTGTTGCTGTTTTCTGTGTGCATAGTTTTGGAGAAATACATATTGCCTTGCGTTATATATATATATATCTGCTACATATTAACATAAATCAACAGAAGTACACCCACAACACACTGAGCAAGACTGACACTCCATGTTTGATTTTCAGCTGAACGGTCACTGTGATGTGGGTGATGTCTACGTCAACAATCCCGCGTATAACTCAAGAGATGTGGTGAGTAACCGGGTGAGAGCGTGTTAATACTGTGGGCACGTGCACAGGCCTACTCGCACACAAGCACCCTCGGGCCTTTACTCTGAAATGATTTCCGTGGTCAATAAAAGGGATTTGACTTGAAAGATTACAGAGTCCAAAAATGTGCGTGTGTGAGCGAGAGCTGTCATTGCCTACAGCAGTCTGTCATCAGGCACAGTAAGCTCGATAAATGATGCGGATGTGTCCATGATTACTTACATCACTGACAATGTTGTGGGTGTGAGTGATGTTTGTGTACTGGATCTGTTCATGCATGCGCTTTGATGATTTGCTAATGACTTGTTTTTATGATGGGTGCGTGAGCTGGTATATGCGCTTTAGCGTGATGCTGAACATGTCATCGTACAACTGTATGCATTAGTTTGTGTGCTCTTGACATTGGGGTGTGTGTCTCAGTGTTTGTGATTAATGCGGATGAAGCAGGGTTTGATATGTTTTGTGTGTGAGTGATGAAGAGTAGAGCAGCTGCTGACTGATATGGATCAAGATCTTAAAACCTCATTCGTTTCCACCTCTCGCTCTGACATTTGGCCTGAACTCCTGTCCTGCATGCGCTCACATATACCGACAAAAACCCCTTAATCCAAGACCTGATACACATCTATATGCATTTATGTCCATATACACACACACACACAGGCTCGCAATCTCTATCTGTCAATACATCCATTACATTGAAGGCGGTAGGAAAGCTGCAGTAAGTCAAATGCTCTGAAAAGCACATTAGTCACTGTGTGTGTGTGTGTGTGTGTGTGTGTGTGTGTGTGTGTGTGTGTGTGTGTGTGTGTGTGTGTGTGTGTACGGTCAACCATGGCCCCATACGTCACGCCTGTCATAAAATCAGGGTCAGTGAAAAGCGGTGCTGCATTGGCGAGAATGGATCATGGAAGTGTGTGCGTTTGTGTGTGTACGTGCGTGTGTGTATCTCCTGCAGGCATGGTTTATCCAATCACTTGCCATCAGTGTTTCTGTCAGTCTGCCAAGAAAAGCCCTCGACGGTGCCATTGTCTTTATAGCTGGCCAAAGACGCGCACGGACACACACACACACACACACACACACACACCACTCGCATCCACCTCCCCATTTATTTTTTCTGAGTGAACAGCGAGAGGAATATTTGAGGCAAATTCATGATCACACACAAACATGTCAACACACATTCATATACCCGCTCGGATTTCAGTATAGAGCTTCGTCGATAGGATTCTGGAAACACGCAGTTACAGATCACACGTTTAAGATTCCCTTTTAAATCTCGGTAGATTCAAACATCTGAGAAAAGCGCTTGCTCTTCTTGAAACGTGCTTAAAATATTCATACAACATGTTTTATGTTGTGAGTACTCGCCCTACATGCCTGAAAGGCTTTTTGTATACTGAACAACATTATCCCTGACGGTAATGAATGAGGATAATATAATTCTATAAAAAGTTAGTTGCCCTTTAATAGCCAGCTCTGTTATAACAACATCAATAACCGCCTTTAAATTAAGTCATATTAGCCTGTAAGGTACCGCTTCAAACTACTACTAAATAAATTTTTCTAATTGCCTACAGTTGTATATCTCATTTTAATCTCCAGTGTTCATTATCCATAATGTCTCTTGTCTGTGTGGGTAACCCACAGTGGGTCTGCCACTCCCTCCTGATTCGTCCCTTCCCATACAATTTCCTTAAAAAAACTCTTTCTTGGTCTCCATTTCCCTGCATCTCTCTCTCCTCTCCGTCACACTTACTTTTACTGTTTATAATTCTTTGTATTTATATCTGTGTAGTTGTTATAAACATGTTCACACCAATGTCTCGTATAACATAGCTTGGTCAGTTGCACTAGGGTTCAAGTTATGAAGCTTTACATATCCTTCTAGCGTAGGTTTAGCATGTGTCAGTGGCGGTACGTCCATATATGCTCGTTACATGCATTGTGTCTTTATAAAATAAACTTCTGTCCTCACAGGAAGTTATGTTTAGGCAGCAAAACCACTTAGTTAGGTTTAGGAAGAGAGCGTGGTTGACATTAACTCTATTGACTTACTACTCATGTGACTAGCAAGTGACAACTCTACTCATAGGTTTGCAGTGTGGACTGTCACACACTTCAGGTCCGTCTAGCCTCCAAGTCTCGCTGCACCAGGTTTGTCAGTTGAGTACTTTGGCAGACGTATCATTGCAGGGAAATACAATACAATTCATATTCTTTAAAATATATAAAATGTAATGAGGAAGTTTGCAGGTCAGCCCAGCTGTAGTCTCAGAAGAGGTGTTATCAAGCACCAACTGAACCCTTGTGTGGGGGGACTTGGCATGAACATAGGTCCTTCAAGAGACTGGCCCATTGTGAAGTGCTCAAGTGTACACAAGAGCAAAAGAACACATGCGCCGCAAACCATATTGTTTGCTCTGCTATTGACTTTTCCTTTAGCTTTTCATTTCAAGCTTCTTGATCTTCCACAAGGCCACTAGACTGTAGCATGTTAATATCCGTTTTTTTATTTGTAAAAGCCAGAAGCTCTATAATCATACCGTCTTTTATAAACACAATGCTTCATGCCCATAAATACTCCAAACGGCCACTGGCCCACAATATGTTCATTTCCCTCTCTGTCTTTGAGCCAGTTGTTACAGCTTGACAAGCTCTCTCACTCATATTTAACAGCCCAGGAATAAAATGTTACTACCCATATTCCTAAAGGCTTGAAGATGCCGTTCTCAAAGTGGCACAACATAAATCAGCCAGGGGAGATAAGAGAATATGGGAGAGACAGTAAGTGAAAAGAAAGGGACCAAACAGACCAGAACACAGTAGTATTTGAGGTTTTTGGGATGAAAGGGTTTTTATTTGTGGTGCTCACAACATTAACAATTTCATTTAAAATAATCAGAATCCAGCATTTCCTCAAAACAGTAACCTAATCCAACAAACTTTACTTTTTATCGGAATAATAGTCGGGCGTTGTGTTCTGTCATAGACCTCTAGAGATAAATGAAAAAATATTTAGTATTTGGGTGAAGTGGCCCTTTAAAGCCACCTCAGTAATGTGTGCTTTATGAAAGGGAGCTGCACGGTAAAGGTCAACAGTTCGGCCACAGTCCATCAACACTATGACAGTGACACATCGTCAGTGTTTTGAAAGGAAACAATGACGTTGACGGTAAAGTGCTCACTTCATCCATATTCTTCACATCCAGATGTGTGAACATATTGTTGTCTGGAGTCAACGATGGTGCACACACTTGAAGTTATTCCCTATTGATGCTGCTCTGCCCTCCCTCTTTAGAGTGATTTATCTACTCTTTGTTTTCCCTCCGTCTCCTCTCTCTGTCTTTCCTTCCTTCATTAATTACACAGATTCTCTCTGAGACTGGATCATTATTTACCATCCCAATCCCTCTACCCTCCTCCTCCTGTCGTTATTCATAACACAACCATTCCCTTGTATCCCAGTTGTATATTTCCTACTGTCTTTGTCTATTTTCTATTATATCTTATCCAACATGTTGCCTGTTTTTTACCCCATCTTTATATCTTAAGTATCCTCTTTGCTTCCTCTAGTCTTCGTTCCTCACCAGACCTTCCTCCTTTCCTTCCCCTCCTCCCTGAAACTCAAACTTTGTTTGTCTGTAACAGTTTCTTTCACAATGAGAGGAAGTGTATTATATCAAAAAAGAGAGCCAATTGATGGATATGTGTCAGAGATGATGATTTTTGCCATGGCTGGTTTGCACACAAACATTGTAGGCCATGCACAACAAGTGAAAACTGATGACGAGATGACAGAGTTGAGATAAATGAAGGGAAAGAGGTGAAAAGAAAGAGAGGAAGGAGAATTGATAAGGGGAGAGAATGAAAGGGTCGGGAGGGGATGCGTAAAGGATGTAAGAATGATTGCGAAGAGTAATAAAGAATGGATGGATGGCAGGATTGATCGATTGAGGGAGGGAGGAAGAGCGATAAGGGAGACGTAAGCCGGAGTTGCTTGTGGATGCTGCATTCCTTGACAATAGATGGAGAGTTAATAAAAACACAGCATGTGTTCATTTACCCATTAACTTTTTCCTTTCTACTTACCTTACCCGATCGTGACTCCTCTGCTGCTGCATTGATTGTAAGTCGTTCTGAATACGGGCATTAGCTAAAAGCCTGTGTCTGTAAATTCTGAGGCGGGAAATAGTGAGACAGAGCAGCATCTCGTAAACTGAGAAGCAGGGCATCATTTGAATGAAACGCTCAAAATGGCCGTGGATGGATGGATGAATGGATGAATGGATGAGGCGAATGGAGAGCAAGAGAAGGCAGTTGAGTGTTCATATCCATTAGACGCTTTTGGCATATCAAGAGTCATTGGCTGAAAGTGAAAATGATTACGACTGTAAATCAAATCTCTAAATACACCTGTGAGCACATCTGCCTGTAAAGTAGCTGATTCCCTTTATTGTGCGTGCTGAATGACCACCTATTAATATTATTCAGACATCATTTATTTTTCTCTGTGTGTGTACACGATGCACGTGTTTGTGTGTTTTAATGGAGTCATTTAAGTCGCCTATATAAATGGTGGTGATGATGAAGTGTGTGGATCTTCAGAGTCAGTGCTACTCAAAATAATGCCCGAGGATGCATTTAGACACCCTCAGTGCCACCGCAATCTATCAATGTAATGGGCTCTTTAAACGTGTGTGAGTCTGCGTGTGTGTAGTGGAGGGTTGTGTCTTGGAATGAGTGTTTTGAGTTTGTGTGCAAGTCTGTGGCTGCAAAATTCTATACAGCTGTAATTTTACTGATTTATTTTTATTTTTATGAACATGTCCTCCTTAAATGATGCAGTGCAGTCATCAATTCTGAAACACCGAAGCACTTACAAACTTTAGAATCCTTAGGGAAGTGATCTCAAATTGAATTTGGTAAGATTAGTCTTAGGTATATCCTCTTTCTATTTGTTGCTCCTCATACAGATACAGTTCTGACTCAACACAGTGTTTCTATAGAACAGCAATTAAATCATAACTTCTGGTCCATTCACAGGGAGTTCTAGGAAACTTCCTGTGGAACGTGTCTGGAGCCTTGTGCTGTCTGCTAGCCCTCGTTTCCTGATAAACAAGTATATTAATGTATGATGATGCTGTTGGAAAAGCTCTCAAATTGGTAAAACTCAGATGTTGTGTCAGTTTTGGAGGCAGTTTTATTGCTCGGAGTTGCTAAGAACCCCAAGCTCATACATCAATTGTTCTATTCATTCATGTTACTTTGAGGAAATGTTAACTGGTTATGAAACAGTCTCAATTTGATACTGATGCCTTTTCATGACCTACATAATATTTGCTATTTCTATATAGGTATTCTTAATGCTTGTCATCTGTGCCACCGATTCAGATTCTGTGCAAAATCAGATGAAATCCTGCAGGTTCACCAGAAACTCCTTAAGCTCCGACTCCAGCTGGGCTTCCTGCAGCGACCAGCCCATTCCGACCTTCAGTCGGAGCACTGGCGGAAGGAGGAGAGCTCGGCTCCTCGTCTGGCCAGCAGCAGAACTTCGCCTCACTGCTCCGCCGGCCCACCACTGGGAGCCAACACAGCGCTGCCGGACATCCACGTCGTATAATTGGGCCCGCTAGAGGGACGGAAGGCATAGGAGAACCAGAACCAGAAATGCTTGGGGCGGACTCTCAGACCCTGATGCAGTTCTAAAGGGACTCATGGTGCTCGTAAACTCTACCGCTTTTGTCTACAGCGACTGCAAAATTAAATTTCAGCATAGATGCTTTAAGGCCTGATTCTGACTCTGTGCTATGTTTATAGTACTCTCCTGTGTTACTGTCTTGTAATGGATCAGTATTAACCAAGTTAATACCCTTTCATGTCCATTGTATTGGGTGAATGATTGATTCATGTTCAAATTTTGACAGACACTGATGCACAAAGTTGGGCGCACATCCGCTGCTCCCTCTACACAGCAGGCGGTGACGTATTGTTCCCTTTGTTATGACTCGATTGCTCTCCAACCTGCCCACCTGCAAAGAGAAGTGTGTTGTGTATCATTAGCCATGCTGTTGGCCTCTGGTGGTCCAATTATATTGAAAAACCTACCAGTGTTTTTGCAAGTTTTAGCCACTAATCATGTATAAAGCCATTTACATGCTTTACTTACTTTTTTTAAATATATTTTCTTACAGTTCCAGGAGGCAATTGGTTTCCATTTGATATTACCCACTATGCATACACTAATAATATACACAGTATGTAAATCAACTGGCCAACTTTAAACTTACTTAAGTTATATCTTTCTCCAGTAAAGTAGGAATCATCTCCTCTCTTTCTCACTCATCCAGCACATGATGCTCGCTCTTCTCTGCTCTCCGTTCGCCCTGTGCGTTCCCTCGTTCACTCTCCACTCCCTTTTACTCTCCTTCACTTTCGTCCAGTCTTTTGCAGTTCCCTCCCTCCTCCTTCTCTCTATGACCCAGTTTTCAGCAGCATCGAACGCAGACATCTGGTCTTCGGCTCACGTGCCAAAGAAGGCATGACACCTCTGCTGAGGGTGGGGGGTTGGCTTCGGTGGTAAGCAGAGATGGAAATAAGCAAGAGAGAGCATCGGTTGCAAAAAAGTGCATTTGAGGGAGTGAGAGAAAGGAGGAGTTGCCACACTTATAGCAAGCCATGCACAGTTTGAACCAGACAGGCAGTAGGTTAATGGATATTAGCTGTAAGAGTTAGCATGGCTTAGCAGGGTCACAGTGGCCACGCAGGCTAAGTCGCTGTGTAATCTCTGTTATCTGGAGATCATAGCATGCATATGCCGATTAACAACACGCTGCACCGTAGCCAGTCACATCCACACATCATTCGTTCATCTGCTTCCCCTACACTTGCTCTCTTTCCAATTCCAGTTTTTTTTCAATCGAAAAGATACCAAGCTGCTAGGACATGATCTCAACTGAGCAGGATGCAGAAGCATTTCTCTCTCCGTGCGTGTATGTAAATAAATAAATAAAAGCAAGTCCTATTTGTCAACCCTATTGTGCCGCCTTATCTGAAATGAGACACTGCGAATACGAACCTGTGCTGGCAGACAGTTTATTATTGGGTTGGAGACAGATTAGGGGTAGTAAAATAGAATCCTGCCATCCTGGCATAATTCAGCTGACAAAAAGAGAGATTATTGCTCTTCTTGCCAAAATCCGATTTAATGTTAAACATTTTCTTCTTGATTCTCTTTCTGCGTCTCTCTTCCTCTGCCTCGGTTTGCCCTTCTTGTCTTCTTGTCTCTCCCCTCCTTTCTTGTCGTCCTTGTTTTTTGACCGACTCCTTTCACTCATCCTTGCTCTCCCTCTTTTCCCTTCTCCCGTCTTATCTCCTCCTCCCCTCTTTGGCTCACCTTCGTGCTCTCATCCCTCCCATCCTCTCTTATGTTTTATCCCTTTATCCCCTCATATTTTCTTTTAATATCTCCCTCCTTTCTCCTCTCACCTTCCTTTTATCTCTGGGCCAGTTAATCTCCTGTCATTCATCACAATAGCCTTTCTCCTTTGGATTATTTCTACTCTTTGAACATTGCTGACCTTCACAGTAAAGGAGTCCAGTGTTGCTTGATTCCTACACTCTGATAACTCACAACAACTAACTTATTGTATTCATATTAGTTTGTTGCACTTATTGTATTCGTAGTAGTTTCTGCACTGTACCTTTGCTCTGGTTTATGCTCTTAGATGCTTGTTTAAAAAAGGAGATGCATTTATGACTTCTGGTGACTAGTAGTTCTCTTGAATACCTTTCTGCCTTATTTATTCCCGTCAATCTGCTCCCTTTACCCTGCTCCTGCTCCCCCTTCTCATCTCATCACACGTTGTTATTTCTGTCAGCTTCTCCCTTCTGTCATACCCTCACTGTCCCTTCCCTTTCAGTGCCTCCGTTACGTCTTCATACAGCCTACTCTGAGGTCAGAGTAGCTGCAGAAAAGGTAAACTTGGAGTTGAGGGAAATGTAGGGTGGTGTGAATAAACACTTGATGAGGGAGTTTTATTGCACGTTTGGTCGTGTGTGTGTGTGTGTGTGTGTGTGTGTGTGTGTGTGTGTGTGTGTGTGTGTGTGTGTGTGTGTGTGTGTGTGTGTGTGTGTGTGTGTGTGTGTGTGTGTGCCTGAGTGAGTGAGGCAGAGCGTATAATAGGAAGAGATAAATGCACAGGCAGGCAGATTGCCATCTGGTCCCGTTGAAATCAGTTTGAATAAATGCAGACGGTTTCTTTCTAAACCCAATATAATCTGGTCATAGTAATGACTCGCTACTTACACCCAAAGAAGCCAAGCCTGGCAGAAGGAGGCGTTGAGAAAAGACAAGCAGGCCCAACATATATTCACTACTCAATATGCCTCAATATGAACAAACTTATGGAATCAGAAATATGACCTATTCCTAAAGCAGAGGTCGAACTTTATGAGTATAGATAAAAAAAACAATATATTAATGTCTGGAGAACTTGGGGATTATAGCAACACCTCTCTGCATGTTTCATGCATACTGTATATTGTTTATGCATTCTCATTTGTAATTGTGGTATTGCTAACTGGCGCTGAAGGCACTATTTCACTCTTTGAAATTATTTTGACAACATATTTTCATTATTTCTCTGATACCATTTATTGTCCTAGAAGACAATCTGAACTATATGTTATAAGCGTTTATCTTGGTATGGCAGCTTTTCTTTGTTTCTATGTTGACGTTTATTTGAAACTATTTAAAAAGAAAACTCTATTTGAAATGATGTATACGTTTTCATGTTCATACTGTCGGCCTTTGGTGCCATCTTGTAAAGTTAATGACTCATGATTCATGTTAATCATAGTTGATTGATTGAGTGATGTCATTTTAGTATTGTAACCTGATTGCTCTACATAGGTCTACCGACCTATTTAAGACATGGTCTCTCATTGTTGTGTAAAGTGACCTGATGAAGGTCTGTGTACCCAAACAAGGGAAGAAGACAGTGTGTTTGTTCTAGAGTATAGTATGTGAAAAATGGTATAATAAAGTTGCAAGTGCCACCAATGTTTTTGTTAAAAAGCAAGGATAAAGACTTTTTCCCCAAATAGAAATAAAATGCCAAGAGTTAAAGAATCTGAAGGGAAACAGTGTGTCTCCCACAGTAACAATATTCACCTAATTAAACATGAAAGGATGTCATGTGGCTCGTGTCACTCCTATTGTTGCCGCTGCAGGTGCATGCTCTTATCTGAAAATGAAAAGAGGACAGGAGGAAGTGTCAGAAGAGAAATAGAATTCCCAAAAGACGTCATTGACAAAAATACAATCACACTCATACACACACACACACACACACACACACACACACACACACACACTGTACAAACAGACGTGTGGGCACGGATCGCTTAGGCTGATGTTGTGGGTTAATATCCAGCGTGCCAAACATTAGCGAATAGCGTGAGTCAGCATTTTCTGTTTCCAGAGAAAATTTGTTGCGGATAAAAAATTCAGCACAGCAGCAAAGTGTTGGCTAAGTGACAGGGAGACCGAGATCCAATAGGAGCAAGTGTCCCTCAAGTGTTACAAAAGACCTGCGTAAGCTCTTCTGAGACAGAGAGAGAAGGGGAGAGAAGCTGAAGGGAGAAGGCCAGGTGATCCAGGGTCAGCGCTCATCTTCCGCTGAACTTATGAGGGTTGATTATTTCCAGCCCTAACAGACACAGGGACCTGCAGAGTCTGTGTATGTACGTGTCCCTCCCTCTCTTCCTCTGTGGTGTTATCAATACTGACACACTGTAGCTACGGGCTATGTGCTTACCCTGTCCTCTTTCCAGCTCTTAAGTTTGGCAGATCACAGGCAGCGCTAACAAACACACGCATACATAACCGACATTAAACATATCCGTCCCGAGAGCGAGGTTAAAGGCAAAACATCATCGCACAGGAGATTGTTTCACATCCTAATAATGTTTGCTGTGACTATGTATAGCAGCCTGCCTGCTGTAGTTTAGCCTTTGGCTGTCTTTCACATGAGTGTGTATGTGCATATTGCCTGTTCTATAGAATAAACACAATGCATGAGTACACATTGTTTGCATTAGTCTAAGTGGCTATTTTGAGCTATGTAAATAAAGACAATATTTTAGGGCTACTCTGTAAGATTTGATCTCAGTCTGATATGAGGATCTCAGGATCAGCACCACGGACAGCGGTCGTTCCATAGTTTAGTGTCGACTAGTTATAAAAGATGCACTTGAGCTGAGCAGGAAAGCAGAAGGATTTGCTTTGTGTACTGCAACGCTGTACTACATGTCAACACTGCCAATCTAATCCAAACAAAGGACATTTGCTGGTTAGTCACCAGTCTGTAAGATACTTTAATTTCCCTCCGTTTGATTTCTGCTTTTTACACACACTGTATATAAGTAGTGGATGTAGTCACCGTCACCTTGGCTTTTTGCAACCAGAAGTGACACGAGAGGGTGAGGTAATAAATCAAGTAATAATGAGGGTCATTTTGCCATCGATTTCTGTACAGACTTCTTCTTGCAACCAGAGGAGTCGCCCCCTGGTGGCTATTAGGAAGAATACAGGTTTAAGGCGCCCCATCGGCTTCACTTTTCAGACCAGGAGGTTACCGCCTGATTTTACAGAAACCGTTTCCTCACCGTGTGCAATATTATAGGCTGCATACGTGTATGGAAACAGTAACAGAGCATCACAGTCTAATACTATTTTATAAGTAATACCACATGAAGTACTGTTGATGGTCTCCATGCTGCTTACTCTGCTCAAAACTTTTGCTACTCACTTGTGATGACAAAAGGAGAAGAAGTTGACAAGACTGTCTCAGCTGAGAGAGACAATCCTCCTCTAATCACCTTGATCCCATCCTTCATTGCTCTCACACAGTGGAGCAGAGGGGCCCTTTCCCCCCTGTATGTCTGAGAGTCTTCACCAGAGTGCTCACTTATGGTGAGAGAGGAACGGAAGGAAGGATGTGCCTAAGTGGAGCAGAATCCAGCTGAGAAAGCTGTGACTTCATGAAAGGTAGTCCCATGTGGTTCCACTCCTTCAGTCAGACGGAGAATGTCTCAGCAGACCCTGAGCATCACACTTTTCAGAACTAAAATGAGAAAAGCTGCACCAAACCAAGGCTTTCATCCCATCTGCCATTTTCTGACATGGACATTTTTGGGAGGGTTTGGAAGTAATCAAATTTTTTCTCCCTCCCTCCGATAGCAATCACAGAGATACAAAGGCGAGTATTTGTAAATTGATTGGCAAAAGATTGAAAGTATTTTACCAAACATGGAAAAAAGACAGAAACAATGGAGTTGGATGAGGTAATACTCATTCAAACACCTGGTACCTTATTGTTTTACAAGTAATGAGACATGCAGTACATGCTGGTTTGAATGACAGTGTTTGAAATTAAGAACAGGATATTACAGAACTTTCAGAGTGGATAACCCTCTTTAAATTAGCCCAAAGGCTGAGCCGTGGCTCAGTCAAAGGAAAGACAAAAGCTTTTATAATGATTTAGCTCAGTAGCTGACACACCTCTATGAATTTTGCGATCTAATTTCTCTCTGCTGCCTCAATCTATAAGCATCTGACGTGTGGACCTTTGACCTCAGCCTGATCACAGCTTCCCAGATCTAAATGAATAATAAATGCTTCAATTTCACACCGATTTGGTAACGATCAGATGGGACTGTGGTCCTGGGTCATAACGCTGTAAAGAGGGAGACGTTTTAGACACTTGTTTCAGATCACATGCTTAACGTAGGAGTGTTAAATAGTCAGAAATATGGCGGTGCAGATCATCATCTGCGTATGATGAAACCTCAATTGCATAACAGAGAACAGAGAAAGGGAACAGTATGCAGAAATAGATAACTGCAAAATGAATTTAATTTTTTTTATATTTCAGTACCACTGACCTTGCTTTCTACCTTTTATCTTCCATCAAATATCACTGACATGTCTGTAGGGTTAGGTCTGAGCAAAGACATTGAAGCTCACTTCCCCTCAACATTAGGAGGGAGGTGGGGAAGGCAGAAGAGAAATGAAACCTGCAGTCTTACCTCTATATTTCCCACGTCTCCTCATTTCTTTCTTGTGTCTTTTCTCTTTAAGCACGTCTTCTTTTCATTACAAGAGCTCGCCCACCAGAAGGACATCTTCCCCTGCTCCCCACTTCCGTAGTGTGACTCCCGCTTATTAATGCAAGAATAGTTTTTCACAACTTGCATTTAATTTCAAGGTTTAAAAGGATAATAACACAAGGGCTTTTATGAGTTTGCGCCAACTGTCCTTCAGGCTGTTCCCGACTAATGGACAATTTAGAGATACTGTAAAAGATGATAAAAGTAATAGTAAGTGCAGATTAAAGGATTCATTTTCTTCCCCTAAGAAGAAGCAATTTACTTTTATTCATTCCTGTACAGTATGAAAAACAGCTTCCACAGGGCAGCACGATTGGTACTGTTTCAGTTTATGTCCATTGTGCTTCAGTTAAATGGTTTCAACTCAGTACT
The DNA here is from genome assembly GCF_050575085.1 of Anarhichas minor. Classification (NCBI taxonomy): domain Eukaryota; kingdom Metazoa; phylum Chordata; class Actinopteri; order Perciformes; family Anarhichadidae; genus Anarhichas; species Anarhichas minor. The sequence goes on from NW_027466453.1 coordinate 20,227,233, forward strand.
GTTTTCTATTAAACTGAAGTTTTTCTTAATCATCCGTCAGTGACGGGCAGACATTAGTGTCCGAGCCAAGGAACAATTCCTCAAAGGCATCAGGGCTCCTGCCAGTGTATTGCAGTCAGTAATAGTATTAGTAATACCAGTCTGCGATGACGCCATTTTTATCAATCACACACGCACTAAATGCCACAGGAACTCCCACACACAAACACCTCCTGACACTTTCCCTTAGATATAACAGACCGGGTCATTTAGACATATTCATGTGCTGTCCTTCCCTTAGATATTTTTAAAACATTTCCCATGGAGGGGAGAGCGTGGGACGCGTCCTAAAAACGCCAGAGTCAATCTGTAATGAAATTCCTGTCTTTACTGGCACGATTTGCAGTGACTGCTCAAATCAGGTTTTTCAACTTGTGCAACACAGACCTTATCTCCTCATTGCTATACAAACAGTGAAGAATCAGATTCGGTTCCATTTGAATCTCCCTGTAAAGACGACTAGGCGGCAAATTAGATGTTTAAGGTATAAAGATCCTGCCTTTGGTAGTCATTACAGAGGGTCCCCATTTATTCTGCATTAGCTCTCTTTACACTCATACAAGCTGTTGATGTCCTTTAATCATATTCCAAAGCAGCGCAGAAAGGCAGAAGAGACAAAACAAGACAAAGATAAGCCGCATGATACTCATTTCACTTTCTCTCTCTCTCTCTCTCTCTCTCTCTCTCTCTCTCTCTCTCTCTCTCCCCCGTATCCCTTTCTCTCTCCCTGTGTCAGATGGGATTCATGTACCTGATCTATTTAGGAGAGTGGGCAACGGTGGAGACTAAGGCACTGAGACACATCCTGCAGGCGGGGACCCTGGTTGAAAAAAAAATACACACATAAACATGCAAGTTCACGCACATTTTCAAGAGTTTTGTAGATATTGTGTGTGGCATAACTGGTTCATCCACCTCATTCTATATTCTATAGTCCAGTATCTCCCCAAAAAGGCCTTGTTTTCATCAACATCATACATTTGTATCTACTTTGCAGTGGCTTTGGCATATATTTTATGAATACATAACATAATATTTGCTTGGCTTGATGACAAGGGACAATCTGTAGCTGCTCAGAGGGAATTTACTTCCTCTTTCCACCAGGAGGTCAGAGGTCAGCATCAGTTAGAAATCATAGCCTCTAAATTGTGATAGAGATTTGGTGCTTTGATCAAGGCCACTGCAGATCTATGGTGGGATTTCTTAATTAATATTATATTATATCAGATTATTAAGCTTTAAATATGTAACCCAACTCCACTCCATACATACATACTGCGTGGAAACACACACTCACTCACACACACACAGAGGTGTGCTTGTACATAAACAGACAAACACAAATCCACATCCAGGGGTGCCATCACTGTGAGGCAAGCCGGAGTTACAGCAGAGTGATGGTGTTATGTAATGGGGCTGGCTGGAAAAGAGTTTGTTCTCACAACTGTATTCACAAACAAAGATGAGCTTACTGACAGGAAGCACGTATGAAACCAGTGACTACCTGGAAAGTCTAAAACTGTAAACAGTTTCCATGTTGAGGTCAAAGAGTTCAGTGGGCTGAGGTTTTGTTGTTAGGACACCTCAGCTCTAGAACCGCCTGCTCAATGAACTCAGACTTGCGAACATTGATTTAAGAGCGTAGAAAAGAGACAGCGCCACCAGTACATACTTGCAGATTACGCACACATTTTTTTGCATGTTTGTTCGCTCAATATTAGTCATGTTAATTTCCTAATGTATGCGACTGGCTTTGCTGTCAGGGGGCTGTGTAATTGTGAGAACAAATTATTAAGTTATTGCTAAAATGGCAGAAGGAGAGACTGGCGGTATCACTGGAGAGTTAGCTGTATAGCCAGATGGCCCGTGTTTATCTATAACATCACAGAGGTAAGACAGGATAGCACGACACAGAAAGATAAGGACTAAAGGAAAAGAAGGGAGGAGAGATGAAAGGAAAGTTGAGTTATGTTGTGGTGGAAGTGTGTGTGTGTGTGTGTGTGTGTGTGTGTGTATGTGTGTGTGTGTGTGTGTGTGTGTGTGTGTTAGCCAGCAGGCAAAATATCTGAATGGCTGTCCCAGATACCCAAATAAGTCTGCTCACATAATTCTACATCACAATTGCTTAACTCAGCAGGGATGAGACACACACACACACACACACACACACACACACACACACACACACACACACACACACACACACACACACACACACACACACACACACACACACACACACTCACCCTTGTGCATGATTCCCTCAGCTTCATCATCTGCCACTCTCGTCTGCCTCTGTATCACTGGCTGTAACGTGGTTAGGTGAGACTGATTGCTACGGTCAAACCACCTCTCACACACACACACACACACACACACACACACACACACACACACACACACACACACAGATGGAGAGAGATACTAAAATCTATCTCAACCCATCTACACATTATGAAGTGAAAGATTATGATCGACCTATACCATATGGTTCCCAGATCACCTATGATTTACATTGTCTGCTGTTGCACTATATTTGTGTTGCGTGCGTGTGTGTGTGTGTGTGTGTGTGTGTGTGTGTGTGTGTTATTGTACGTGCATGCTTGCATGTGGCATCCTGTCGAGGCAGACTGATCCACAGCAGGTGTTCTTTGATTGTGTTATTCAAGCGCTTTGAGTCTCCATGTGCAAACATTTTCACACAGATGTACTGATACGAACACACACACACACACACACACAGAGCCAATTAACACCTCAGTCTCCCTGTGGTGTGCCGCAATCAAGCTAGATATGTTTAATCAAACATGAGTGCTCAGATAGCTGCAGACCTGCACTGCATCCATTCACATCCTCCACCACACACACACACACACACACACACATGCACACACACACACACACACGCACACACACACACAGTTTCAGTGATCTGAAATCATATGAGCTACAAGTTTAGCAACAAGTAATTAGGCTGTTAGTGATTAGCCTGAAGCACAATTAGCCTCAAGCCCTAGCATGCTTGTTTATCACCATTTGCAAGGGCAATGTGATGGGAACACCGAGGTACTGTAAGCATAGTTACGAGACAACTCACATGATGCCACCTGATGTTTATGTAGCTTCCCGCTAAGTCAATCAAATACAGAGTTGAAAGATGCTTGGCTCAAATGCACAGTAACATTATGTGAATTTCAACGCCAACGGAGAACCAAAGTTCTGCCATGACCTCCTGGCTAGCCTCTTTTCCACTCGCTTCTGTATTCATATTTATCTTACTTTATATTTCATTATATTTTGTGGTTGTGGCTGATACTGGACCAGGATCAGCAACGATAAAAAGAAAAGAATTGACCCAAGAACCAAAAACGAAAAAGCTCAAAAGGACATGTCATAGAGTACCGGAGTCAACCTTGATCGGTCGTTAAACAGAAGAAAAGAATTGAGGGATTTCAGAGATGATTCAAAACTGATTCTGAATTGGCCCTCTTCCTCCTCTTCTGATTTGTGAGATATGATTTTACAATAATAGCTAATGGGCTTTGATTTTCTTTGGTGGCTAAAAACAAAGCTGGCCCACGCTTTGGATAACTTTATCTGAATATAGCATTGAACAAAGGAAGCACCACAAAGTGTTCTGTGATCATGAGCTTGATGACCAACATGCACAGGGTAATCAACAGATGTTTTTATAAAGTTTAGAGTGTACCCCACTGAAGTGATCAAACAGCTGTTTATTAAAAATTGACATAGTATTAAAATAAGCTTCCGAAACGGATGCACATTCTAGCCAGATCAAGGTCTTTATGACTTTGTCGATCTGTGACATTTATGTGTGATGTTTGTTCAAGCACAGAAAAAAAGGAAACAACTCAAATGTTCGATTGTGTTTTAAAAAATGACTTAATCTCAAAATGGAGTGAATCACGCGCAGTCATGTTGAGTAAACGTAGGTGCAGATGCAAGATTCTTAGTCATTGGCTTTATTGCAAATGTCAAATGGATTTTGATTGTTTTTCCATCTTCCGCACCAGAACCCAGAAGCTCCAGTTCCACTTCAGGTCTCTATTGGATTTCTGTTTCAGGCTTAAAAGAATTGGAACAAGTTGCATTGAAATGGAAGCTTCCAATATTATTAGCTTCCAACCTAAACATGCTAGAGATGCCAGAAAACTCCACCCACACATCCGTATGTCGACTCATGTCTCCTAATCTTCAGCAAATGTTTCTCCTAGTTGCCCTAAATCAAGCTTCTGAGTGGGAAATAGTCAGAGCGTAGTGAGCCTCCAGACTGTGTCGGTGACAGCAGCCATTCACCCTGCTGCAACACACTGCATCCCTTTCTGCTCAGAACACTTAAGATGTGTGGAACAGCTAGCTTGCCCGAAAGAATCATCATTGTGATTGTGTCTGGACAACAAGAAGGAGATTTATAAAATGAAATTACAGTGGCATAGATAAGAAGACAAAAAGGCAGTATATCTTACTCCTTACTTGTCCCTGTGCACTCAGCTGAGCTTGGCTCAAAGACCACAGCAATTAATAACCTGCCGGCACATTACAGACACCTGCGATCATTTATGGGGCCTTTTATGGAGATGCACAACCCCGACAGGTCAAGCTCGGGATACGAAAGAACGGCCGAGCTAAATCGTGCTCCAACACAAAAGACAGATGAGCTGAAAGAACAACATCCGCCCCAAAACCCCAGAAAACTTTCATGTCATTTCATTGTATAAGGCACAGCCGCAGTCCGCCTCGCTGGAAATCGGCCTTCGAAGTTTACAGACACACACAAACACAGATGCTCGCCTACATTGGGCTGTTGTTGCATGTTTTGTTGCTTGTGCCCATGGGCTCTTTTCTCCCTCTGTTCTCTTCATCCCCAGCAGAGAGAACAGAAGAAAAAAAAACTCATCTTCATTATTTTTATGTTGAGCAGAACTGTATCCATTATGCCTACGTGAGAGATTTTGTCTGTCAGACAAGATAATACATGAATAAAAAAACAAACAATTTCAGTGATTTAGCTGAGGCTCTCACCCACAGAAACTGGAGCAGGCAGCACTACTTCAGTATGTTGCTCAAGGACACATGGCTGTTGGTAGAAACAGTGTCTGTTGGGTGGAACCAGCCTCCTGTCAGCCAGGACATGCGTCCCCAGGCTACAGTCCCCCTGCCAGAAGGATGATATTCCAGGAAGTTTTTTAATGGACTACATGGGGGGGGGGGGATGTGTGTGTGTGCTCCATATCGCACTTCATGCCAGGGAATATATTGTGTGAGGCAACGTTTTGAGTAAGTTATCACTTTGTTAAACAAACTAGATTTCCAGCCGTGGGCTATCTGTTCTAGGCTTATGTAAGTGATCGACTTATATAAGCAGACAATCCTCAATGTTTTCTACTACTGGATTCCAGTTTATTCATAATAAGGAAAACAACCCAAATAATGAAGGAAAGAAACTGTGGAATTTCAAGTGAATAAACAGAGAAAGGGGGATGCTACCTCCTCAGCTCATTAATGCTAAACTGTTTTAGAAAATGTTAAATACATTTTTTAAAAGTCATATTTTTGGGAGAAAGCACGAAGCATAATTCTTGATTTGTGCAACTAATTGGTCTATTACATGTTAATAAAATCCCAGGTATGACTGTTGTATAGTATGAAAAGGTGGATAACTGTGTCGGGGTTGTCGTTGACAGAAATCTGTATAGCTTTAAAACTCTTAGTGATAGTAGTGATATATATATATAATATATACATATATACGTTATTGCAATGTGTATGTTGTGAATAGTTTTTAATGCCACTTCTTCAACAATTAAATGAAAACTTGTTATATGTTTATTTTTTTATTTCAATGGATGCAATTTGGATACTTCAGAAGCACTGAAATATTGTGCCCCAGGTGTTTCCAGGTCAAAGACATGCGCTCACAAAACTACAGCATTTAGGAAACTGCAGATTCAAAAAGCAGAAGACAATCCCCGGCCAGCGGCAATTCCTATGTTTCATTCCTCTGTAATTACTTCACCATCGTATGAGAAATGAAGCACAGTCATACTTCAAACAACACTTGAGATTCACAGTCTGAAGGCACATGGCCTCATTCAGTGGTAATTACTTTTATTAATTACTGAACAAACACAATGAGCCTCCACTTTAAAATCGCAGTATGAGAATAACAGAAGCACAGTATCCTCAGCTGGCATATACCAGTAAGTAGGCTATAAGTCAAGTCTCCAGATACAGCCTGTATAATCATAGTGTACAACTCCACTTATTGATTTGATGCTGTGTCATCTTTCTAGTAAAATATGGAAGAAAGCAACTCATCTTCTTCTTGCAGTGTCAACTAATTATGCTATTTTTCATAATGTGCTATTGCATGTTTTTCATAACGTGGGAGATATGAGGATCCCTAAAAATAAGACACGTTTTGTTGAAATACGTAATATGGAAGGGGCGCCAACTAGGGACTCGTAAGTTCTGCCGGCAGACCTCAAAGCTAACGTGGATTGTGGATTTTGTTGGGCCATGTTAAAAGCCTCCATTGTGGAAGCTACTGCCAGGAGTTGTAGTCGGAAGCTCATCTGTGCCTGTCGTGGCAGCAACCTAAGAAGAAGGAGGCCGTCAAGCTAAAGAAGGAGGCCTTTTGGGCTTGGCTGGACCAGGGGTCACCAGAAACAACATACGGGCATCGGTTGGCCAGAAGGGCTGCAGCTGTGGCAGTGGTCAAAATAAAAACCCGGGTGTGGGAGGAGTGCGGGGAGACTATGGAAAAGGACCTCAAGGAAGTTTCTGGCAAACCGTTTTGACCAAACAGAAAGGAAAAGCAGGACTTTGCTGAGGCTGCGCTCAGCAGGGGAGGAGAACTGCGGACCAGGATTGTGGATATTGTCGAGCTTTTTACACAGCACTTTGAGGAACTCCTGAAACTCCTAAATAATGGGAAGCACTGGGAACGTCGAGTGTGAAGTTGTTTCTATGATTGGTTCTTGAGACCACTGCAGGTAGCAATACAACAGGCCAATCATTAGGCCCATTCTGCATGGCATGTTTTGCACGGCCAATGCACTAGCAGTGAAATACTGTTATTGGCTTTAGTAGATTAGGAGAACTTTGCAGTTGTACATCATAGAGTTTAATTACAACACAGTTGTCACAGCATGTCAGCTGCGTACGAGTGTGTAATGTGTTCTTCATTTATGGGAAAGAAGAGAACAATGGCTTTGTTACACAAATTCATTTGAAGCACTTAGCATTAGTCAATCCCTTGCAAATCCAACCTGTTAAAAAGAGTCATAAAGATGTAAACTGAGAGAGGGAGGGTTCCTCAATTCACACACACACACACACACACACACACACACACACACACACACACACACACACACACACACACACACACACACACACACACACACACACACACACACACACACACACACACACACACACACACACACACACACACACCATCCTCATAAAGACACAAATCACAAGCTAAGCTTTTTGTTTCTTTCTTGATCAAGATTTCCCCTGTGGTGAATTAGATTCTCAGCATTATTTGAAACCAGACAAACCAGCCAACATCACACACACACACACACACACACACACACACACACACACACACCAACAAAATGTGTTGTGCCATGGGGACCAAAGACCCAATTAACTTTATTACTGACATTACAGCTGGAGACAGTGGGAAGACAGATTACATAATGCACTCTCTCTCTCTCTCTCCCTCCCTCTCTCTCACACACACACACACAGACACAGACACACACACACACACACACACACACACACACACACACACACACACACACACACACACACACACACACACACACAGACCGTCTCAAGTTATCATGGAGTTGGACAGCAGTGCAACAACATTAGAGATCAGAGATTAGTTTATTAAACACACCTAAACATGAAACATTTAGAGTGTTGCTTTCTAAAATGTGACATTAATAATGTATTGTATTATGTATCATTAATGTTAATACATAAAGTATGTATTAACATTAATGTATTGACTTTGGTTTAAAATCAAACACATTTGTTTATCACAATTAAATCAAAATTGCCTCGGTTCACGACCTCACTTAGATATCGGACCCACACATACACACCCCGAAACAAATAAACAAACATGCCTACTCTATGTGAACCCTAACCGGCCATCTTCATCTTGAGGTCTGGATCCTGCGGGGCAGCATCAGACTTGTAACACTGGTACATTTATAATTATTTACATACATATTTTTTTTAAAGTTTGGTTAAGTCGGTTAAGTCGGTTTTGTGTGTGTGTGTTTCAGTTTAGTGGCCTTTGGCAGAACAGTTTTGTTTCTTCTTGCCTCTAATTAATATTGGTCCTTTGAATTGTCTTCTTTACATCTTACGTTTCACCTCTTTCCACCCTCCCCTCCCCCCCCCCCCCCCCCCCCCTCTCCTCCCATTTGTCTTCTCCTGCTCCTCCTCTCCAGTTGTGTCACAGTAAGTTTGACCAAGTTTTCAAATGACAGTATAAAAGCCCTGTTTCAGTGAGGTACATCACAAATCCATTGACCTTAGTAACGCAAAACATTTGGATCCAACATAAGAATCTATAAATGTGCTTTTACCAAAACAATGGGCGGCCAATGTTTGCCACCCGAGACACGCAGAGGGCCAGCAAAGTATTTCAATGTCACATTACTGTTTTTGGGGAATGGTCATTCTTAAGTTTAGCTTGCAACAAAATCAAACATACAAATCCAAAATCAATTCTGCAACCTTGAAATAAATTCATTAAGACAGTGGAGCTGAAATTGACTGTGGTGATAAGACAACTACTGTCAGAGCAGCAATACAAAGCAGCAGTGGAGTAGCTGGGAGCCGGGTCAATGTTAACACGGGATAAGACCTCTACAGGCTCATTACGCTTCTGTGAAATTAAAATGACCAGTCAAGAAATGCCTCTGATGCCTCAGAGGAGATCTTTTCAATTCTCTTTTCAATTACATTTCATAAAGCCTGTGTTAATGTCGCCTGTGCACCGACATAAATTGTAGTATTTAGAAGTATGAGTAGCTTTAAGCTACAGAAATGATTAGCACCGAGGAAATGAAAGTGCCAAAAAAAAGCAAAATACCCACACATCAGATTGGCAGAAGGAGATTCCCTCTGCAAAGGATTTTAATCTTTAGTTTATTTGCTGTTGTGTTCACTTACGTTGATAATGAAAAGATCATTTATTACGAGCTATTTTTCTAATAATTATCAGTCAGCGGTATGTACAACATATGCAAGTATAATTTGCTTATAATTATGTTTGTTTGTGTTTCGTTTTAATGCATTTTATGGTTCTTTCTCCAAATGTAAGTCATAATTACGAGATAGGTATTGTCTCTACATTACATTAAGTTTTGTTTTTCTCAAATAAAAATTAAATGATTATGACCAATGATGATGGACATGTGAGTGTAGTGATGGACACCACTAAGAACACCATCACAACACTTTTGCTTTTATCTTGCAAAACTTCCATGAATTTTCCATAGCAGCCTCTTTTTTTGCAGAAACTGTTTCAGAGCTTATCGTCCATCTTGAACAAATATTATGCTTTAATATAAGCAGTAATATCAATAATGAATAATACGCTTCTTTAGATTGTTTTAAAGAAGCGTGATTGCGTTCACCCTTCACAGGCTCTTCTTAAGGCTTTGTATGCACAGACTATTGATATATAGTGAGCTAAACCACAGTACTTTCATCCCTTTCTCCTCCTAATAATCAAGACCCATTTCTTCCTCTCTGGGCTTCTTTAAAGTAGTTGAGGATATTTATGTGTTGGTAAGGGTGTGTGTGTGTGTGTGTGTGTGTGTGTGTGTGTGAGTGAATGTGTGTTTGAAGAGGCAAGATTTAAAGATTTCCCACCAAGTGGATATAAGCAATGCAGAACACCTTTTGATAGAAAAAGTCTATGGGGAGACAGGCGGACACACACACACACACACACACACACACACACACACACACACACACACAATCAGGGAAGCGGGGGGGGTTTCTGACGACCAAAGGGGAGAATGGAAAATGACATAATAAACGAGAGCTCTTTTCTCCCTCTTCTCTTTCTTTTATCTGCCCCTCCACAGAAGAAGAATGATCTGCCACAGTCTTTTTGCCGAGCTGGCTGACACACCCGCTCACGCAAACATGCTCTGTCTCACACACACACACACACACACACACACACACACACACACACATTCACACAGAGAATCCTCTGCACCACTCCGTTTGAACCACACTGTTGTTGATTCTGTGTGATCTGATGAATGACGCCCCCCATTTCAATTACTGGCCCTCCCCTGTGCCTCTGGCTATCTCTCAGGCTGTCTTTCACACAGACACATCTTCCGACCACCATCGAACGGCAAATCTTGCGAGGTGACTACACTTGTCACAAGGTGGCTCCGTATTTAAACGGGAACATCAGCGAAAAACGATGATGAGTGAGCCCTAGTTGTCCGTCTCCTCTGTTGCCCAAAGATATTGAGGCTGAAATGAAGGCCGAGGGGCTGGGGGACGATTGACTGGGTAGAAGTGATTAGATGGGATGAAGATCACGCTCTAAGAGCTATATGGGCATTCTGGCTCTTCACCATTCAGACAATGAAACACAGCCCCTCACTGATTCACAAACCGACCCAGTGAGCAGGGTGTTGAAATCCCTCTTCGGCCACATTCAGAATCCCAGAGCATACGATGTGGACGTGGGTGTCTTTGCTGTTGAATTGTGTGCTTAGAATGTTTGTGTTGGTTTCCCGAAATAATATATAATGTATTAAGATTATGTTAATGACATTTTGTGTCCACCAAGATAGCTTTACACCTGTTCAAGGAAGACATGAAACGGCAACAACAGTGTTCAGACAGATCAGTCAGTGCTCTTGAGTTTCCTATAATTACACTTATTGTATGAAGACAGGTGAGATGTGTGGTCCAGCGCATTGTTTTAATCCTAAAACTAAAGATCATTTAATATTCACTGGGTCAAATGACACCGGAAGCAGCAGAAAAGTCAAATTGATTTCACACATTTTGCTGAAGTACCATCGTTGTCATGAAAAGACAGTAAATGGAAAAGTGACAAAGAAGGAGAGAAGTGATTAAACCACTGGTGTCTTTTTTTTCCTTCATATTTATTGAGGAGAAAGTTGAAGATAAATGGGAAAACGGGGAGCTGGAATAGGGAGAAAGCTGTAATAAGAAAAATGGAGTGGCAATAAGGATGATTACAGAGAAAGAGAAAGGTGATGGTAAGACAGCAAAGTGGTGTATGGAAGCAGGAAGACAGATGGAATATAATGGATGTATAGAGGGAGAGATAGAGGTGTAAGGCATGAGGAAAGGAAAGAAGCAATGTGGCAGATGGTAAATGTATTTGGAGCCAAAATGGCCTTGATGCTCTGCTAGACACACACACACACACACACACACACACACACACACACACACACAACATGCAAGTGTGCAAGGTCAGTATGCGGTCACAGCACAACGGACTTTCTGGAATCACTTATACCTGTGCATGTGCAACTTAAAACACACAAACACAGGAGAATGAAACACTTACATTTCCACAGAAACATTTAAACACACGATGACTTAATGTTGCCACTGTTATAGGTCATTTAAAATAACCATCACTAAGGTATGATTATGGTACATGAGAACATAGTTGCAGTAGATGGACATTTTGTAGGTTTATGAGTAGATTTTGTATCGATTCCACGGAGCCAACAAGCTCACTTAACACACAACTCATCGTCTGTTCAGTTATTAAGATTCTGAAATCTCAGCTACATGGTCAATAAAAGTGAGGCGGTAAAGAAGTGTAGGTTTGGTGAAGGTCTTGTAAAGAAAGATGAGGCAAAGGAGTAACAGTGGCTGAACGATCATGTCCGTTAGCAGTTCGGTATTTCCAGGAAATACACAGTATTCCGATTGGATTATTCTGAAGCACACAATTTACATCCAACGGTATTTATCAGTGCCGATGCAGGAAGTAGTTTGCTCTGTGGAGGTCCAGCCCAGGCGCCAGAAAGTATGTTGCTATTGCAGCCTTCTAAAAGCCTTGGGACTCGATATCTATCTATGCTTCATATCAGCCTTGTATGACACTTGCAGGCACTTAGTCCACGCAAAAACATTTAACATTCAACATTCCCGTGGTTTGCAGAAATGTACAACGCCAACATTTTGTCCAGGCGACTGCGCTGGGTGGCCCAGGCGATGGGGTGGACATGCGACTATGAATAAAAGACATAACCACAATCAGTTCCTAACTTACCATAACCAAATCATAGTTCCCATACATGAATGTCATATAAATTAATGACAAAACAAACACACGTCGGCATTTAATTAAATGTTCAATGATTCAACGATTCAGGTTTTTGCAGAATTTACCAATATTACCTTTATATTTGTATCTGTGATAGGGCTGCAGTAAATCAATATTTGAATGTATACTGATCTATAAGTGGTAAATGAATAATGAAAATAATATCAAAATCAGCTTTCATGGTTTGTATTCTGACTTCTCCTGCTTATAGATCTTACCTGAAAGGCACTGTAGCTTTAATAAAATCCAAATAACAAAAAGGGTCCAAGACTTCTGTTATTAAAAGGCAGAAAAAACTGTTTATGCGTTAAAAGAGACAGGAGTAGTTTTAGATCCACGTGTGTTGGTAGGATTTCTTCAGAGATTATGATTTTAGTGATAAAAAACCTAATATTTCCCATTGAATGTGTACTGATGCACACTGAGGGTTTAGAGCAAAATCTTCAGCTGCAAAAAACAAATGGAGTCAATGGAAAACCGGTCAACACTTTTTCGTATTACCTGTGAAATAATCCATCTGCATCGACTGAGAAAAGCGATTATGGTCTCGTAAGGTGAGGCAGACACGGAGCCTGGTGTGTATGTTGTGAATTTTGACAGGACAGCAAACCTTGTGAATGGTGAAGTTTTATTCTAGTCGCTCTACAGAGAGAGAGAGAGAGAGAGAGAGAGAGAGAGAGAGAGAGAGAGAGAGAGAACAGTGCCACTGTACAGAAGAGCTCCCGTGAAATTCACACAAAAAATATTGTTTTTACTCTTTATCATTTTATAATTCTCCATGATGATGAATTCCAGTATGAATTTACAAGCGATGTATACAGGTGTCATTTCTAAATATATTCAAAATAGTTCCTTAAAAGTCTTTGAGGAAGTATTAGTTTAAAAAAAAAAGCTCTATTCTTACAGCAAACCATAAAGAAAGAGGTCTCGTGTCTTTGGAGGGATAGCAGACTCAAAATAGAGGGTTGCTTTTTTTCTTTTATCTTCTTTACAGTTGAAGTCCTGACTACACATGAAGGAGGGGGAAGAGAGAAGCAGAGCTGGTGATACAGTAATTCTCACCTGCCATTGGAGGAAGAGCAAGGATGTCCCGCCATACCGAACCAAGCCCTGACCCCTGACCCCATTGGGCAACACGCGGCCTGATAATGACCCGTCAGCCAATGAGGAAGTTGCACTAGAGTCAGGTCGTCGCCTTCTCCCCCAAAACAGCAGCAGCAGCATCTTCATTCGTTTTAAACATAGATCATTTTTTTCCCCTCTCAAATATGTATATACTCACACCTGGTTACAACGCATTAGTGATCATAACATCATAACAAAAGTAACAAACAAAAAAAGAAACATAAAACATTAAAATTGTTACATCTGGGGTTGCATGCCATCACCTCATTATTTATCATTAAATGTAATTAAAATACATTTTTGTCATTAAAAAGAGCAGGGTTGTCATCACAAGGGTGTGTCTGAGTGTGTGCATGTGTGTGTGTGTGTGTGTGTGTGTGTTTGAACATAAAACAGCATCAGTTCATATGACAGTTCTGTAAAAGTAGAACAAATAGAACAAATCATCATGAGTTCAAAAAATGCGAGGGTGCCATTTGATATTTTTTACATGTGCATATTGTTCACTTGTCAGCTCACTCAAGCAGCATGTGGAGATAAATATGATAATAATAATAATAAGTATGCAGATAAGATGCAAAAAAAGACAAATGTTGCTGGTCAGTCAACATTGGGTAAGCTGATTGGGAAGCAAGGAGAGGTTCACTGCAGTATTCCAAGAGTACAAAAGGGCGATATGACCGTAGCTGTTAAAGATGGAGCTTCAATTGAAACACTGGCTAAAGCGGTGGACTGCCTTTAAAAACCATGGAGAGAAAAGAGAGAGATTCCTGTTCGAGTATTCCATACAGGGGTAGCTTTTCACAATTTGGACGTTCAAGTGACATCCTCCATTCTGTGAAGGGTGCATGCAACACACCCCTCACTGAGCAAAAACGATCTAAGCGCCCTACCACCACACCTCCTTCTCTTGCTCTTCTTCTCTCTTTACTCGGGTTGCATGAGCTCGGGCAAAGAGCCGAACTGGAAGACCTAGGACTGGTAAACATCAAAAGGAGAAAAGTTTGATTCTGCTTTGCGGCCGCTATAAATCACGTTGTTTTTTTCTTTCTTTTTTTTTTTTTCTTTATAAATGTTTTTTTCTACGAAAAAATCTGCACCGCATTCTGTTCTGTTGCTACGTCTGAAGCTCCCCCAAAACGCACAGAATCATCCTGAGGTATTTTTATTTGATACAATTTGGCTTTGTGAATCCAATCAATCAAGCAAATCAATCAGTCAGTTAAGATGGTTACATGATTTTTTCTTTTGACTGTACAATTTGTACAGCATAATGCTACCAAAAAGAGTGTTTTCGTGGGCACGCGTGTACATTGAAGAATGTGCATGTGCAAGTCTTTTCTGCTAAGTGTTATCAAAAAGAACAAACAAAGAAATGCATAAACAATCAGCTTAGGGAAACCAAATGTTTAGGTTAAGACTTCGAGCTTTCCCGAGTTCTGCCATGCCCTCACACAACGTCTTCCACACTAAGATGGATGCATGGTCGATGAGCACACAACAGTGGAGTCTCCTTGGCTCCAATTCTCTCCATCTTGCCCCGCCCACCCCGTCCAACATCACACCCAGCAACACTATGAAGGTAAACAAGGGATCCATCTCCAGTAGTCTTCAGATCCTCAAGAGCCCTGGTTGACTGTGGATCAACAGTAACTGATGATCAATAATTGTAAACCACCAACTGGTTAACTGGTCTGTAGGGGTTAGATACCGTATAGCACTGCTGCTGCTGTACCAGTCAACTAACCAAAGTTCAATTTTACGAAAAGGAAAAAGAAATGAAGTGAAGTACTTATAGTCATCCAACACTCTAGTGATGTGTCATGTTGATTGAGGAAACAAAGTAGGAAGGAGGAAAGAAGGAGGGAATCATCAGTGGTTTTTTTATAGCTAATACCCTGTTTCTCAGTGGCAGGGAGGTCAAAAATCAAAATCACATCAGTGGCCACCCCCCACCAAACTCAGACAAGGTGGTGGTGGAACCAGTTGTAATTTCATCCTTTTCTCCCTTGTTTATATCCTCTTTGCTCTCTTCCCTTCCACCTTTTTCTTGCTCTTTTGCAGCAGGATGACACTGATTTACACTGATTTACTAAGCACAAAGGTCAACGATAAAAGTTCCGATTGTACAAGTATCCATCCACCATATCTGGCAAGACACAGTCCCTTTTCAAAAACATGTAAAATATGTGTCTGAGAGTGTATTAGTGTGTATTTTGTCTTCTCCGACACAGAAACAAATCAACACATGCAAAATAATCTACTACTCTTGATGGTATTTTTCAGAAAGCTATGCTTTTTCAAAAGCAAATGTGGGAGAGAGGTTTTCAAACTAATGGCTATTGTGCTACCAAATAAGCAAACTCTAAAATCCTACATAGGGGGATCCGGATGCCAGAATCCCTAATAAATCTTATAGTTTAATAGAATAAAAAAGCAATACTTCGCAATTATTTTTCTATGTGCAGAGCCATAAATGAAATGCCCATCAATTGCCTCAGGTTTCCCTGCTCGTGTGTCCTTTTCTATCAGTCATTTTGTCTATTTGTCTTTTTTATCTGTCAGTCTGTAAACATTATTCATTGATAGCACCTACATTACTCTCATCTTCTCATCACCAGCATGTCCCTTAGCATGGGCTGAACATATAAAACCAAATCGTGACCAAGCAATCCGCTAACTTACTGCCAAAAAACGACTGGAAGCTCCGCTCTGTGCCATTTAGCCACTCATCTACTTTCTCCCTCTCTCTCCTCTTGCACTGCCAGGTGTCCCGGTGGCCATATTTGTCAGAGTAACAGGCAGCAGACCATCGGACTAGCTCACTGTGACGCCTCTGCCCTCCTGGGACGCCTCCATGTCTGGCCGTGACATCAAACGTGCCCATCTGGTCTCTCTGTCAGGCCTCTTCTCCTCAACTAGCAAGCTGCGAGCTTGACAGTGGAGGTGGAGAGGAAAAAAGGGGGAAGGAGGAGGGGTTGAAAGAGAGGTTTTCTCCTCTCTCTCTCTCTCTCCCTCTAGTTCCCCTCTCATATAATATCTCCGATCCGCCTCACCACTTCCTCACATATTTCAATCACGAATCAACTGCTTCATTCCCAACAGCGCCTGTAGGAGTCCTCCTTTACTGTTACTTAGGCCTCCTCTGTCCCACTAATGGGACTATGCCATTTCCTAAACCTTTTAAAACCTATGGGGTTAATGATTCCCCTCCCCTTCGCAACAGAATACCTTATGGCAGCGTGCCAGCCATGCAGCTAACTCATTGGTACATGGCAGAGGATGGACAAAAATGGTGATATCATCTGCAAAGAGAGTAGTAGTAGTAGTACTGTCATACCCAAGTGGGCACAAGTTCTTTTGGATTACAATGTCAAAGAGAAGAAGAAAAACGTAGTGTGGCTATGGCATCCCTTAGAGGATAACATAGTTGATAAATTATAATACAAACCCAGAGAGCAGTAAGGAGGAGAGAACACATTATTTCTTTAGTCAACTAAACATCTGACTCCAGACTGGGGATTTTTTTATACACCCGTCTATTGCTGAACTGGGCTGAGTTTAGGACGCCACGTGGGGCCGGGTATGCACTAGTCTTATTGGCTGAGTAAGGCATCACATGCTCTTTATTGTACATGTCATTGGCTATCCGCCCGTCCCGTGAGCAGTATGAAGTGGTGGATTTTACGGAAGAGCGGAGATTGTTCGCATCGTTGCGTGTCTTGATGGGGGGCGCTCCGACGACTGCTGCAGGTGAGGCCACCGCCAGCTGTTTGTAAATATCAGAGGAGCTACGCCCATGGACCAGTCTGCTGCTGGTGTCGTCCCTCAGCGAGTGGCCGAGGAAAGGGTTATCCGAGCCATGGGTCGGGTACAGGGACTTGCTCCTCTTGCTCTCCTCCAGGTTGTGGTTAAACATCATTGATTTGGACCCGGTGCCAAACAGTCTGCCGGAGTAGGGACGCATGCCAAAGAGGTTCGCGTAGTGCGAGTCAGATGTGGAGTCCAAGAAGCGATCCTTCTCCTTGAGGCTGACGCTGCGCGCCGGTCGGCCTAGGTCTACATCCTTGGGCTTTTCTAGCATGATGTTGTCAAAGGAGTGCTGACGACTCAGCCTCAAGCGGTTTCTTTTTTGAACATGCGGCCCATCTGTCTGGGGCCAATACAGACCAAACATTTCGTCTGGTTGCTGCTGCTGTTGGTGGTGCATGGTGGGACTGACCAAGGGGTCTGCGAGGAGTTGGTCCTCACTAATGTCATACAGGTTAGCTGTGTGGAGGCATGCTTCACACCGATTATAGGGCGAGCGTGTGGCAGAAGCTGCAGCAGGTACAGCAGGAGTGTACGACCCTCCCGGTGGGTAGCTAGCAGACACTTTGGACAAGCAAGAACGGCAGTGTGTCTGTTTGTAGCGATCCATGGATTCATGTGGGGACATGACAATGTTTTTCTCTTTCAGGCCGTAGTGTTTAGAGTAAGCTGGGTCTGGTAGAAGATCTGAGTCGGGGTGATGCAAAGGCGAGGAGTTCAGATGAATGATGGGCTGCTCACACTTCCTATAGTTGTCACTGTGGTCGGAGTAGATCTCAGGATAATCCAAATCATCTGCAGCAAGGCCGCGACTTTCACGGTAGTGAGCAGGGTCTGAGTGCAGGCTCAGCTCTCGATCTGAGTCGATGGTGTAAATTTTCTCTCCTCCTCCTCCTCTCCCACTTTGGTTGGTTCCACCGATGACCTGCTTAGGTTTTAAGTAGGACAGCTCTACCTCACTGCAGTCCCTTGGGTATTTTGATGGCACCGATCTTTTTTTTAAGTTGTCCTTGGGCTTCAGGTGCTTGTTATTTTCTGGGTCCTTGTAGGAGGCTGCCCTGCTGGAACAGTCGGAGATGTCAGAGTGGGCTGCATCCTCAGGGAGGTAGCGTTGTGTCTTCATCGACATTCGTGGGTCTGGCATCAGCATGTCAGGCATTGGAGGGGGCCCAGGAGGCGCTGAACGAAGCGTGTCCACCGACTTCTTCCACAGGGTCCGTGGCGGCTTGGCGTTGGTCTGAACTGACTCAGCACTCACTGCCACCTCAACTGTGTTGGGATTGGCATCATTCAGGGTCAGAGGATGCTGGCCTCCTTGGAAGATGTAGTTGTTAAGGTGGTCTTTGTGGCGGTTAGCAAGATAAGACTGCAGGTCACCAGTGTCCCCATAGATCATATCTTTGGGAGCATAGCTTCGGTTGTCAGCGTAGATGAAGTTGCCCTTCTCTGCCATCATGTCCATAATCATGGGACCAGCTGAGTGCATGAATTCACGTTTAGGTGAATTCATGTGGGAGCCACCCAGGTTTGACATGTTGGTCATCTGTTTGGCTGATTTAATGAGCTTAAGCATTTTGTCCTGGGGGCTAAAGTCCAGATCTGACTTTTTCTTCATGTCAATGTGGACTCCATGGATGCAACTCCAGATTCCCTGCATGACGACAGATGGGTAAACAAGTGGAATGGAGGGGGGAGAGTCAAATAAAAATTGATGAAGGGTAACAAGACAAAAAATGAGAGGGACGGAGATGGAACGGTATAAAATGGAAGAGAGGAAGAACCAAACATAAAGAGGGATTGAGAGAGACGTGGAGAAAAAGAAACAGAATAATTATTGCTTATCTACTCTGGCCAAACATATTTGTGGTCTGTGTGTTTTGATGAATTCATTAAATTGGTAGTGACTAAGCAAAGCACAGTACATTCAACCAACACAGTCTTTTAACACCATGAACACAAACTCAAAACAGCATTAAATTAGGCTTTCTTTCATTTTCTCTGAAACATACTTGTTGTTCAGTTTATAAAGAAAATCAAACCGTGTCACTCAGTGTATATAGGAACATAAATCATTCTTAATTAGAAAGAATTCTGAATTAATCATAAATACACCAACAAAACAAAACACACACAATGTTGCACATAACAAATCCAACCAGGCTGAATGCAGTCTCTAGCAACAGGAAACAGACACAATCTATCTGCTGCTCCAATTATTTAGCAGTACAACTGTTCGCAAAAGAGTACCAGCGTCTAAGAGTACACTAGAATTACTCTTAACAAAATAACCTGAACCAACAACTGACCTGAACATATAAAAAACTGGTTATGATACAGTATCTCTCATAACTCTGTGCCCTAAGACTCCCTTAGAGGCACTACAGGGGCACCATTGTTTGTGAGAGGAAACAACCGTAAACAGAATAAATTACCATCATTATAACTGTGAGGGAGGCTAATAAAGCCAATATTTGTATTTAGACAGCCAAACAAGAGCTGCCAACATACGTAATGCCTGACAGTATTGTCATAGAGCTCTCATCTTACAGTTAAAAGAGCAACTTTTCTCCTCACTGAGACCGTTTCCCAGCTCACAAATACATCCTTAAAAAGCATTCATCACGTTAACAAATTACAAGTGCTTTCTGGCTCAGCACACATTTTGTGAAGCTTATCAACACAAGACAGGCCATTAAGGATGTCTTTTGTCCTAATTCACTCTTGAGAATGGCTTTGAAATAACGTCATTTTCAAGAGCCTCACTTTATCTTCTCTAAAAGTGTTTGTCTCCTCTCTACCCCCTTCTGTTAACTTTGAAAACTGAGTCACACTCTGCCTCCAAAATAGTGCAGAGACACTGCAGTGCGTTTAGGGATGCACGTCCACGTCTTCTGCTCTCACCTACAACAAGAGAGAATGCTGACCTTTCAGAACAGAATGAGAGAGAATAGATTGATTTAGCGTGGGTTGCCGGGATTTCACCCAAAAACATGTTGCAATTAGGATCCATTTTTGTCAATATTCAGGACTGCCTCACAATCGCCCCTCCCGTCTCCATCCCCATCCTCCTTTGTCCAGCCCCCTCCCCCCTTTCGTTTCACTCAGTTTCTTAGTTTAGCAGTACTCTTCTTCTATGGAACCAAGATAGGCCCCTCTGACCCCAATAAAGCAGCATTAACCCCCACTGTGGATGCAGTGCTTCCTTGGCCCTTATAGCCTGGAACATGACAACTGTTAACCCAGTGAGATCCCCCCCAGGCCCAGATATTCACAAAGCCACATACTGGCATATGCATACACTCAATGGCCGGTTTTTGTGAGTTGACTGTTGGGACACACTGTTGTTTCAAAGTGTTGAATAAAAACTCAACTCTGTGTAAAATCTCAATTCTGTAATACTTGTAGAATAGCCTGCACACACAAAAATACACCCATACAACCACCTATACACAAACTGGTCCTTACTCGACTGATGGAGAAAAGAAGACCCGGCGTGCCGGTGCAGACTCCGGTGAAGCAGTATCTAAGCCTCCAGTAGAAGAGATGCTCAGAGACAAAGGTGATGAGGGAGAGCCCCATGGCCGTGGCCAGCATGTAGAAGACACCAGCCATGTTGTCCACATCTAGCTGACTGGACATCACCTCGTTCTTCTCATTGTGGCAGATTCCTGTCAGCCACTGGGCTTCTAGTTCCTCCATTTCACCTGAAAAGCAAAAGAACAGAGAGAGAGGGAGACTCAAATCCTTTACTAAATGGCTCATTGGGGTTTGAGAAAGCATCAACCAAAGAATTAAAGACATAAGTTTATAGATACCACATTGTATGAGACATATATTTTCATTTAGAATTGCTGCTGAAGTTACCGTGAATGTACATAAAACATCCTGTAAAAGCTGCTTTGAAATCTTGCATCTTACATCTTCTTATCTGTTTTTAGATAAATTGATGATAAATGGTGATATCATCTGCAAAGAGAGCTATCATTAGTATTATTTAAAAAGCAGATGGGATATATCATGTGGTATTCAAAATTATATTTCATTAGTTTTTTTTTAACTCAAAAAAAGAATAATTTCTGTTGAGATTTTTAATGTAGTTGCATTCAAAATATTGAGATCTACAGATACGTGATTGTGGCAAATAATGTCTGCTTTTGGCTGACTTTGGTTTAAAATGATCCGTGTCAACCTATACGGGTTGAATACTAATATATTTCCTACATTTCTTTGTTTATTTTTCTGGGGCTGGTGTTCAAAATAGATTTCTATGGGCATCACCAGCCCCTCCATGTTGCCTGATAGAGCAAAGAGATGTGTTTCAGTGTAATTGAAAGAAAGGTAGAAAGCAACAAAGACCTTATCTTTTCTCATCCCTCACTCTGTGTTCCTTTCCCTCACTCCCTCACTCCCCCCCCCCCCCCCTCCCTCCTTGGCTTCCTTGACATTTGGCGCGTGGCTAATCCAATCTGTGTCATTCAGGGCAGGATAACTAAGGCTGCTAGTGGGGAAAGACAAATATCATTGAAGTGTTGAGCTACGTGTCTTAAGGGCGCAGACTCACTAAGACATCATTAAACCTTTTGGACAATTGAGGAGAATTTAACTCCGGTTAGATTCGCAAATAAACAAAGAAATGCAGCCACGGCACACATGTTTTTAGCAAGACATTATGATATGCTTGGAATTGGCAGCAAGAGAATGTGAAAATAAATGAGATATTTAGATATAAACAGGTCACTTTGTGTCTTCTTTTAATCAAGTGCGTTCAAGGGAAAAGCTTTGGGGAGCTGTGACGGGAGGGACATATTGCTGAAATTCCGATTTTGTTCTTTTTTCTGCAGTCAGGCAGCTCAAGCAATAGTCTGGTGACCATTCGTCTGGAACGCAGGAACACAAGTCTCTGCAAGTGTCGTCCACAATTTCAGGGCTTTACGAAATGTTTCAGCTTGAAGCATCTAGTGCTGGGGGATAAAGAACATTTCATTTAAGATGTGAGAGTGCAACGTCTTCTGCATTACATTATTATGAACCACAAACACTGAATCCATTACTGTTCAAGGCATTCGCTTAATGAAGGTTTCTTGAGAATGCTTATCTGCACTTTGAAATAACTCCACCTCATGAATGGTCGAGCAACAGTTCCAGACCGTGACTGAATGATATTTAGGTCTGAAAGATTACAATCTTGCTGGATTGTGCTGTATGAAACTAAGATAAAAAAAAAAAATGGTATAAGTACAGTATTCACATTTTTAGTACATTTTGAAAAAAGTTTTTAAAAAATGTAACCCTAAAAGAAAACGTGTGGCCAGCAGTTGGCTTAGCCAGAGCTGTGCCAGACCGTGTGTTTCCAGACAGGCTGTTATGTTTCTGTCCGTCTGTTTGTTCTTCACCTTTCTGCGCTCTTCCCTGAACACATCTTCTTTCTGTCCATGAAAAGCCATACGCTCTCCACCCACGTTGTGTCTATCTGATCAAGTACCATCTGCCAGGACACAGAGTCATTGTCATCTATCAAGGATCTGCCCTCCTCTCATTCCCAAGCTCTCTCCTCCTCTTCCTCTCGTCCTCTCTCTGACCATCACACATGTGCACTGTCTTTGTTCTTTCTGTCTCTTTCATCGCTTTCTCCATCCTTCTACGTCAGGGGTGTCAAACTCATCTTCACTCTGGGCCACATCAGCATCATGGTTTCCCTCAAAGGGCCGGTTGTAACTGTAAGACTGTATAACTGTAACTACTCCTGACATATTGTTAAATAACTGTCTCTGCTTTTGATTATTGTTTATTCAAGTGTAAAAAATATTGTACATGCAGTTATATAAATGTAAAAATATATTTAAGCACATTTCTGTTATTATAACATAAATCATTTTAATTTAGGGTTAAGAAACCCACATTACTCTATCAAAGATCAAACTTTTAATAACAAAGACAAATATCAAACATAAGTTATTACATTAACTTTGTTCAAAGCTATTTTTGTCACCTCTCTGCATCACTAATGTCCCGCCCTGCCGTCGTCCCGTGCATGGCAGCTACATCCAAGAGCTCCTCACTGAGAGTCAGGTCTGCCTTGAGCCTCTTACAAACATTGATAGATGATGCATCTCGTCTCTAGCTGTGTTGTTAGATTGCTGCTAGTTCATGAACTCGGTCTGCGATGGTGTTTCTTCACAAACTGACATTTGTAAAAGTCTGTATCTGGTCGGAGCTCACCTGCTCACACACCTTTAGCAGCACTGGGCTGTAGCTTTTGTAAATATATTCTGCTGTGATTGCATTCTGCCTTTTAATTCTTGTACAATTTTATGTTTTTCTTGGAGGCTAAATTTAGCTCCGTGTTTGGTGTCAAAATGCCGACGTGAATTGTATCCTTCATCACCGACACGCATCATAACACAGAAGACAGACCCGTTTTTCTGAAGCACAAACATGTATTCGCTTTCCATCTTTCATTACATTTTCTTCCCTCTGCATCAATTTTTCTCTTCGTGGACATTTTGGGATTATTTGTCGATCTTTTTCAACTCAGTCACTTGTTGGAAAACCGCTTTATGGGCTGTTCCCTCTCCTGTCCACCTGTTGTGATAGTTTTAATGTCGGTACACAGACAACATGCTATCTCATAATTTCAACTTTCTATCTCATAATTTCGACCATGGGGATATTTTTATTTTCAAGTCCAACTTAAATTTTTTATTTTTTTTGCTGGTGGATTCGCGGGCCACATAAAATGACGTGGCGGGCCGGATTCGGCCCGTGGGCCTTGAGTTTGACACGTGTGTTCTACGTCCTCTTCATCTTCCTCTGTCACACACTTTATTTGCAATTATTTGATCTCTTTCCCCCCTTTGCCATCTCTCCCACTCTCTCTTCTCACCTTTCTTTTCCTTTTTTGACTTTATCTAATTTGTTTTGCAACAGCGCTAAAGTTATCAGCGTGTTGCAAAGATAATACAGCCTCGAATGACTCTGCTGAAAAGCTACAAGTGTAAAAGAGATTGGATGGGATTAATAACAGGGCGGAACAAACTAGGCGGAAACAAAAACCCGCTGAACCAGATGTTTTTACTACATTTTCCAGCCGTGGTATATGATGGAGTGTGGCCTGTATGCTCTGCAGCCCTGATAAGATTTGGTTAGAGAGGATTATTGTGACACCAATGTTAATCAACTTCAGTGCAGTTAATGTGAGTGGCTGTGAGCTCCCGCATCAGCAAAATGCTTTCGATGTAAAATGTAAATGAATCTGTCACTGAAAGCTCAAGCTGTCTCACTTTCTCTCTGTTTTGCAGTTGGACATTGTTTATATAAGAACTTCTGAAGCTACTGTAATAAAGGAATGGGATGATTCAGAGTAATGCTTAAACACACACACACACAAATCCGGTGCTGCAGAGAGGAATACATTAGAATAACTTACACACTCTGCCCTCTGTTTAGAGCAGCCTTTTGTGTCCAGAATAACATCAAAGGACTATTTATACTTCACTGCTTTCCCTTTGTGCTGTCAGCAGACAAGGCAGTAGAGATGTGTGTGAGAGAGTGTGTGTGTGTGTGTGTGTGTGTGTGTGTGTGTGTGTGTGTGTGTGTGTGTGTGTGTGTGTGTGTGTGTGCAGGAATTACAATGCTGGCAAGGAACAATGTAACCTTTTGCCTTCATGGATAGTGTCATGCACTTTGAATGTGTGTATGAGAACGCCATGTGACTGTGTTTCTCACCATCTCCGATGATGGCCAGGATGGCCAGATCCACCTGTCGTTTCCAGTACGAGCCTTTCTGCAGAGCAATGCCGTAACCAGTGGTGGCAAAGATGTACCTGAACGCAAGCACATCCAGAACGTACACAAACGCACACAAAAAACACATATTTTAACCTTTAAAATAATAATTCTCACCTTCAACCCTCCAGATGCTGTGATTTAAAAATATATTTAATGTATAATGATGCATATAAATGTTGTGAAGTGAAAAAATGACGGTCACAGAATCTGAAGCACTGCAGCAAATATGTTTTTTGTCGGATCCAAAGACAAGCAATCCTAGTGTCTAATCAAAAGGGTAGGCTTTCATTTTTTCAGGTCTATCTTATAACAATACTGCCACATATGATGTACATTGAAACACCGTCGGCCGCTTTGATCATCCCTCCACTCCACACTGACCTTGAAGAGGTCTCTTCTTAAAACAATTACAGTGTTCCATTACTTTAAAAATGGATCTCTTAGCAGTGTGGAGAGGAGGAACAACTGGCAAAAACCAATAACACTTCAAATGTCCACATGGGCATGTGAGTGTTGTTTTAAGACAGACTCAAAAAATATGTACCTATCCGTTAAATAATATGTTTTTCTTATTATTAGCATTACATACTGTATATACATATATGTATATAATCTAAGTGTCAAACAGTCAGTCAAACTTATGTGGTGACGCCACATAATTGCACCTGAAGACACTGGTCTCGGGACCAGCAACTCCCTGGAGTCTCCACTGGGTTCCAGGCAACAGGTTCAGCAGGTAACCCTCCGTAAAACGCCGGTTGGTTGATTTTACTCTTGGTTTTTAGAGAAGCTATACACATGTTGTTACCTTTGGACAGAGGCAGGCTAGCTGGTTCCCCTGTTTTCAGTCTTTGTGCTGAGCTAAGTTAGTCGGCTGCTGGTGGTAGCTTCATACCTACTGTATAGACATGAAGGTGGTCAATCACTTCTCATCTAACCCTCAGCAAGAAAGCAATTAAGCGTATTTCCCAAAAATATTGCACTTTTACGTTTCACTTTTTATATGTGATACTCACGATACTCAATAAATAAGCAATCCCATAATCCATGTAGCTTGTATTTATCTGAGCATTACAACCACAAACAAACCCTTCACACAATGGTTTGGACCAAAGAATGGCGGGATCGGACCATGACGTGAAGACAATCCACAGTGAAAGTGTCTCTTTAAAGAATTAAAGCTTTGGTTACCCGCTGCCAATGGTCACCAGCTTACATCCCTCATCTCTGCCGGCCGCATAGTTCAAAACCGCAGCATCGTAGATGAAGGCGTCCAGTTTCCTGCAAAGGATGAGAAAAAAATAACAGAGGAAAGAGACAGAAGACAACAGACAGAGGGAGCGGATGAAGACGCATGAGGGGTTTCACTTTTTTTTTTTTGTTAAGAGAGCGAGTGAGAAGTGCACAGGAGGAGACAGAAAGCAGACGAGGGCTTATTTTTCAGAACGTGTTGTTTGCGGCTCAATTCTAACGTGTTAAATCATCTCCAATAGGACGCCAATCCAAGCGCAACCAAACACTCTGAGGACACACTGCGGAGCGGCCGCCGTTCAATACGGCACGCTTCACTGATGATAGGACCTTGGAAGCAAATGGACGACCTAAACAAACTTTTGACCGACACGAATACTGACACTCTTTCTCTTTCTGCCCTTGTCCACATGCAAACACACACACACACACACACACACACACACACACACACACACACACACACACACACACACACACACACACACACACACACACACACACACACACACAGACACACACACTCATGAATAAGCAGGTTGCGAACGAAACGAAAAGAGCCCAGACTCAGACTGACATTTTCAATGTAACTGATGCCATCACTAACCGCTGCTCTCTCGCACTCTCGGTGCCGGCTCACACGCACATACACACATGCACACACACACACACACACACACACACACACAGAGCCCTGCTAATAGCGCAGTGACTGGCTGGCATTTACTGAATGTCAGATCCAGCCCTCTAACGGAGGCTCACAGCCGATAGTTCAGCTGTGTAATTAGCTTAACCCAGCACTGGCTCCATCCACACGCAGGCTGTGTGTCCAAACATGTAGGCAACCATTCCTGTGTGTCGTAGCGAGTGTGTGTGTGTGCGTGGACACTTCGGCGACATGAGTGCGATTGTGCACACGTGGCTGCGCACTGGTGAGAATGGATTTGTGTGTGTATGTGTGTGTGTGTGTTTGTAGATGCGAGCCAGACATACTGTGGCTCGAATGGCTTGGAGAGGGATTCAGCCATCACAATCTGTCACACCTTTATTTGGATGAATAAAATGTAGCAGCACAGAATTCCATGCCACTTTCCATCTCTACACCTTTGAATGTAATCTTTAAAACGGCAAAATTACCATTAAGTGTGACTCGGAATCTTATTTTACGGGAGAACTCTGCAGCGCAGTGCATAACCTGTCAGTTGAACTCCTGTACAAATAGCACGTGGACCCCTAAAGAAAACATTTTAACAGATCTACATTACATATCCAACTTCAAAATGAAGGTCAGCCCATAAAAATATTTTTTTCCCCCACATAGAGACTTTGCATTCAGTGCATATAATCACATTTCTCAAACCTTAAACACTTACAAAAGAGAGACTTTTCAATGTCAAAAATGTCTGTTTCACTTAAAACATGCACAGTGTGATAGAAGCTCAGGGGGCTGGGTTGGTGTGGCTACCAGAGAGAACATGAAATACAAACAGTTGAGGTTGAAGACTCATGAGATGCCAAGACTCGTCATGTTGAATCTCTGGAGAGTTACCGCGATATCACTTCCTCCTCTGCTCCTCTGTATCCATATTTGCATGTTAACATTTTGAATCTGTACAGAGCCATACGATACATGGTACATGGTACTAGGTATTCTACCTGCAGCGTGCGTTTGCATGTATGTGACTTGTCAACAGAGTGTGTTGCTTTTTGTCCCCTCTCAGACAACCCTAAACCTTTCTGCCAGTACCCTTTGTATATTGAGATCCTCGCTGTGCCGACACGGTAGTCTCATTACAAATGAATGAGGATGCTATGTTTCTCTTGCAGCTCTCGTGTCAGATTGGGCGCTACAGTCCTGTTGGCATTATGCAATATTTTTGGAACACACATGAATGGATTTATACTAATTTACCCATAAAATATTCAACACTTTTGCTGGTACTGTGAGTGATTTAGGTCCCGAAATGTAATCAATTCAACTCCCTGGTGCATAGTACTGGTTCTTGTGGCTGTAACAGATTTTGCGTGTAAAGCCTGTCAGCATTATGTGTGATCAGAGCTAATCCAGCCATCGAGCCTCTAACAGCTGAACGCTGCTGCTCATCTGCTAATACCACAGAATAGAATTATCAATGAGGGCATTAGAGGCTGCACACACCTGCAGCTCGCTGTGTGTGTGTGTGTGTGTGTGTCTGCAGATACACATGAGCATGTGTGTTTTTATTTCTAATCAGTGTCATATTAGTTTACCAAGGTGCATATTTGTGTGTGTGTGTGCGCATGTTTACCTCTGCGCTGTATGTTAACACAGCAACACAGGCGAGAGCGACAGAGTATTATAGATGCAGGAGTGGTTTAACCGGTCTTTACATGTTTACATCCAGTTTACTTATGACTTATGGATGAGAGAGAATGAGCTGAAAGACATAGCATGAAAATCATGGATCACGAATCACATCCTCATATTTGTCCTTCAAGCTGAGAACTCTGATTGGATCCCACCCCATAGTCATCAACCAATCAGGAATAACTTCTTGTCGTATCACCTCATCAACCTCTTGTCCTTTACCGGGTTCTTTCCACCATTTTTCCTTGCCATCTCTCCATTACTTCATTTCCCTCCCCCCACCACCCCTCCTTTCCTGTCTCCTTCCTCGGTCTCCCTTCCCCTTCCCTTCTCTACTCTTACCCTCAATTTCCTCTTCTTTCCTGTTCCGCCACCCTCCCCTTTTCATTCCATTACCACTGTCTTCTTCTCTAGTCTCTTAGCCCTTTCCTCCTGCCCTCCACACTTCCTTCATTTCCTTCAATCAGCCAGTTTGTCCTTGGCCTCCTACCCCGCCTCTTATTCCCAAGTGATGGTGAGATGAGAGTCACCCCTCTGCCTCTGCTCCTCCCTTTCCTTTACACTGCCTTTACCTCCACTTTTCTATCCAAATGAACCCAAATGGTTCCACTGTTTCAATCTGTCCTTGGCGATAAGCCCCCCCCCCCCCCCTTCCTTTCTTACGCGGATATATTATGGAAGTATAATGACGTCAAAAGATCTAAAGGAGCACAAAACAAAATATCAGCGCTACTCAGTCTGCAAGTCCACATTTGAGAGAGCACAGGCACAGATTTGTAAGAGTTGAATCAGATTTCAGAGTGCAATCATGCACGGTCTCAATTTTCTGTTTTGGCAGCTTCTGACCACTTTAGATCACAAGAGGTCACTTGCCAACCATTTCTGACAAGTAAACTGCAACAGGACACGCCCACATTGAGAATTCAGGTTCATGTTTTTTATTTTTTTAAGTCTGCATGAAATTTTTTAAAAAGCTTACCTACAATTCCAATTATTGAGGGCTTGTTGATCTGCGCTGTAGATTCTGGCTATCCTTAAATTGGCCGGCTATTTTTATAGTGTTTCAAATAATTTTCTCTGTTAAAATGATTAAGAAAAATAAGATATAGCTAGTAGTAGCTATCTAGCTACTTCAATGAATTAGACTCTAAAATAACTCGGTCACTTGCCAATAAATTTAATGTGATTTCAGTCATCTAGATTTTTAAGATAAGACACAAATCGTCTCCTGCTCTTACAAATCTGACCGTGCTTTCTCAAAGCTCGACTTGCAGACTAAGTAGCGCTCAAATTAGTTTTGTGCTCTCTCAAATAGTTTTGCCATCAATATACTTCCACACCAGCACCAGTCCCGCTGTAGAGACCGGTTCTAAAAATAGCTCCTGCCGCTCCCAATGAGGAAGCCCATTCATCCCCAGTCTCAGAGGAGCTGTCACACACACACACACACACCTGACAGCAAGCACACTCACAGACATGCAATTACACATAGATCTATCTGTAGATGACACACACACACACACACACACACAAACACACACACTTTTTTGAGGTTGACAGGTAAATCGGTGAAATAGTATTTGATCACGGATCAGTGAAGGAATGCGCTTACTCGCGATCATGCACACACAGTGTTCCCTTACCCCGTTTTGAGGCTGACAAGTGCGTCCGTGACTCCAGTTTGATGATATTTTACCATGTACTGGTGCATAGCGGGGTAGTTCTTCCTGATGTTCCTCTCTGTGGATCCGTTTGGTACCGTCCCGAAGCGGAACGGAGGCGAGTATGCGTACGGGTTCTGAAACTGTGGTGGAGGAAAGATAGAGTGGAAATAAGGAGATAGGAAAAATAGAGGGGTGAATGAAAGTGACAAAACGTATTCCGAAAGTGTGTGTGAGCTTCTGTGTTTTTAACTGTGTATATGTGCGGGTGGGTACAAGCACTACAGATGGGTCACCCTCAGAAATAATGGTTCCAAAAGGGTTCTTCCTGAAGCGCTGAGGTTCTACCGAGGTTCTACCTACTGATATTTGTGCTCCATATCCGTTTCATCCTCCTTTATGCTGCCCTCCTGTCTGTTAGTGTCTGTACATCTATGAGCACCGTCACTGTCTGTGCCTGTAGTGTGTCTCTGTCTGATAAAACCTATAAGCACATCTGATTCTATTGCATCTACCTTCACAGAAGTCATTCTATATTTCCCCTGGGAATCCCAATGTTTCATTCTTGAGTTATAGATCGTATTGTACAAAAATAAGCAACTAAAATATAATTGTCTTTTCAATTTACCAACATAAACTTAATCGAGGTGTTGATAGAAAATGAGAAATACAGCAGCATCGTCTCGTTGCCTTTATTGGAACCTTACCACTTAATCTCTCAGATTGTCAGTCCCCCCCCGGTTGCTATTTTTAATTTTTAATCTGGATTAATCATACTTATATTCCACTGTTGGCATCCTTCCTCTGCTCTTCACAGGTCTTTCTAACGTCCCTTACTATGTAGGTCTGTCTTTGCCCAGATATATAATCTATTTATTTTATTTATCTGATTTAGTTGAGACCACGTACAATATTTAAGCATAACGTCGGCTTTACTGGCTCTTTAGTTGAGAGGCCACTTTCCTTCCTTTCTCTCTCTCTCTCTCTTTTCACCCTTCCTCTAACTGAATTTCCTTTCCTTTTTTTACACTCTCCCATCATTTCTCTCTGTCTCCGTCATCCCCCTCTGTGTGTCTCTCAGGTATAATCTAGTCTGTGTACAGGTCAAGGGTTTTGTAGTAGTGTGCTTGTCGCTCCAGTAGCTACATACCCTCAAGCACTGCCGTAACAATCTGCCGTCATTGCCAGAAACAGACAAACCCTATCAATTAGAAGTGTATATCACGAGCACCACTTTAACTGTGTGTGTGTTGTGTGTGTGTGTGTGTGTGTGTGTGTGTGTGTGTGTGTGTGTGTGTGTGTGTGTGTGTGTGTGAGAGAGAGAGAGAGAGTGTGTGCGCACGTAGTACTGAAGACTGGTTTCACTACATATTGTCAAAACAGCTCTGTAAAGTAATAATCCAAAACAATCTCATATATCTACATGTTTGTTCTGCTCAACACAAAGTCACAAGTCAGTGCACGAGGGATTTGACCAGCATATTGTAAGTATTGGTGTCTGTTCAACATCTGTAAAAAAATAAAAACATCTGCGTGTTCGATTGTTGAATTGTTAATGTGAACTAGTTTCATCATATGTGTGTCTACATTAAGCATATCTAAATATGTATGCATACTCTATCTGCCTGCACACATCTCTGTTGTATAATCAGGTCAGGGCGAGGGCGCGTTGATAGCTCCGCTGTGCATATGTGCGTGTTAGTGGTGATGTCACGCAGTGTGTGTGTCAGCATCACGACAATAGCCCTCAGGAGGAGCTCTCTCCTCACGCAGTCCTTCCTATTGTCCCCCCCCCCCCCCCCCCCCACACACACACACATCACCAGGGCCAGTCGGAAGGCAACCATCATGGATGTTATCCACCCTCATCCTACTAACATATTTAACATGCAAGGGCTACCGTCCCTGGGGACTCAAAGAATAAACTACTGTAAGAATATCATATATACTGTATCTTATATATAGTAATCATAGCTGTTAACTTATTTCTTCTCAAAACTTTATTAGCTATGTAATAAATCTGAAATAAAGCAAATTATCACTCAAATTTTTTTATTTACTTTTTTTTTAGATGTATGCCGTTTCTCTCTAAAGCAGCGGTTCTCCAGGTCCTTGTGTGTGGTTTTCTTTTTATTCTTTTTATTCTAAGCAGTATTGTTGTATTGTCACTGCAAAGTCTTCTCAAACTTAGAAACTGCTCTCAGGTTTAAGAGCGTCCCCCTTTAGTCCTTATTTTGGTCCAAGTCTTGCGGCAACAATGGATTTTCTACATGTACGTGTCGGACAGGCGGGTTTGCTCTCAAGGGCAGCTGTTTCCAAAAGCGTTGGTCATAGATTTCATGTAATTTAAACGCATCAATCACACTGCAGATAGAAGATGCATTTACCACTTTACAATACAATACTGAACTATTAAAATAATGGACAGATTCATTTTTTTTTTAAATTGTCTAATCAACCAAACATTTCGCGGACCCCCTGCAGTACCTCCGCGGACCCCCCTGTTGAAGACCTCTGATCTCTGATCAGCTGTTGAGAAACCAGAACAGCATGTCCTGCTCAGCAAGCGGAGACAAATAAGCCAGCGTTGTAAAGACAAATCCCTGGTGGTTGTTCAGCCTAAAACGCCACGGACCCGTTAACTGACTGCCCTCACGCACATGAGACGGCCTGCTGGGGAGACAGTTGCCAGCAACTCGCTTTGCTGTCATAACTCCCTCTATCATTAAACAGCTCTTCCTGCGGTCCCTGGCTTAAATGGATGATGCTATAGGCAAAGTAAAAGAAAGGTTATCAAACCTCTTATCATTTCAGAGCGCCTAAGGAGGGAGAATGTGCTCTGTGTTCTGATAGAATCCCAGCTCAGCCCCCTGTGACCTACAGTGTTCTTCTCTGAATGATGCATGGAGTGTATCATTTGAGGAGAACCACATATTTACTGACGTTTTGTTTTTATTGTGCATCTCCACATGTGGCACACAAAACTGTTGTATTTCCACTCGTAAGTCATTGAAGCAATCTATTAATATTGTTGTGGTCCTGAATCCTAGTTTGCAACGGCGACTACCAACATTAAGCCCACTTTGTATGTTACTGAATGAAATTACATCAATTTAAAAATGTATGACGACGGGTGATGAGGTGTCTGTAGCTCAGTTTTTGTGGATCCGGTTGGCCATTAATCGCAAGGTGGTTCCTCAGGCTCTTCTAGTCCACATGGGGACGTGTCCGTAAGCAGGACGCTGAAACCCACGTTGCTTCCTGCGCATGTTTACTTTGAACAAACGTGTCTGTGGAATGTATGGTTTCCATGGTTGGAGGACGAACCGTGCCAATCAAAGATCTTCTTGGGATGGGACTTAGGTCACGCTGAAAGTATTAGACTTACATAATAACAAACACACCTCCACTGGGGTGTTGCTCTGTGCCTGCTAGATGTCTAAGTAGGACACTGTTTCCCAACATGTTAGCCATAAGACATTTGATAAGCCGATGTATTCCAAGGTTTCTTTGCTTTGTTTGCTTTGTTCTGCCCCCTGGTGGTCAAAAATCGGTTAAAGCAGTTTTAAGTATAATTCAGCGACAGGCATCTCGATGGCGGATTTCCTTCATCGTTTTGCTGGTCACATGATGGCTGATTGTCCAGCCTCGCTCAGCATATCTGTCTGAATGGCCATTTACCCTTTTTATCTGGTTCCTTTCTTCCCCTGACCCTCTCTGTCTTCCCATATCTCTTTTGCTTCCCCCCCCCCCTCCCCTCACGCCATTCCTTTCTCCCTTCCTCAGCCGTCAACTTGGCCCATATCTGTCTGCCTGTTGTCTTGTACCATCTTGTGTGTATTGGCCTCTCGGCTCTCGCTATTCCTCAGTCACCCTCCTACCAGTTGCAGCACCCCTTATCCCCCCTCTCTCCTTCTGTATGTTGTCAAAACCCTCTACATCAGTCTCAAATGCTCTCTCCTTGGAAGCATCTCTCCCATACATCTGTCTCTCTCTATCTCTCTCCTCAGGAACTCTCCACCCTTTTGTGTTGCTTTTCTGTTCTATTTCTCTACATTTGGTTTGACCTTTTACTTTAATCTTTCAGCCTGTCTTCATCCCCCTGCAGGGCCACCATTTCCTCTTTTATTATCTTCCCTTTGTTATCTATATATTATTATATTTCATCACAGAGTGGCACAACAAAACAATGCCTATATTAATGGAAGAGATTTGGTTTATTCATCTAAATATTTCACAAACACTAGTTCTATATGGCATGGAATATGGTTCTTTTTACTAGGGGAACCACGTTTTGTAAGCAACCAAAAATGTTAAAATATTTCTTAGGATGTGTGTGGAATATTTCACCACAGTATCCAGAGACACTCTGGGTGGTTTAAGCAATCCAACTCAAACACAATTCCAAATACTTGCATTGTGGATCCAAATGTGTAAAGGATTGTTTATTCCTGATGGATTTGAATGCATTATTTCCACTTCTTATACATGATGATCGTAAATGTTACCAGCAAGATTGTAATAACACATAAGAGGGCAGTTGAATTACTATAAGAAAAGCACATGATGCAGCATCCATTCTTTATACTACACATTAGTGATGACCAATAAATCGTATTTTCATCATCACAGGGATATGAAAATGTGCAATATACACATGGTCAAAGCCTGAGAGGCTCCGGTGGAGACAGTGAAGTGAACCAGGTAAGTTAAAGATCTCGAGTTAAAGACAACTACGCTCCTTACTGTAAGTAAGTGCAATGAAACCCGCGTCAATCATTTATCAATAAACCTGTTGAACAAGCAGAGAGATGATTAATCTCACTCTGCAGCCGCTCATCTACCGCTGCTGTTTAACACACGCTAGCTAGGCTAATTGCGAATTGTTACAAACAATGGGAGCTATTTTGTTGAGCTGCATCTTAGTGAGCAGTGTTCCAGTGTATGTGTCCGTGGATTCAACTGTGAAGGGTGGAACGGAAGGAGTGATGGAGTGAAGGGTTGTTGAAAAGGTTGCAGTAATAATAAAGTCGTTGCCGTCTTGGTGCAGACGGAGCCCCCGTGTTATTAATTGCACACTTCAATATTTGTTTATTAATCGTAAGTCATATCGTCAAAACAAATATTGAACACGATGTATATGAATATTGATGTTATCGTACATTTACACTTCTTACTGTTGCAGCAAATGCATCTAAAAGAGCCACTCAAAAGTGAGTCTTATTTTAGTGTTCGCCCACGAAAAAACATGCAACATAACTAGTTACATTTATCACCGCGAAACGTTTCAGTTTGAGGATTGCATGAAGGTGGAATACATTTGAAACAAAACTTCATATTAAGGAGCAAAAGTTTATCTTATGATCATTTTTTTCCCTGTCTTGGTTTTTTATAAAAATGCAGGATGAAAAAATATTCTGCCAACATATAACATTCCTTGTGTAAAAGTTTGTGTGGGCTATTACTTACAAAACAAACCACCATCCAGTCAAATCAACACACTACTTCTCCCATTTGCCGTCCTTTACCTTGTTGTCAGAGAGCCCGGTGACTTGGTCGACAAACTCCTCCTGGATCATGAAGGCAGCCAGGTTGGCAGTGTAGGAGGCCAGGAAGATGACAGCGAAGAAGGCCCACACAGACACTATGAACTTACTGGTAGTTCCTTTCGGGTTCTGCACTGGCACAGAGTTGTTGAAGACCAGACCCCACAGCAGCCAGACGGCCTTGCCCATGGTGAAGGAAGGGCCATGGGGGTCTGAAGGAGAGGTCGGAGGGGAGCGAGGCAGATCGTTTAGAGGAAGGGGAGGACGTACACGTTGTATAGATGAGAACACATCCTCATGTCTGATGTGAGTGTGTTCACATTCATACTGACCTCTTCCTTGTGCCAGGTTTCTGTTAAAGCCAAGAGGACTGATGTACTCAAACATGAAGACAGCCATTGCAGTCACCAGTAGGAGCATCACAAACATCATCACCCACACTGATGCACTGAATGGCTCTGAGAGAGACAGAGAGAGAGAGAGAGAGAGAGAGAGAGAGACGGGGGAAAGAAAGAAGAAGACAGATATGAAGTATTAACACATGTTGGATTACATTTTAAAATCCTTAACATCACTTTCTGATTCGAGCTCACTCACTGTCTATCTCTCCATGTAGACACAAACAGACATTGAGGAAAGAACTGCATGGCTAACAAGCTGACTCCTGCATGCCCCCCCCACAACACACACACTTGCATACACACACACACACACACACACACACACACACACACACCTCCTATTTGACAGTGTGAGGAGGCGCACGAAGCCCTGGTGTCAGCACTCCTGTCCTCCCTCTGAGCTCACAACACTACCACAGAGATTAAACCACGCTCTAATGTATGAGAGAGCACTGCTGGCACAGCGCCACGCACCGTGTGTGCGCAAATGTGCGCATGTGTGCGCTGGCAAGCGTCCATTTTGGTGTATTCCTACTAATTGCATTTACACTGCAGTAACTGTATGCTGCACACATGTCAGTGTGTGTACCTTAGTGTGTGCGTGTGCCTTTGTGTGTGCAGGAACTTGGACGTCGATGCCGAAGCACGACGCATCAAATGAATGTGACTGAGCAGCCGTAACGGGGATATCCACGGTCACTCAAGTTAAAATCCTGCGCTGAACTCCCTCTCAGGTAAGTGGGAGTCATTGTGGGAGAAAGCAGGAGTTGAGCTAAATCCCTGTGATGAAAGAGCAAGTATTGACAGCTGCGTAACAGAGCTGAATTGTGTTGTCAGCTCTGTATCTCAGGGAACACACACACACACACACACACACACACACACACACACACACACACACACACACACACACACACACACACACACACACACACACACACACACACACACACACACACACACACACACACTCAAAACAAATACCATCCTACACTCACACGAACCGAAAAAGCAAACAAGACGGATCAAACTCTCCCTCTCTCCTGAGTCCAACAACAAAGCAAGAGTTATACGGTGACAGTTACCGAGAAAGGCTGACGGGGAGACTGTTCCATTGCTACGGGAGACCATGACGCTGATCCCGGTTTCCACGAATGGGACGGAGAAATCGATGACCTCAGAACGCTCCTCATTGATCGTCAGAGATCCGACGGCCATGACGGCTTTCTTATAGACCACCTTTGGAGGGCGGAGGAGAGGGAGGGACGCAGGGTTAAAGGGAGGGAGGAATGGATGGATGGATGGATGGATGAGGAGGGTGAGTGATGAGGGATGAAGGAAGAGAGACAGGTGAGGACAGAGATGTGGAATGAGATGGATGTTAAGGAGGAGGAGGAAGATATGGAGGGAAAGAGTGTCAGGTACGATTGTAAGTTTGAGGAAAGGAAGACAAAGAGGAAGAAAAGGTGGAAACAGAAGATGCAGAGTGGGTGGAATGGGAAAAAGTAGGAGATGGAGGAAGAAAGAGAAGAACAAGGAATGTTTAATCATTGTGGCATTCACTGGTTTCTACAGGAGCAGCTAAGATGTGTTTACTTTTGTGTTTAAGTCTCATAGCTGAAAAAGTTTTGCAAAGTCAACAACGAAAGCCTTTTTGGAGAAATACTGCAAGAAAGAGGACTATCCTGTCATACAGATATCTCTAATCTTCCTCCCAGCCTCGGCTTGCATTTCAGATGTACAACAAACTAAAAGTGAACACTGATCAATGACATCATTCATGACATGCTCCTACATGTAGCCCGCTGGTTCTCATCGTGCCGACTTTAAGACCAGCGGGTAAAAAGAAGACGAGCAGTTTTTTTTGTGATGAATACATTAAGAGTCAGCAGCATAAGAAATGCACACACAGATAACCGCGCACTTCTACCTCCTCAATAAACTGATATTACATTGGCACAGATTATTTCCATTTGAATTACATCAGATTCTATTATTGTGTCTGGTTTTACACACATTTGGGTGACATTTGATATTGACCTTTATTGGGTGTACAACACACACACACACACACACAGAGAAAAAGGTTTCTCTTACCTCTCCCACCATCCCATTCCAGACATTGTTGATTTTCTTGCCATGCTTGCCATTGGTTACCAGGTACAGGTCATAGGTGAACTTCACATACGTGGCAATCTTTTTCAGAATATCGATGCAGAAGCCTTTGCAGCACTTCTTGATGTATGTCCCACCAGCCTCAGTTGTGTTGCTAAAGAAGCACAAACGCAAAAAAAAAATGCACACATCGTTAGCCATTGATTTTGAACAGCAAGCTGCTTCACCCAATTAAGAACTGCAGTTTAGTATCTGTGACAGAAAACCGGAGAAACGGGAGATAGAAGATTATATCAGCATGTTAATCCAGGTGGATGTTTTTCTTTTTTAATTCAAGTGTTATTTCCACCTCTATTAATCATGAATGACAGAAAACAAAACAAGGATGGCTTTTCTTCCCATTGCCTTGTTAAATGTATATGAATGCACCGATGAACAAACATCACCCTGGGAATTTTTAACCTTCAGGTTCAGGTTGTTTTCCGTTCAGGAACGACATCAGACGACTTGAAAAATATGCTCCCCCTCTCCTTCTACCTCTCCGTCTCTCTGGAGAAGGAGGTTTATGACGGCACTGCATCTGCAAGCCTTGTACCATCTGTGTATATGAATTTGAGAGCAGGAGAGTTTAGACACTGTTCACGCACGCACACACACACACACAGGAGTGCATGTCAACTCTTTTTTTCAGCCACCTGGGACTCTCATTTAACTTTTAGATGTGTGCTAATTAGGAGAAGATAACCTCGTCCTTTAGTTTAACAACAACCTGGACACAAACTTGATGGTAAAAAAACACATTCGTCCGTGACTCTGCAGTTTCCTTCAGAGCTGAAACTCTGTCACGTTGCAGGAAGTCTGTAGGAAAAGCATTAGCTTTTTCTTGCCCCAAGTGCAAACTCCTGCGTTACCCTCACTTGGAATCCTTCCCTGTCTTCAGACTGGAGAGGCATCCACTGGTTATGGTCGAACAGTTTCACACAAGAGAGAAAATGCTCTTTTGAAAAAAGCCAGGCGCTGATCTGTCAGCAGTTGTGAATTACTTTTTGTGAAATGTTACGCCGAGGTTCTCGTTATCTCCGTTATCTCCGAGGCTGATTTCCTACAGCTCGATATTATCTATAGCAGCTGTTCGAGCTAAAATGAAATTAAGAAGCTAATTTACATCTAAGCCCTTTCAAACATACCATGTGTTAACAAAATCTGGCGAGTTCACTGCCAGAGACGCTATATTGGTTTTGATTCCTTATCAAGCTAAAGTGAAGACTTTTGAAAGAACGTTGACCCTCCTTCTGTAACGCAAGATCTATTTGTCCGATTCCCATTCACAGCACAGAAGCAATGGTGACAGCGATGGAACACATCCAGTAAGACATCGTAGAATGTGTGAAGAGACTTGCAGAGAAGAACAATGGGAGAGTCAAAAGAGATGGAGGATCGTGGCCCAATATGCACGGCCTGTGTGTGACTTTAAAAGCATTCAGTAACTTCAACGAGTCCTAATTAAATCCCAGGTTTTCTACACGGAAAAAGGAGAACTTCCTTAATTTGTAAGTTGCATTGGGCAAGTTCACCCTCAGGGAACGCAGTAAATCAGGAAAGAAATGTGTTTGAAATGTCATGGCTGTCTGCAAACATGGCTGCTTTTAAGATAATATACTATATATTCTGGACGGGCGGAGTTGGGGGGGGGGGGGGGGGACTCATGCGGGGAATGGGATCTGTGATAATAGAAACAAGGACAACTGAGTCAAGTTTCTGGCCGTTCAGCTGGTGGGGGCAGTGACAGAGCGAGCATATAGGCCAGAACTGTAATAGCTGCATCCATGAACACAGCGTACCCATTTAGGCAGGCCGTAGTACAGTGAGAGCATGTGATGTTATGGAGGCTGTTTGTGAAGTTGCCTTGATATAGAAACGCTACAGGGCCCGAGGGGTCTCCAGGGAGGGCGGTTCGGGTATGTGTGTTCAGTGCGAGTATGGCTTGTTCTTAGGCCAAGCCTGGATGAGTGAATTTGTGGTTCTGCATGCATGGATAGTCCTCCATCCCCCGATCAGACCCCGCCACGACTTCTCTCACTCTGCCTCCCTCCTTCCCTCCATCTAACCCTCTTTCTCCAAATGGACATCACGGATGCTTGAGAGGGAATCGCGCTATGGGAGGGAGCAACGAGCCCGGATGCATTGGCCTGTAAGTGAGTGGACATGTGGCAACAGAAAGTGTATATAAACTTGTGTGTGTGTGTCTGTTTGTGTTCTTCCTTGGAGATGCTTTATCCTCCGCCCTACTTCACAGTCATTCTAGATGAAAATCTCTGTTGGCCTCTTCCCTGGGACCCTATTACTGCTTAATCAGCTCTCTTTGTGTGTGTGCGTGCTTGAATAGTAGTTATAGTCAGTAACTCTGTATGCATGCATGTATGCAGTGGTGAGACTGACACAAAGTGTCCAGTACACACGCCAATGTTACTGTAAGTACGTGTGTGTGTTCCAGTAGAGAGAAATAATATTAAATTATCTACAAACCAATTACATGCTTTGATTCAGCAGCATTCAAGCCACTCAGTGACACACACACACACACACACACACACACACACTCACACACACACATATGCCCTAAGCCACTCTCACTGTGTGCGTAGACTTCAGGAGCATAATATAGCGAGGGGCCAGCAGTATTTGGGCATTAGAAAGAAAATTGGTCATGAAGGAAGTAAATCGCTGACTTCAGCAGTCGCCTCCATTTTCAGGGGGGAGGAAAGAAGCTGCTGCAGAGATCGCACACTGCACCTCTTCCCGTGCTCGTGAGAGAAGCAAAGAGAGGGAGAGCGACGCAGAGCAACACAGCAACTGTGCCGAAGGAAATGGAACATGGATGATGTCATCTTTGC
Organism: Anarhichas minor; assembly: GCF_050575085.1. NCBI lineage: Eukaryota > Metazoa > Chordata > Actinopteri > Perciformes > Anarhichadidae > Anarhichas > Anarhichas minor. Next base: position 20,268,622 of record NW_027466453.1, read on the forward strand.
CACCTTCTGATTACCAAATATATATAAAAGGGAACTTTAGTTTCTGTCGCGCTCAGTCACATTTTTCACACAAACAAAGTTGTCAGTCAGTGAGTTTGCAGCCTGCATCAAATGGAGACTACAGTCTATTTGTGTTCACTAATGTTATAGTGTTGAACCCTTAATACCACTGTATATTAATATTCATGAAACAGTAATTTACTTCTTTCTTCACATTGCATTTACGTAAATATCTCCTCATACTTGTTGGGCATTTTAAATGGATAGCTGTTGAATGTGTTTAGCTCTGGTTAAGCTCAATGATTAAAGATAATGATATATAGGTTATCATTTCAAAAGTGATGAATCATCATCATTGTGGCTGTTTTCACTCTTGAATACTGTATATTCCCTTTGTGCCCATGAGTCAGCGAGGACTCTCAAAGAAACAATCAAACCAGTGGCCAAACCACTGGACCCGGAAAGCTCCAGCAATTTGCAACGAGAGCAACAGTGCGAGCGAGATGGATGGACGGCAGACTTACTCTTTGATATGCTTCCTGCAGGGCACGGAGTTCCTCATGCAGGTACCAGTGAGCCTCTCGACGTCCTCCACAATGACGAAAGGTTTCTCCTCTAACGTGACGATGGACAGGTGGTTGTCGTCCATCTCGGCATCACCCATGGAGTTGAATCGCGGCCACACTGGGTACTTAAGTGTCAGGCTGCGGTTGTCCAGTTTCCCCATCTGGAGGGAAGGAGAGTTGGATAACACAGACGAGATGATGAAGGAGTTAAGCTCAGCAGGATTGTTAAGACACTTAACAACTAGATTAGCTGAATTTACATTTTAGGGATTTTACAGAGGGTGTGGATCTCATCCAATACGTAATAATTAGTGAGCCGATTGGGAATCAGCACTTGTTGGGTTTAGACCCATGACCTCACATTGAAAAGACAGTCTTTCAAACTCGGCAAGCCTGTTGCCCTCAGGTCTAATGGTCACAAGCAGACAGGAAGTGGAAGTGGTGGGAAAATTATGTCCACCGGTCAGTGATCATAACATGGCAGGAAAAATGCAGTGTGTTACCTTTCTTTACCTGGTAGTTTCCTAACTGCTGTAATCTGTTGCCCAATAACTCAAAGCAGACAGGAAGTGGAGAGGATTACAAATGTAGACACACGTTAACATTTCCTTTTAATGTTACATATGTTGCTTTTTTCTTTTCTTTTCTTTTGGCACGAAAACATTCAAATCACCACACATGTTCACAGACCATAATACATGTGACTACCGGTACGACAGTGGGTACAACGTAGCAGAGTAAAAGCACGGTGTGTAGGGATGCACAGGGGGATATACAGTATGGCTATGAATGCAAATATGAGAAAGAGAGAGGGAGATTGGAAGTGTGATAGCGCTGCGAAGTTTTCAGAGCGGTGATGTCACACATTCCCCTATGAATGCTCTTTGTCCATCTACACTTGCGTGTGTGTGTGTGTGTGTGTGTGTGTGTGTGTGTGTACGCCCTTTATGCATGTTGGTATGTGACAGGGGAGGCAAGGGGGAAGCAAGGCTTTGCTCGACTCTCAATTATTGATGTTACAGGAGCCAGAAAATGGCAAAACCTCGCTCTCACTCTTTCCCTCCGTTACAAAAGTCCTTCTTTCTTTTTGTAGAGCTCTCTCTCTCTCTCTCTCTCCTCGGCTCATACAGCTTCACCGCTGAGGACTTTACAGTCAACGCTTTTTGTGCATCACACACTCATTTAGGTGCACAAGGATGTAAATGGGTGGATGTGTAAGGCAGTAACAAATGGAGATGGGCTAAGCTACTGAAAATGTTTGTATTGTGTGCGTGACCAAAATATAATATATTTTAAAAAACTGTCACAGTCACATATAATACACAAAATATAATAATATAGCTGCGCTAATCGGTCACCCCTTTGACCCTGCAGTCATGTCGGACAGTGGTTTTACACACACACACACTCACACCTACACACGCACACACACGCGTTGTTGCTCAGCCTGCATGTCTGGCTAAGTCATTAACAGGCGAGCAGAGAGGAGGAAGTCAAATTAGCATTTTAATTGTTTTGCTTTGAGTGGTTTTCTATCCTCTGACAGGGATTAGAGTCTTTTCTCCACTCTTAGTCGGCACCACTGTCAACAGCTCACTCTGCTGTCAGCTACATATCTAGGTGTGTGTGTGTGGGGGGGGGGGGGGGGGGAGGGGGCAGGACGGTATGCTGAGGTGGCATGTATGCGGTTTCTTGTGTGTCACCTTCACTCTCCAGGGAACGGCCACATTTGTCTATCTGTCTTACCCCAGCTGTGTTGCATTTCACAAGTGAGTGAGTGCGTGCCTGTAGCTACGCACACGTATATGTGAGGGGGAATATGGGCATAATCAGGGAGATAGGACTTGTGTCACAAAAATGAAGGGATTCTGGAATGAAAAAAATAAACAAAGATGAGTCAGAGAGAGAAAAAACAGAAAAGAGCGTGGGTTCAAAACGATTGTACACGCAGTTTGGAGTAATTTTCTGGTCTCAGTAAGACCCTAAAGCAGCAGTTAGCAGCAGAGTGTGCTTTGCTGATATACATACTCCTCGGGGGTTTTAACTATGTATCATTATGCCAAACGCTTCTGGTTGGAACTGGAAAAAAAACACCGTTAGCTTTCATTTTTATATTTAAAGGGGACATATCATGAGAAAACAGTGCTTGTGCACGTACATGTGGGCATCTGGAGTACCAACCCAACTGTGAAATAAGACAACCCAGTTAGTTTTTGGAGCTGAAGACATGTGACTCAACAAGCCAGTCAGATTTGGCTCCCCTTCCTTTGTCACATGTATGCTCGTTAGAATACACCCCCCACCCCCACCATATCTTTCTTGCATGCCAATCAGGGCAGAATGGGAATTTTCGGGAAGGGGCCTTAAAGGGACAGGCGCTAAAACGGAGCGTTTACCTCGGAGGGTGAATAGAGTGATATTCAGATCGACAGTATGAGAAAAATAATGTGGTTTTTTTTAACATTGAAGCATGTAAACATATTCTAGTGGAAAAGCAGAATGCAAGTATGAACCTTAACATGACCATGATATGCTCCCTTTAAGTATTTAATATGATGCAAAGTGCACATTCCGTACTGACTGTAAAATGATCTATGTTTCAACTTGTTGCACCTTTAAGTATCAGTATACACGACAAACCTGAAAACAGACAGTGATTGACCCAGTCAATCACTAATATAAGCTTTTAAGGATTGGCCTAATTTGGTTGGATGAATCAATAAACTCGACGGAGAGATAAAAGTTCCACTCAGAAGATGGTTGAAAAAAAGAGGGGAAGAAGAAAAGGAGGAGAAGAATAAGCTGACTTCAGCAGCTCTTCTGATATCCTGTCCTCCTGCCCTCCTCTTCCCACTTCTTCTCTGTCTCTCCTTCATCTAATTAAAGAAAGAGGGGTTATAAATTAATGCCCAGAGAGGATAGAGGATTCTTTTTATCGACCGGCCAGGCAGCAGAATGCTGAATCTCCCTGCATGAAATAGCAGATATTACACACTCACACACACACACACACACACACACACACACACATTACATAGAAAGGAGTGTGTGTGTGTGTGTGTGCGTAATGTGACAGCGAGGCCAGTGGGAGGTTAAGATGATAGGGTCTGTGGGATTAGCACATTATAACATCCCATGGAGACAATCCTATCGCACCGTCACCCTTAGCAAATTCAGAGGCGATGAGATGACACTCTGCCCCAGAAGAACTGCGTTTCTCATAATCTTTCCGGGGTGTTTTTTTTCCTGGAAATTCCTTGTTTTATTTATACTCTTTATTTTTTCTTTTGTCTCATCAAACCTGCCCTCCTTTTTAATGTTCTCTGTTTTTTAAACTCTATTTTCAAAGACCTTACTCTTTGTACCTGCATGTCTTGCTCTATATTTTGTCTATTTCACACCATCGTCTCTTTTTCTCTTTCTGTGTGTGAACCACACACACACACCAACACACACAAACACACACACCAACACACACACAAACACACACGGATACACATGCATACTCTAGGGCTGCAATCAACAAGAACCATACAGAAAAAGTGAGAGAGAATGATATAAGAATAAAGAAAAACAAGGGTCAGCGCTTTTACAACTGAGCACCTTCTCTATGCCAGTCTCACCGGGAGAGTTATAGCTGGGGCAAGTTGCATTATGGGAGAATGAGTTCCTAATAGCGTGGAGAAACCCATTCAGTCATAAAACAGTATCTGTCACTCCTGTCAGACAAAATTATGTCGGGAAAATGGATTCTGCTCTCCCTCTCCTACGCTTGCTCTGTTTATACATGCGTGTGTGTGTGTGTGTGTGTGTGTGTGTGTGTGTGTGTGTGTGTGTGTGTGTGTGTGCATGTGCTTGTGTGTGATGACAGAGTGGAGAGCGAGAAAAAAATGCATCCATGGATTTAGACATCTCTCCCCAAAGTGGAAGCTTTTATAAAGATTCAGAGAACAGTGACGCCTAGATCGAATGTGTGTTTATTTGGAAGGGTGTGTGTGTGTGTGTGTGTGTGTGTGTGTGTGTGTGTGTGTGTGTGTGTGTGTGTGTGTGTGTGTGCGTGCGAATGCACTCGGGATTTTTCTGTGTGTGTGTGCTCTCCGTATTGTGATTCTCCAAGCACAGATTCCATGCTGTCTGTAATAATTATTTTGTGAACTGGCTGCTAACACTGCAGTAGTTCCTGAAGCAATTTACACACTCCATGTACTCAGCAGGAATAAAACATAACATCCTGGTTCTGATCGGTAAATACACTTCTCTCCTTCAGTCTTATACTGTAGCTCTCAATGCAATAAGAAAATTCATCATCCAATCTGCAAAGTCATTGCAAAGTCATCTTCAACCGTTTATTCCCTCAAAGCTGCACCAACTCTGACGTGGCTTTTTAACTTCACCTTTTGTAACTTTTATACATTTCATGATTTCATGCAGTGAAACTCTAAACGCTCAGTCAATTAATACATACTTCTGATTTTCTATACTTTCGGATGCATTCTATTATTATAAGGAAAGCTTTTCGGTAGAAAATAAAAGAAGTGATCGGATGGTCAGGACTGAAATATCCATCGGATGGATTACCAGGAAATGTTGCAGATATATTCATGGTGCCCAGCGGATGAATCCTACTGACTTTGGTTAGTTTCCCCTCATCCTGTAAAAAATATCTTAATTTCCCATAAATAGATTGGCACAAAATGCTGTGCAGACCTTTATGGTTTCCAGACAATAAATCCAAATGACTTTGGTGATCCTCTGACTTTCCCTTCATCACCACCATGAAGTTTAAATCTATAGTTTTGTGAGAAATGCCTGGACAACTACTGGATGGAGTGGAATGAAATTTGGCCCATACATACATTCATGTCCCCCAAGGAGAAACTCTAATGACTTTGGTGGCCCCCTTTACCCTTCTCCTCTGTAGCACCATCATCGGTTTTACTTATTTTTGCCCAATACTTTGATTGAACATGCTGATCGTAGCAATTAGCAAAAAGCACCGCTAAGTGTTTTTAACGAGTTTAATTGGCGATGGAGCTATTATATTTAACAAAACATATCAAGTTAAATCTACATCTTAATAAGGTCAATAATGTATGTGTGTGTAGCCTTTATCCTCAAAGTAAAGCAATCTCCTTTCAACTTTTCAATACAAACATTTTAGCATTTTGTGATCCTCTAAAAATAGCACAACATGCACCATCTTTGTGTCTACACATTCATGGCGAGTGCTTAAATATGCACCTCCCAGCAGCGCTGAATCGTCATTCCTTCTTGCTGCTACATCTGTTCAGTTGTTACGCCACGTTTTTTCCCCAGATAAAAGCCTAATTCTGTATTAAGCCCCCATAACGCCACACTGGATCCAGCCTTCTGATCCAGTCAGACATACCCGCATGGTTTGCTGCAGTCTGCGCCTCTTTAGAGTGAAACAGTAATTCACTGGCGATTACATAACCCTTAAAAAAAACAACAGCAAGAAAAACCACCATCGCATTCAACCATACAGGTGTGGCAATTCTAAAAGCATCCTAAAAATTCCAAAATATACCAACTGTGTGTTGCATGCATGCATGTGTGTGTGTGTGTGTTGCAGAGAACAGCAGGTGAGAGTGCGATACACCTGTAGTGGGTGAGGAAAAGAGAGGAAACATACACATGCTGTTGGCTTAGTTCCACCTCGCCCTTCCTCTCTCTATCTCTTTGTGTCTCTTTCTCTCATGCTCATTTGCTCTCGCTATCTCGGCCCATCTGTCTCTATCGCTCGCTCGTCTCGGTATTCTCTCCATATTTCTCTCCTCTCCCTGTCTCCTCTTCCTCCTGTGCCTCAAGGGGACACATTTTATATTTTTAGTGCATATCCATATTTTAGTGCAGTTACTGAATTTGTATCTCTTGATCATCATAGAAGTCTCTCTCTCTCTCTCTCTCTCTCTCTCTCTCTCTCTCTCTCTCTCTCTCTGTGTGTGTGTGTGTACCGTTGATTTCTGGCGCATGGGTGGGACGGCTGCACCAGAGAGAGGGAGGAAGGGAGGGATGGAGAGAGAGAGAGAGAACGAGAGAGAAGTTCCACTTTGGGTCTCCGTGTCTCTCTTGCTTTCAGTCTCTTTCTCTGCACCACTGTCAAGTGGTACTGATCAATTTCACAGGCTCTCTGTTTACAACAACACACTCTACCTCCCTTCAGCACACCAACAAATGGTCTTTTGTGTGTGTGTGTGTGTGTGTGTGTGTGTGTGTGTGTGTCAGTATGAAATATGAAAAAGCTAGTCTCAAAGATTGGGTGGAGACTGTGCGGATTGCGGCAAACTAAACCGAATACTGTAACGCGTAGACGCACACACACACACACAGATGTGACCTGAATAAAAACCAGATTGGTCGACGCACAAGTCTGTCGAAAAGTGTTTCTGTCAATAACCAGTGTGAAAGAATAAACACACACACACACACACACACACACATGCACATGAAAGAGCAGTGAACCCTTGCCACCCCAATAACGTAGCTCTCAGGTTTTGATTAACTGTGGTTTGAGGTGCTATCAGAGACCACAACTGCAATCACAGCTAAAGACGGACAGAGAGCACAGATTATCTGGCCTGGGGAAGGAGGGAAGGGGAAGGGATGAAGGAAAACAATTAAGGAAATGGAAGCAGAAAGGTGAAGTAAAAAGGAAGTGAGAGAAGGTTGAAGGTGGGGAGTTGAGGGAAAGAGGTAGACGAGAGATGTGAGGGAAGATACAAGATGTTGTGAAAGAAGGAGGAAGTGGGATGAAGGAGACAAAAACATGGAGGTGATGGCAGGAGACGGGACAAGAATGAAAGATATACATAACCACACACCTTTCTCTTTTTACATCCTTCTCTCAAACGTTTACCCTCAGCCTCACCCCTTCTGAACTCAAGCCTCTACCAGGCGGTCGGATGTGTATAAAGACGCATGGCTGCCATTTAAAGTCCATTACAATGGCGAGAAGACTCAGCAAGTTTCTTTATAGAAGTTTGCTCACATTAAGAAAAGAAATCCATGGGCTTGCTGTTAAATGAGCTCATTGATCAACTAAGTGTTGTTCGATCAGACAGAGGTAGCATTTCAACTCTGGTGTTCAGCTCTTATTGCTGCTTTTGTTTTTGCAGTTCACTGCAGTTTTTTATTTAGGTCTGCAATGTTAGCGGTAAAAACGTGTCAGTCAGTAATTGAGAAAAACTAAAGGAAAGATATTTGTAATAGAGCTCGACCAATACATTAAGTAGGCCAATATTATCAGCCGATATTGGTTATTACAGATATGTTGGTATTGCCGCATATGCAGCAAGATATATAAGGAATGAATTGCAGGATAATACATAATAATAGTTATGTATTACAGTATAACATAATATAATCTCTATATATAACATACATAGCATGACGCCCATCAAACAGGTGGACCTGATACGAACACAAACAGGAACACCAGGGCCGTAGCCAGGATGTTAGAAGTATGGAGTCCAACGAGCCACCAACCAAACTCCCTGCGATTTGTTTAGGACTTAAAAAGAAAATCCTGTTTGTATTAATTTAACAAAAGATAAGCCTGATAAATAAGAACAGAAAGTAAAAACAAAAGAGTTCATTAGAAGTATATTAAACAAAAAAATAGAATATATTAAAAAAGAAAAAGAAAAAGAAGAATAGAAGTAAATATGGAAATTATACCAGAAATATTAAAGTCAAAATTATAAGGCAACACAAGAGTGACATAGTGTGATTAGTAGCAACAAATCAGCAAGGAATAGTATGTAAACTGTGCACACCAGAATAATCTATTACGTGATTAAGTAATGATAATAGGTGTTTGTCTGTCTTAATATAGAAATATAATGTAATAAAAATATAACACATCAACAATATATGAAATAATATAGTACAATATAATATAGTATGGGATATAATATAGTATATATTATAAATAATACATATAAAATATATATCAAAATACATAAATCAGTCTCACAGCTAGACAATGATGAGGGGAGGAAGTTAAAATGTTCAAAGCTAATTCAACAATATGTCTGTAACCGTAGAATAAACCGCCAAATTCCCACAATTATACTGCCAGACATGACCGGCGTGCTCAGTATAGCTATTAGGCCCGGGGGAACTCACAGGAATACGTGCACATGTTTGCACTCACGCACACACAAACCAACCCAGATACACACAGACTTAAAGATCCTACCTTCTCCCACTCTCTCTCTTTGTTGAGAACTATGACCACCAGCTTTGGGTATTCCTGGTAGCCGTCTTCTGTGAATGACAAGTCTCTGCCATCCCATGTCACATTCATCATGTACCTGAGAGGAGGAGGAGAAGGAGGAGGAGGAGCGGGGCAGAGGGTGAAGAAGTAGCAGAGATAAGGACAAAGAAAGGGTGGGGGGGAGGTAGAAAATCAGAGAATGAGAAGAAATGAATGGAGGCGAGGAGAAACAGAGGAAAGAGGGAAATTGAATTACATTAGCATGAGAAAAAGTCAATTTACAGTCTACCAGTATTACTAATCTAAAGATATGCACACAGGCTCTTTGTATTGAGAGTCAAAGCGTAATGCTGAGGAATAAAAAAAGCTCCAACCAGAAAAGGAAACAGAACCTATAACCACAGTGTGTCCACACACACACACACACACACACACACACACACACACACACACACACACACACCGTAATGAGTGACCCATATGGCAGGTCACATTAGCTAAGATGGAGGGCAGTGGGAAGATATTCTTGGGTCCACATAGGCTCCACATTAATCATGGCTGTCCTTCCCCACTCTGTCTCCCTCACTCCTTCTGTCAGCGGTCATGTACATCGAGGGAGAGACAGATCCTCTCTTCTTCCTCTTCTCCTCCATCCTGCGGGCCGGGCGACGGGGGAAAACTTCTAAATGGAACATGGACCCACAGTGGAGCGCTGCAGGTGAGGCGTTTCATGCCGTGCACCCCATAGTGCACGCACACGCCGCTGTGTGTGAAGGTGGTGCTATTGATGGAGCGCAAATTGCGCTTTTAGATTTGAGACATTTAATGCTCATGTATAATTAAGACATTTATATTGGTGACAATATCGCCCAATTATCTTAATTCGGTTTTTAAAATGTTTTTATACTATGATATACTATGATTATAGTATGATTCTCATAGAGTCAGACGAAATGCATGTTCATCTTTTGACTATGCATAATAAATAGTTATCATGCACTATAAAGTGATTATACTTTAGTGTAAGTGGAGTAGTGTAAGTGGTAAGACATCATTTAATCTATATGCAAGAATAATACATCAGACATTACATTATTGTAGCAGACGCTTTTATCCAAAGCGACTTCTACACCGTAGGCACAACTACGGGAGCAATTTTTGGGGTTAAGTGTCTTGCTCAAGGACACATCGACATGCAACTAGCAGAGCCGGAGCTGGGGATTGAACCGCCGACCCTCTGATTGAAAGACGGCCCTGCTATCCACTTAGCCACAGTCGCCTAATCAAATACAATTTTAGTTTACTTAAAGCAAACAATGACCATTTAGAGTAATCTATAATCACATTATAATGCTTTATAAAGTGATTATAATGTATTACAACTATGAGAACTATAATACACTATAATTATGTATATTTATGAGTGCTTATAACTATAATGATGCATCGCTATGAGCAGTTTATAATGCATTATAGACATTGGCGTCATAGAAAGTGTTACTATATTGGTTTAGTGTGTGGTGTGATTTTTCAATACCCTTGTGTCCCTTTAAATTGCTGCTGGAAACACACATGCACACACACACACACACACACACACACACACACACACACACACACACACACACACACACACACACACACACACACACACACACACACACACACAGCCACTCAATGCTCAGATAGAATCAGCTAGCGATAAGGGGATTCAGTGGGTTTTGTGATTAAAATAATCTGATTGGCCTGCAAGCAACCAGGTGAGTAGTATTAAGTCATTTGATTGGGCGCGGGATGCAGCGCTGAACCCAATTAGGTGCGACTCCAGCAGAGGAATCAATACCAGCGCCCAGGCTACTCTTTTAGACAAAAGCCCATTCTGCGCTTTGCCAACATCTATCTGGAAGTGATGCAGACAAACAAACACACACACACACCACTTAAACACACGCACAGTGGGAGTTTTTGCTCTTCTTTCCGTCCGTATAATGTACATTTTGCTCTCTTTTGTTGCACATTTGATTATTTTTACTCTCTGTCATGCTCCCATTTCTTTTGACACAAACCAGCAAATACAAAAAAAGTTCTTTACAGCATTACTGCGAAGGATCTGATGTAACTCTGAGGTAACGATGTCAAAACATGTGCTGGGTGTTAGAATGATGTGACTATGTGTGTTGCACATCATAAATGAAACAAAACAAACACAAAATGATTTACTGTGAAGCTGGTAGGGAGTAAGTGAGGATGTCCAGACAACCTGATTTATCATTTCCTGTGGAAAAAGTCCCAGCCAATGACGACAACCATTCTTTGTGATTTAGGATCATAAAAGCAGTGAGTTTTTTCATAAAAACATGTCTAGTGCGGCTTAAAGAAAGGTCTGAGATTCACTTCAATGGAACCCTCTGCTTTTCAAAGAAGCTAATGGAAAATTGGCACCGCTGAGAAAATTATGATTATTATCACGACCGCGGTAAATATATGGGTCACTAGCTGTTTCTGTGAAAATCAAAGTGAAGCTTTCTTATATTATACAACACAAATACCAGGATGCAGAAAGGATGGGCAGGTTGTGTGTGTATGTAGGTTTGGGCTAACGCCCATCAAACAGGTGGACCTGATACTTGGATACGGACACAGGCTGGAGTGTAATACGACCCTAAACAACCCTGAATCAACCTCCTCGCACACTTGCACAGAGAACCACAGACAATTACTTCGCCCACCTCAACAGTTCTCCCCCTGACGTTTCCTCTCCCGCTGTAGCACTGAGATCATAGTAAAGCGATCCAATTCCTCTCACTTTCCAGCCTCCATTATATCAGTAATCTCTCTATTCATTAGAGGGGGGCGAGAGGAGGGTGTAGAGGTGGGGAGACAGCAGAGAAGGAGCACCCAAAAAAAAAAAATGTGAGGGTATAAAGATTAGAGAGATTGAGGGAGAGAGATGTGTGATGGGAGAGGAAGAGCACTAAGCCTCGACAGAGTTAGGATAAAAATATCCTCTGTGTTACTTTTTCCTCCTTTCTCCTTTTTCTTTTTGGAGTAAAATGATTTGGAATGTCTAATTTGCCACTGTAGCAGGCAAATAAGAGCTCACACATGAAGATTTATAATGTTAATAATAATAAACAATGAGTATGTTTGCATGCACAAAATGTTTTCTGTCCTTATTAGAAAAAAAGACAATATTCCCCCTGAGCTGCTGACATGGCAGTGTGGGTGCGAGTTTGTCATAGTGTCTAAAAGCAGGTGTGTTCCTGTCTCCGACCAGAAAAGTGGGCTGTTCTTTTAGGCATGAATCTCTGCAAAGTGTTAGCTAGTTGGTTGGTGTATAACCACCATACATCCATGTGTACAACGCACAGAGCTGGCCGTATGAAGGCAAGAGGCTTGCTTTGGTCGTGTGTTGCAAACTGCCCAAAAAAACGCAAATGAGACGCATGTCCAAAAAATACTTCTAAAACCCAAATAATATGGATACATCCCACATGTCTTAATCGGAATACCCCCATTCCAAATGTATTCAGAATAATAGTGGAGTAGTAGTCTGCTGGTAAACGTAGTCAATGAATCAATCTTTTCTGGTTCTTTAAGAGGCTTTGCTGCAGGGAGAAAGAGTCTCCACAAAGATGTTAAGATGAACCGTATAATACTGTGTGTGTGTGTGTGTGTGTTAAAGATAGAGACATTTATCCTTTGTATACTGTCAGCACTCATGATCCATGGACTGCAACAGCACACACACATACATGCACACACACTGTGAGAAAAAAAACTGCTACCAGTGCTGATTTAGGCCTTTTAAGATGAGCCAATGATGGGTAGTCACTTGAAAACACACTCATGCCTCAGGTGGCATATGTTAAGTGTGGCCTGAATGATGACTGTACACGGCGAAATAGATGCTGTCTTAGCAGAGTCTCTGCCCCTCCTGTTGTCCCGGTGTGCATTATGTTTGTGCAGTTATTTTTCAGTCTGAGTTCGGGCGGCACAAGATTAATGCCAACAATTACATTTTCTCTTTCCTAAGCTTGCAGTCGCGCCATAAAATGCAACACATGTCCGCACAGGAACTCCAGCAGGATTCCTTTTGCTGCACAAAATAGAGGTTTGTGTGTGCATCGGCTTGGGGATTCTTTATAGCTGAGTTTGAATATCACGGGGCTTCCTTTCTCCAACATGCAAATCAAGTTTTAGTTGAGGAATCCCTGCACAACACTGGAGCACCTTCCTTAGATACCTTACCTCTGATGCAAAATGAATAAACTTCTCGTGCGATGGGATTTGCAGCTGCGACTGACTACACGCCCTTAATATCTTCCACTCTGCGATCTCCCTTTCTCTTCGCTCTCTGTGCAGTCAAACCAAAAGCAACTTGGTGGTTCATTTATCTCGGAGATGTAACACACTAGCTGTCAATCATATGCTACACCCGGGTAATGAACACAATGCAGGCAACTGTTCTGTCCTACAAAGCCAGTACGGCAGCCGGCTGGGAGGAGATATTCTGTGTCTGTCCATGCCCGGCCAAAATCTGCAACGTATCATTTTTCTGTTCGAAGTAGAAGTACACATGTAAGTAGTATACCGTTGAGTTGATTTTCTGGCCACTTCTGAACAGGTATAGTGAGCTAACAGCCAGGCAGTCACGGCTGTAATCAGCATTAGTTGACTGAGCTCAACCCGTTGGACAACGCTGCTCCTGCAGTGTGGTACAGAATGCACACCCACCACTGCCTAAGTGACACTTCAGGCTAAGCATCGGGATCTTGAACTGCAATTAGCTCATTGTGTTTAGATTCAAACTGAAAGCATCTGCTTTTGCTTCCCAATCACCGTTTCATGTCAACGATATTAAAACGAGAGTGCTTGCGTACTCACACACAGACGCACACATCTCCTGCTCGTGTGGGCCTACAAAGATTTATTCGATTAAAAAGGGATCAGTCCCTCACAGACTGTTCACCGCAGGGCAATGCTTCATCTGACAAGACGGATTTGGGGGTAAAATAACTTAAAATGATTTTCATGATTTGTAGATATTCTTACTCACAGTGTTACAGAATGTATCAGCAACTATGTCGATCCAACTCTGTCTTTATCCTCCTCTCGCTATCCGTCTTTATTTGGAATGATATTGTGTCTCCAAATATCAGCTTTTGAGCAGCTAACCTGTTTCTTATTTGATTCCAAATAATTTTTTGCATGTTTGCTAACCGGGTTACAACAGTAACGTGGAGAATACTTTACACAGTCCATTTCATGTGAACACCCTTCAGTAGCTGACACTGAGTAGAAGAATATTCCCCTTCCACTCAAACACACTGCTCTCTGTGAGATCACATTTGTCATGAGTCGCAGGAGAATTGCAGACAAAAATGTGGAATAATACAAATATTAAAAACAAAAAAACACATTTATCAACACAGTTAGCCAGCGATCATGCAGTAATGTAATATTCATGAGCCGTGGTGTGACTGGCATCGTGTTGAATCATTGTTTCCATTCTGTAAAAAAACATTATTCATAGTTTATGTCTCTGACTCAGTGAAAATGACGAATGCACAAAGCTGTTTTGTACAATACACACACACAACTTGTGCATGAGGAATTTCAGTGTTTAGTTTTAACATGCTACTCTGGAAGCAAATTGCATGATCGGCAATGCTCTGTTGCAGTGTGTGCGTTAGTACAAACATCTGCACGGCTCTCAGGACAGCTGCCCCAGGACTGCTGCCCCAGGATGTGTGTGCAATGTGTATGTGCGTGCATGTGTGTTTACTGAGCTCTGACCCTCATATATCACTGCTAGAGACTGAAATTACCTGTCAGAACTCTACTACCACCACGCCTTTTACACACACACACAAACACACACACACACTGATAAATAAGTGCTAAAGTATTTTAAGGCACACTGTTCACCACAGCAAGGTGAACGGTGCACTGTAAATCTGCCATGACAGAACATTCTCTTAGGGGTGGGGATATTTCTCTTGTTCCTGACATGCACACACACGAGCATGCACACGCACACGCACACACACACGCACACGCACACGCACACACACACGCACACACACACAAACCCCCACACGCACACGGCATATTTTAAATGAAGCACCGGTTGTCACTCTGTTTGATTGCTGCACTGGCCAGTACTCTTAGTTGGTCATTTGTCTCCTGTTTTTGTTATTATTTTATTTTTCATTTACTCTGCAAAACATATTCGTCTTGGATGTGTCACAGTGGATTTGTCATAACAGCTGTCGGAGGCGGAGCGCGTGAGGTGAAACTCCCCCAGAACTACAGACTTTCCTCTGATTTCAGCTCCATCTATTCATTTCGTTCCTTTTCAAAACGGGTTTTGTTTCACTGCGACATGTTTCGGCTCACTTAAGGACAGAGGCAGCATCCATTGTAAATTAAATAGTTGTCACTAATCACAGTTTAGTCTGAGAGTTGTTTTATACTGAATGCCAGCCGAATGCTCATCAGATACTGCTGTTATTCACATCTGGCCTACGACGGGGCAGTGGACCCCCTGAAGAACTAATGATAATAAGGATATAATACTGTGACCCACCGCAAATGCTCACACTGCTGTACGTAGTGCTGCACGTTTCTACATACAGCCCATCTGCCCGCCTCTGTGTGTGTGTGTGTGTGTGTGTGTGTGCGCGCGCTGGCCATGTCCTCCCATATCCCCTGACAGCCGTTGATGGTCTAACAACCCACACTGGCCCGTCGCCCCGACCTAGCCTTGACCAATCATGTTCCTCTGTCCTGGCCCTGAAGCCCTATTGGCTGAGCGCTCTCACCCACAACAGAGCCATCTGTGGCCACTCATCACCTGGGAAACAACCTGAGGCAGCAGAGCATGCTGGGAACAAAGTCAGCTGGCTCTGGATGTTCGGTAACTCTCTTTAGTGTATCTGTGTTTCCTGACGAAAGGGGAGCTGCAGTAGTGCAGAGGGGGTATTTAATGAAATATTAACTTGACGGCCCCTTTGCACAAAATGACCATAATGTATGAGTGGTGGCTCATCAATGCCAGTAACTCCTGTGTGACCTCAATGACTACCGGAATTTATAGCTCTTTAAAACAGCCAGAGTTAGCCCCCCAGCCCTGTTGTTTTTTTTAGTGAGTGCTCTAATCTCCCAGCCCCCCTTAACTACCCATGGTGCACAATCCACTTGGTTTGGTTTCTGCAGACCCCAAATGACAATTGATCCAAAATGCTGATCTGAATTTGGCCGGATACAAATAAGCAACCTGTGATGTAACGTTAGCCATGAAAGCCAGAAAGAGTTCCTGGTTGAGTTATTGGCCAATTACATGAAAACAATTCAGGCTGGTAGAAATGTAAAGACAGTCGCTGACCTCAGAGGAAAACGTTTGACTTCAATCTTGTTCTTTTTTCTCCTCTCTCTTCCTCTCTTTGAGTCCCTTTTCTGAGAAACTGTCATTGAACTTTGAAGTGAATATCGTGCAAACTTTTGAGATGATGTCGGGTAAGAACTAATGACTAGGCATCAGAAAACATATCTTTCAAAAGTGATTCATACAGGACATTTAAAGGATGTTGTGGTTTAATATAATATCAGCTATTTGAGCCATATTTCAAGCCTTCATGTTAGACAAACACAAACTGATTGAAATGATCAATTCCAATTATATTGATGCACAATGTTCTCCGAAATAATGACTATTATATATCAAAACACGTCTTGTGCTTCTGAGTGTAGCTAAATCTGTTCTTCTTCTCAATCATTTTCGCATTAAAGCATCTTGTTGTATCTGCACAGGCAGCTTTTCCGATTGTTGTTTTTGGAAATACATTTTGGAATTCAATATTGCCATTTAGACTTGAGATTATTAATTTCACACTTCATTTTTTTTATTTTTAAATAGAATATATAAAAAAAACAATAACATTGTGATGTGAACACAAGTTTGCGTGCGTCTCTCCCTCCTCTGCCAGATGGAAAGCCAGACAGAGCTGGCAAGACCTGCAGCATCTCCCACTGGCTGCCGGGGAGCGAGCGCACGATGAGAAGGAGAGCAGGAGAGAGTGAATGAGAAAGTGGAGGACTAAATGAGAAGAGGAACAGAAGGGCTCATCAAGGAGCTCTTCAATTTTGGAGAGCACTCATTTGTAGCGGCTCCCCGCTGTTACCCTGGTCACAATTCCTTCCCTTCCGTCTTTCTTCGCTGCCTAAATCACAAACACCCTCCCCGACTCCCATTCACCTCTTTCTCTCTCTTTCTCTCTCTCTGACTCCTACACTTCCCCTTAGCTCTAACTCTCATGTGTTGTTTCTATCCAGTAATTGCATCTTTCTTCAATCTGTATCCTTAAAGCAGACTTGGTGGAAGTCTCTAATCACTAGGGGTAAAAATAGACTGTGGCAGGAAGCCATGCATTCAAACAAACATCCACGCACACAAACATTTCATGTGCAGTAACACAGACACTCTCTTTATGTCATAGAAATACACAAAACCTTATAAAAACTTTTATAATTGTGCTGTTTCTATTTTTCTCCCCCCTCTAAAAAAGACACGTAGCTCACTGTACTTCTGATAATCATAGATATGAATACCAAAACTCTACTTGACTTACTTATGTAGCGCAGTGGGGGGCAGCTTGGACGTCTTCTCCATCTGGCCGTAGCAGGACGTCTTGGCTTCGGGGATGTCGCCGTACTCGTCCAGCATGGCCGCCGCCGCCGACGTTATGATCCCCAGACCGTCCCGGACTCGCGCCTCCAACGGGTAGTCCCAGTCGTCGTACGACACTGAGATCATCCCCGCTGGAAACGCCTCGGGTGTTAAATCCGGGTTCCCGGTGGTGAGCGACGGCACAATCCAGATGTATCCGAACCCGGTGAGGCCCAGGGAGCGAGCCTCCTCCAGGACGTAGACCGCCTCGTCCTTGGAGCAGTAGAGCAGCACCACCGGGGACTGGACCTTCTTGAGCATGATCTGAGACCGGCTGTCCTCCTCCACTGCATCCAGAATGATGACATTCTGCAGGTCCCAGCCCACAAAACTAAAGCAAGGATAACGAGGACAGGAGTGAAATGTTAATATTGAACTAATAGCCTATTAACTTTGCTCAGGTGCTGGAAAGGGCAGTTATAATTATCCATTATAATTCATATCATTGTTAAGTGCGATGTGAATGCTAATAGCTGTAAAGTGCTTATTGTCAGGGGGAACACATTAAGGCTAAATGGAGAATGCAAATGCTAAAGCTGGCCCTGTATAACGATGCTCAGCAGGTTGCAGCCCGCACGACTAAAGGACAAGGAGAACAAGCGCTGTCGGTTAATGTGAGAGGGCCTGTGGTCAGCGTGCACTTATCAGAACATATTGCTGTTATTAACATGAAAACGTAGCGTCTGTCACAACAAAAATAGGTTTTAATGTTTCATTACTCCTGCACAACTATGTTGCTGATGTGTTTTACATAGAGATCTATCTCTATGAAGTGTTGAACCTTAAATACTCAAAACAACTGTGAAGGAAAGCAGATCTGTACAACTCCCAAGCATTTCCTATGCAGTTCTGCAGCCAGAGATAGAAGCAACACGTGCTTATTAAAATGATAATGCATTTCTAGAGTGTCTTTTTCCATCCAGTGGGACCGGCTGCTCTTTTTCTTTAACGTCCAGAGTGATAATATTCAGCGGGTCCCAGTGCGGCTAAAGAGCAGCAGAAACAGAGGAAGTGGCGGTTATGTTAGTGATTAAAGAAAATAATATATCATAAACTAATAACATGCTGTGGTATCAGGAGGACGGGCCCTTGATGGCAGAGCTGGCAGAGTGAGGGACAAATACAGATGCACACACACACACACACACACACACACACACACACACACACACACACACACACACACACACACACACACACACACACACACACACACACACACACACACACACAGGAGACCGAGTGTGACACACGATAGGGAAAAGGGGGGAGCAGTGAACTAGCGTGCAAGAATCCAACAACAGACAAGCAGTGTAACATGAGAGTGATTTGGGACTTGCTGTCCACTGCTTGCTGTCCAGAGTGATAATGGTCTACAGGTCCCCGATGACAAAACTAGTAAAGACAGACAATGATACACAGAGACACATTCATGCGTAATAACAAGTATGGGAGAATGTAATACTGTAGTGTAAAAACAAAAAAAAAAACATTTCTTGTTTTCTACACAGAAATCTAAAAACACAGTTATAAATCTTTTGCTTTGTACCAAACCGACCACCTATCAAGAGAAACTATTATCCCTTTATTAAATAGATCCTTACATAGTTGTGGAGACCGATTATAATCATTTCGAATTTTACCCCTCAGCACACTCCTTACTTGCAGATCACATGGGTTGAAACATGCGAGTGTGTACGCTGCGTGTTCGAGACGATCCAGATCATGCAGGCCTGAAGCATTCCCGTCTAAAAACCCAGATCTGTCATCTTTAATCTGCAAATGACACTGGTTGGGCACAGCATCTACCTGCCTGCATTCATCTCCGTCAGAAGAACGTATATGTAGCCATCCACAAAACATATCACCTCCCTCTCATGTCATATGTCTGGGCCAGTATTTCATCTAGGCTACTGCAGCGCTAAAATGTTTCCACGCAGGTCAGTCTTGACTCACTCAGTTGACTGGTCCAATTTTCTGTAGTGAGTGATGGAAGTTCATTGGTATTAAAACTGTCTACCCGTGACTAAGTCACTTTGAACCAGCTGAATGCTGACACGGGAAATCGACGACGGGTAATTGCAAGTAATTTGGCTTTTTTTTTTTTCTTGTTTCATAAATGATGGCTTTTATTCCAACATTGAGGTCAAATCACTTCCGGAGGTGGTACGAGTATTGACACTGGGATGTTAAATTACTTTTCTTTATTACAGATCTGTAACACCGTGGAGCTATCTCGCACCACCGTGTTGTACATGCATGCGTGCGGAGGGGATGTACAACAGGAGCATAAACAAGGGTCTCGGACTTGCTGGAAGCGAAAACGTGCACAGGATCTGATACCTATTTGGGCAGATCATATAAATTGTGTCACATTTTTAGTAGCTCACGCTTCCCAGTTTCCTGAGAGCAACACCTGTTTGAGGGACAAATTCATAATCCCATTCAAACAGCCACTTAACCATCTGTTGCCACTCTATGTGTGATTAAAACAATTGCCGCCAGAGTTACCAGATACAGACGCAGGCTGAGAGTGTTTGAATCGCTGTTTGGTTTGACATAAAGAGTAACTGCTAATGAAAAAGACCCTCCTCGGCTGGGTTTTAATACATCACGGGTTCAGGCACCAGTTCTTGCCAACATCTCAACACTGCTCAACATGGATCATTAACTTGACATTTTTTTTTGCCAGAAATGATGGCTTGCTGTTCTCTTCAGCAGTTTTTTTTCTCTTGCTCTCTGCGGAGAGCTACAGCATCCGTCAAAATGACCTAAAGGTGTGGCAGGAAGCCAGGCCGCCTGTGTAGTAAACCTACCCGTCATCTACATTCATTTTAAGAACGCTGATGAAATCCTTTTAGAGTCGTCTTTGAAGTACAGCTGTTCTCAACCACTGGCCGGGCTGCACTAGTTGGCTAGATTAAATAAATATATATATATATATATTTGGTAATTTACAAAGCTATTTATCTAAATGTGCTCATGAATTAGCAGACGTTCCCAAAAGTGGCCTTTTTTTGTCATGTGCTGTTTATTTTTCATTTCTTTGGGAAGGTGATCCTCAGAATGTCTTTTAACAATCCGAAGTGGGCCTTGAGTTACACAAGGTTGAGGACGCCTGCTGTAGTGCACAGTATGAATGCAGGGGATGAAAAATGCAAGGCCGAAACATCGTGAGCAGTAACTCTTCTAGAACGTAAACTTCTCCATTCTCCGGGGAAATTTGCAGTGACACAAAATGGAGAAATGGGCTTGTAGAAAATGCCCGCGCGACAGTCGGAGCGTATCCACTCCACAGACATGACTGCAGCGCTTGTTATCTTTAGTTTCTCTTAGTGCAAGCTGTTGGCCTTAAGAGGTGATTTTGGGAACGATGACCAAAGAAAGGACGAGATGTAGAAAGAATGGCCCGTTGTTCATGTACTTCATAGATCCTCTGTTAAATAAAGAATCCTTCTGAAGTTGTGTATGCACACTTTCAGTTAATGTGGTTTTCTTGCAAGGTTAGTTTGTACTCTTAATAAGATATGATATTCCTGCAACATAAAGTCAAGAGTATGGCTGCCTTTTCCTCATATGGTGCAGATGTTTTGCCCTCTAGCTAGCAGCATGACTCCAGGGACGACAATGTTTGTCTGTCGGTTGGTCCACCAACTTGATCCAGACTGAAATATCTCAACACTTAGATGGGTTACAATGACATTTAGTACAAAGATCCATGTTGCCCAGAGGATGAATCCTAATAGCTCTGGTGATCCCCTGACCGGTTAAATAACTCAACATCTACTTGATGGATTCGCACAAAACTCAACAGACATTCAGGGTCCCCTGATGATGTCTCCTACTGACTCTGTTGATCCCTTGGTGTTTCCTTTAATGCCACCATTACGTTTGTGATCTTGAGAGAAATGTCTCAACTATTACCTTTGTTTAAGATATAATAGCAGTATCATTGTAAGCATGTTAGCATGCTGACGTTAGCATTTCACTCAAAGCAGTTTGTGCCCTTTATCCAGAGTTTCTCCAAATAAAAGGGACTTTTGCCACGTGGCTGCAACAGCTGGCAAGACGTATGCTATCATTATAGTTTAGTTGATCAGATATATAATTTAAGATGATAAATAAAGATAGGAGTAAAACTGCGGAGAACCGTGGAACGCAGGCGTCTAGTTGATCCTACCTGTTGTCCACGGTAGTTTTCAGGATGTTGATGAACTCCTGGTAGCCGGGGAACTTTGACGTGACGATGGAGAAGATGTGCCAGTCGTACTCCTCCATGATGTTCAGCATCAATAGAGCCTCCTGCTGGATGGAGGCACCGAACTGGAAGAACGTCGACTTCACATCCTGAGAAAAGAAAACCGGGGAGAAAGATGGAGGGAAACAAAAGGTTGGGGTGAGCAGAATAAAAGGAGGGGAAGAAGAGATTTAGTTGAAGATGTATTTGGATTTTTGTCTAACTTCCTTTATTGCTAATTCAAACTGCATTTCAGAAATACCAATCAACAACAGAGCATTTCAAATTTGGCAGTTCACCGACACACACACACACACACACACACACAGATCGAGAGTAATACGCTTCTCGTGGAGTAAATATATGGATGAGGGACTCAGAACAATTCAATTAAGCCCAAATTGGATTGGTGCGGTACAGACGGGCTGCAGAACTCTGTGGGCCTGGTTCTGGGGAGCGAGGGTTACATTCACTCTGAGGCACTCGTATCCACTCCATTAAACGTGACTCACAATCATTTGCCACTTAATTCTGCCAAACTGAGACATGGGCTCGGACGGAGCAGACAAGCACTATTACAGGTGGACAAATTAACTCTATTCATTTATATTGGAGGTTTCGTATTAAATGAGTCATTGTGGCGCGGGCTATTAAACAAGGTGAAATGAGTCACAGTAAATAGTGATGAATGGTGAAGTAGAAAAAAAAAAAAAAAAAAAAAAGTGTAGCATCACAAAATGTGTGGAGTGGCGAAGCGTCAGCTCCTCTTTGGTTGTTTGTTGCATGATTTGTTGTGTGTGAGGATTCCTTGTTACCTTGAAATGTCAGAGAGTTCACACATGGCTTATCTTGACACCACTTGTCGTTGGCACTCTAATTATGATGGACTAGGTTAGTGTGTGTGTGTGTGTGTGTGTGTGTGTGTGTGTGTGTGTGCGCATGTCTTTTGTGTGAGACCGCAACCCGACAGCCAGAAAGAAAAAAGAGCGATGGCTAAGAGGCACAGAACAAAAGGTTGGAGCGAGAGACATGAGACAAATGAAGAAGAAAAGAGATTGCGCCCGGTGTCACTTTGTAAGATCACACCTGCTCTTAAAACGAACAAATGCACCTCGTGCACTTACACACGCCGGCGCGCATAAAAGGAGCGCACTACATGTACACACCGCCTGCAGCCTGCATCTACAGGACTTCATCCACAGTGTGACTAAAGTGAAAAAAGAGTTGGTGTGTGTGACGAAGCAGCAACTGTAATGCTAGGAGCTGTAGTACTGTGTAGTGTAATGCCATCTAACATCAGCCTCAATCAGATCAGAGCTGATACAATATACCCAGAAAATACAATGAACAAAAACTTAATGATTTATATTGAATTATAATGATATTGAATTATCTATTATTATGCGGCTCTTTTGCTGTAGACACAGTCACATATAAGACACAGAGTCGGGATAACACAACTGAGGGAAGACGACGTCGGGTGGATGGAAATGGACACGAGTTGTAGAAAGCAGGGACTGTGTATCGTGGATTGCACTTGTAACCGTATCAGTGTAATGTAATGTCATTCCATCGCTATAAGCATGACCGAGCTTTTCATTTTCCATTGTGTTGATACCCTCGGAATAATGTGGGTATAATTTGTGTGACTGTGCATCTCCTTCCCCCCTATATCAAGACTCTCGAGTGCTCTTTCATGGTATCCGTGTGTGAGGCCGGCTCACTCCATACTCCGACTCAAGTGCTCTTCAGAGGCTCTCTGTGCAGCCCTGTGTGCGTGTGTGTGTGTGCGTGTGTGTGTGTGTGTGTGTGTGTTCTAATGGGGTATAAACTGAAGCAATGCTCGAGCATGGAGGGCAGGAGGGAGGTCATGCTATAAGACGTGTCACTTCCTGTCTTCATCACAGCAGCAGCCGATACTCCCACACTTTGCTGCAATATACAGAGGACTGTGGGCAGCACAGGGCCACTCATGGAATACATATAATAGAAAAATGGTGGCATATAAATATGTGATTTTTAAATGTGAAAAACGTTATTTTTTCATCTTCAGATATTTAAGAACCAACATCTACACCTGCCACCTGTTGACAAGAGAGTTAGCTCCCATGTGTCGTCAAAGTTTCTTTTGATTTCATAAAAAAAGATTTTTCTTTTCTGTCTCACCGCTGTGCTCGTGATCCATATGCAGCTTGTTTATTTGACTTTACATTTTTACTTAATCCAATTTACAGGGGTGAGAGTTATTAGTTCAGGGAATTCTGTCAACCCATAAAAAAGCATTTCATGTTTCAGTTTACCTGAAAAATGACCAAATATCAAGATGCACAGTGCATTGAAGGCAACGTTAATGCAAAATGAATTCAGCAAAAGCCAACACTGGTTGTGAATAATCTCTAAATAATTATGTTTCAATAATATGTTGGCAGTGTTGTATATGCCTGCGTGTGTGGGTGTGTGTTAATTTGTGTGTGTGCCTGTCTGAGATGATTCAAGCTCCAGGAACTCCAGGAGAAGAAGCCAAATTCTACCACAAAACGGAAATCTTCCTCTTACCAAAAAAAAACAAAAAAAGCTTTTTTCTGCTTTCAAATGAGGCTGGGCACGTGCCTGCGCTCATCTGTGCGGGCCAAATCATGTCTCTTTATTTTCACAGGATCTCATCACATCAAACCCAACAGAACCCGACAGGACCGCAGAGATTTGGTTTAGGTTGGGCTGAATCATCTTATTTTACATGATGCATTGCACTTACAACGGGCAGTTTAGGTTGGTCTAGCCTATAATTCTGAGAGCAGAGGCACCTCTATTGAACGCTTAAGTGAAGCAGACTCGTAAGGACAAGAACTGACTGAATCCTCACCTCCCTGTCTTTACTCTCACTCTCCAGCTGAGAGGGAGAAGACACCACAACTTCAATCCTGTTTCTGACATCTGAAGTCTCTCTGTTTAAACGTCTCTCTCCAGGAGAAACAAAAACAGAAGCGCAGAAAACGGACCCACTAGATTACACATATCTGTGTATTAATGCGTGTGCTTCTTTGTTTCATTTCAAATTCATACATTATATGTTATGTTGTTGCTCATTACATTTGTGTTTTCTTCAAGGTTTTTTCGAATGCAGTTAAGTGTGAGAGAGGTAGAGGGAGACAATATGACACGAAGCAAGAACAGATACAAAATAACAGATGGAACTCACAAGAAGAAATGCAGAGTGAAAAAGAAGGCCATGATAGAGAGTTAGCAACAAAAACACTGCAAGAAAGCAAATTAGCCTGAGAGTGGCAGGCAGAAAAAGTTCCATGGAGACATCGAACTAGAGGCAAAGAGGTAGGAAATGTTGATGCAGGGCAGAAAGAGAGAGAGAGAGAGAGATGGGTAGAGGAGACTGATGGAGTGACTAAGCAGCGTATGATTGTTTCTAATTGGGACGGCTCGCAATCCGTGACATCAGAAAACAGCCAATCGTATCCTCTCATTTCACCCTTGTCAAGTGTGACATGTCTCTTCTTCCCACTCACACCTTCAGCTGGCGGCGCCTTGCGCACACAACCACGGCACGCACGCAAACACACCTACACACACGTGTCTAGTCTATCACGTTCACAGTCTCCCACTCCCAAATTTCCCACCCTGTTGCAGACACACGAAGAGGCACGCACACACACACACACACACACACACACACACACACACACACACACAAACAAGCACCTGGCCCGCGGGGCAGGACAGTGTGTCTAAGTTGAGACAGAGGGGAGTTATAAATAGTAGTCCTCATATCCTCTGCTGCTGATAGCATCATTCACTGTCTGGTCTGATGACA
This sequence comes from Anarhichas minor, assembly GCF_050575085.1. Taxonomy (NCBI): domain Eukaryota; kingdom Metazoa; phylum Chordata; class Actinopteri; order Perciformes; family Anarhichadidae; genus Anarhichas; species Anarhichas minor. The sequence continues at coordinate 20,294,221 of NW_027466453.1, forward strand.
CGCACACATGTGCAAAAAGAATAAATAAAGAGACACGCAAACAGATGAGTGTGTAGTGCATTGTGAGTTTAGGTTGTGAGGTACACGCTCACCAAGATAAAGGCCTGATAAAACGCATGCACACCAAAAGCTGCATATATGTGCCATATAAGGGCTGTCATATATGTCCACGTATCGCTTGTATCTGCTTTCCGATACCGTTCTGTCTCTGCAGTGCTCTGCAGCGTGCACTGGAGGAGAAACACACCGATTTGACAAAAATTCCTCGGTGGCCAGTTACTAAATATAAACAGACAGGCATAAAAATAGCTGCAGCAAAACAAAAGATGTCTGCGGAAACAAACTGAAATGCCAAGAAGATAGCACTCGCCACATAAACCACACAGACAGACGGAGTCACTAGAGCCAAAAAGCACACACACACACACACACACACACACACACACACACACACACACACACACACACACACACACACACACACACACACACACACACACACACACACACACACACACACACACACACACACACACAAAAAAAACATCTTTCTATCAGAAACTAAATGAAAAAAACAAGTGATTAGTGTACACAGTGAATGCACTGCCTTCACCAGACTGAGGTTTGTCGATATTTTGTTCTGAAAGGAAATAGAAGTAAATTTAAAAAATATAGCAACAGCTGCAGCACTCCATCCAGAGAAAGTAGAACTCGTCAATAATTGGATTTTGTTTACTGAGACCACATTTTATGGTTGTAAACAAAAAAGAAATCATATAAACTTCAAAAAGCAATTTTCAGCCACTTGAGGTTGCCAAAGTGTGAAGTTGCCCGGTGTATTGTTACGTCCTTAGCGGCAAAAATGATGACAATCGGTGACCTAATATGAAAATGATAAACATGTAGTAAGCACTGCACATTAGATTCTTCATAATAAATCAGGCTCTGCAGCTCGGCCAGGCTGCTTTGTTTAAAACTATCCAAAATAATGGACTTCAATTTTGCACTTTGGCCAAAAACCAGCTCCACGGTGTGTCTGTCACTGTGGGGCTGGTAAGCGCTTATGCAATATCACATACACCGGTGCCAAACAGATCCACAGAGTGTAGAAAATGTATACTGCTCACAAAATCAAAATGTACAAAACAACTTATAGGCTGGCGCCGCTCACGTCTGCCTCCCACTCTGTACTTTAGAGGAAACAAAAATGAAGAATTACAGAAAAGACAAGTAGAAAAGTTGAACCTTTGGTGGGATGGATGTGTCCCACATTAACGTAATGAGGATTCAGCCATACTCATATGTTCGTACATCATTGACTATCGTCAGCAGGAGGAAATGATGTCATCACCGGTATTAAGAGAAAGTGAATATGTCCCACTCATGGCACCAAGACCACATGTTATTTTCAAGGCGATCCTTTGTATTCTCTGTCAAATACAGACAAATGAGATGCAGATAAACTGAGAACACTTTGAAGAAAGATTTTGAGGAATTCCTTTTCTTAAATAGGTGCAACTTTGAATTAGAAAGATGAGATATACTTGATATTGACACTGGACTAAACTTTCTCATGTGTGGAGCAGCACGGCTCTGTCCATGGTGCTGAAGCGTGCGCTGACTTCTAACATTAAATGACTGAAAAACAGCGTCATTCATATTTAGAGGGAAATATAATGAATATAATATAATAAGATAACATGGATGAGAGGGATGGGAAGTTAAGATTTGAATCTTAAATCAAAGTAAAATGCCATTCTGTTTTAATTTGAATAACTTTATGCAAGTTAAGCTCTATTTTCTGTGCAGCACTGGTTCTAAAGCAGAGCACTGTGTATCTTCTGTCAAAGTGCTTTTGTCTAGTTCAGGTGGCCAGATGTTTGACTCCACTATTCCTACAGCTATATGGTCAACAACACTCCCTTTGTTAAGAACAATGTCTCATTAGCAAATGAAAAGCAAAGCCTGCACTACAATAAAATGTGACCTGCGATGTTTTATATACAATGTGTGTAATTCTGCTCTGTGTAAATGAATTTGGATGATGCCCCCTGCCTGTGGGTTGTTCATCTACCAGCACTGAACGTGCACTGCATTAGAATCGCACAAACCAAAAGCCTGCTCGTGTTTTTCATTCCATCTCTTTATATCCAGAGAGAAATATAATTGCGCTAACAACATTGCTTTGATGGTGTCTTTTACTTACACGTTATGCGAGTTTACTGCATTCTAATGCAAATGGCTCTGACAGACTCTAATGACACCGTGGAAGTTTATTCAGCCTTTACTAGATTACAGTGTTCTTAGCTCAGCACAGTAAGCGGATCTCGCGATGGCACTGTGAGTGTGAGCGTGTGTTCGTGTGCTGTGGAGGGGTGTTAATAAAGTTCTTGGTGCGAACAGAGGGGAGCAGAAAAACCTTTGTTTGTTTGTTTTGGATAATAACTACAGAGCCTTCAACTGCAGTAGAAGCTACACCTACACACACACACACCTACACACACACACACGCACACGGACAGACACACACACCTACACACACACACTGTATTTGACGTCAGAGGAATGTTTTTGGCGTGAATAGAGCCCATTTTAGTGGATAACACACACACAGGGAGAGAGAGACCTATTCAAAGTGTATCACCAAGGAGCAGTGTCTGTCCGTGTGCGTGTGTGTGTGTGTGTGTGTGTGTGTGTGTGTCTGTCCGTGTGTGTGTGTGTGTGTGTGTGTGTGTGTTATTGCTGTGGTTCCTCTGTCAGGACTTTTTAACAAGCAGTCGAGACCCCACGGGGAAACACTGACAAAATAACATCATCCCTCTCTCTCTCTCTCTCTCTCTCTCTCTCTCTGTCTCTCTGTGTTTGCCCTCCTCTCCCACTCACTTTCTTCTCTAATAAGTCCAATATCTTCCTCTCTGTGTCTTTCTTTCTTTCCGTTAACTCTGTCCAGGGGCTCTGCCTTTTCTCGCCTCCCTCTATCCATCTTGCCCTCTCCCACCCACTCCCCATCTCTTCTAATAAGGCAATATTCTACTTCACTCCTCTGGGACCTAACCTTACATCTGAGCAGCAGTAGCTGTTATCAGCGCTGGGATTGTACATGTAACTACACCATTTACCCAAAATTACATCAACGGAAAGTAAACGGCCAAATATGTCAGTCAGATTTTATCTAGATGTATGAGATGATTAACAGGAAAGGAAAGCAGACACAATATATATATATAGCTGAATTTAGTTTAGTTTTTCATACTGCTAGATTGTAATATATTTTCAGATACTTTCTGATCTTGTCACAACATGAACACTTGGCGCTGGTGACATGCGGTTCAGCATCGGGGTTATGCAAAGGTGAGGAATACTGCTGCGAGATTGTTCCGTTAAAGCGCTCCTTTCTTGGTAATCTGATTACTCTGCTCTCTCCCTCCACAGCCCTGCTCGTTAGTTATCCGTGCATTAATACGCCTGCCTTCACCACACTTCGACATGTTGTGCATTTCACACCTGTCACATGCACAAAACCTCCCATCATTACAGCCTCCACAGTCATAATAGAGTCATCATTATGAAAATTGTCATCACTGTCAATATTGCCATTATCAACAGCCATACACATCATAATTATTCTCTCCAGTTTCCCTGTCCGACCCATCACGCTTCCCTAATTCCATCCTCTCCCTTCCTTCCTTCCTGCAGCTCCTTCTCCATTTTCTTTTCTACTTATTTTATTCCTCTTGTCTCCTTTTTGGCTTTCTTTTACTTTCCTCCTTCGTTTCTTCATCCCCTTTAATTGTCTTTTCATACTTCCTTGGTGGCTTTCTCTCCATCTGACGTTTGGCAGGGTTTTGCATGAACACAAAAGAGAGAGGAGAAAAATCCAACTGAATGAGCAGAGGTGCTAATCACAATAAAATAGGACTTTGAATTAGGAGTCGCCGCACAGCCCAATCCTCACCGCAGTGGTGCTTTATTGAATACATAATATTCCGACAAGAAACCCCTTTGTCTGGATTACTTGTTGAAACATGTTTTCTTTTTAAAGTATTGAATACAGTAATCCTGTATGGAGGCACTCGGTGTGCAGCCGCCTCAAAGGGTTTTAAAGAATTGAAGCATCTAAGACGAGAGTTCAGTGCAAGGCGGCGGGATCCTGAGCGATGAAATCGTGAACCTTATCTGAGGGGCTGTTTATTAGGAGAGACAATGCACAAGAAGGAAGCGTTCGGTTCAATCGCACACTTTCACTCGCACACAGACATTTGCATTAACTCAGACGTAAAGTGTGTGTGTTATCACGCATACGTGCACTAAATTCATGGTAAAAGGGACGTATTCGTGTGTGTGTGTGTGTGTGTGTGTGTGTGTGTGTGTGTGTGTGTGTGTGCCAGAGGGACGTGTATCATGCCGAGTTCATTCCAAAGACAGAAACAACATAATATAGACCTCAGCTCAAACAGAATGGAAGAACACCCACTGCCCAGGAAAAACAACTAAATCAAAAGCCTCAAAGGCCAAATTCACACAGGAACAAACCACCTAGACTTACATTCATGGAGTCGTAAAGCAGCCCGGAAAGAAAAAGGCTGAGGTGACGCGAGGGAGCACGAGTACCGTTCTGAAGTCATTTTCATGTTAATGTCAAGTTTTCAAGAACAACATTAGAGCTGAAGCACCTGCACAGCACAGCAACGAGGGACTGAGTTTGATCTTTCAGCTGGCGTACGTGAGGGGAAATAAGGAGAGGAGCGACGCCAAAGAGAAGAATGAAAAGAAATGAAATGAGGGAAAATATCACTTGCAAATTAGCTGTGCCAGATCAACACCACGGCAAATATTTGGATGTCAAGCAGATTGCCAGGACCAGATGTTCCAGATGTTCCAACACTCAACTTCAGATGATCATTTTGTTCACTTTCTGATGACACTTAACAGCACAGTTCTCAAATCTGTTTTAATGTGAGCTACAGTATTACCATGTCATCCTGTCATATTGTGAACATTTTGTGCTAATTTGAGTAAACCTGGCCGCCTTTGGCACGTCGCTGAAAGTCTGTCAGATGTTTGCAGAAGCCTGAGCAAATTGTGCGAACTGTGACTCACTTGGCTGAGTTTCGCTCAACCAGCCCTCCTCCTCAGATGGTGAGAGGGGATTAATAACTGTGTGCTTCATGATTGGAAATCATCCAGCAGTATCCGCTGTTTAGAAAGCAGGGTTGTCCAGTCCAAAATGGCCGCATGTCACTGAGTATGTAGCCAGAAGGGAGGACAGTGCAAAGTACATGCCATCTCCCATCATACTACCCCTTGATTCTCACCTGACATACAACTATGTTGGGGCAAATCAATAGCTGCATAATGTGCCGATAGCTTCCTCCGCAGAGATGCATCAGTCAGCTGTTATGGTCATCGCTAAATACACCGGCAGCGTCGGCTATTCATCATCACTGCCACCGACAGACAGACACCGAGGGATCTGCTTTGACGAGGACGAAGCGGAGCGCGGTGGGCGGGAGGGATGGACAGAACGAGTGGTGAAAAGAGAGGAGCGGTGTCAGGGGGCAAGTGGGTAAAAGAGAAAAGAAGGGGGGAACATAAAGAAGTGAGAGAGGACTGAAAACAGAGAGAAAGCAGAAGACAAGTACATGGGATGGAAAGGAATAATGCGTATTTGCTTTCTTTCTGAGTAAGATGAGAAGATCAATCTCATGTCTGCGTGTTGATTACAGAGATGAAGATGTTTAGCAGAGCTTAGCTGCTACGCACACGCTGGAACTATTCCTTGATGAACGACAGTTTTTCCATTCATCCGGTACTTCTATGCAGCGGCTGAAGCTGTAGTTGCAGGTTGGACACTGTTGGTGAGGTTTTGGCAGCAAACTTGGCAATTTTACTCCGATTACAAGGCTTCAGGATGCTGCTGTTGTTAGATAAGAAACAGTCTGTTGGATGAAACAAACAATAAGATGTGTTCATTTCACCTCAGACAGAGCAAGGCTAGCTTTTCCCCCTGCATCAATTTGTTATGCATCACATACATGATGTTAATATTGATCTTTTAATCGAACCGTCAAAAAAAAAAGAAAAAAAAGCGTATTTCCCAAAATGTTGAACTAGTCCTTTAGGCTCACATTGCCCAGCAAGGAAAGAGAAGGAGGGTTACCAAAATGGGGGATCTCTCCCGCTGCTGCACTCACTGCAGCACTCTGCTCTATTCTAAACTGCTCACATCCACACTCGCACATACATCATGAATATTACAACAACGAGGAAGCAGGAGAGAGACGGATTGAAAAAGAGCGGCTCTCTCACACAGTGTACGAACACAAGCACTCATGCACGCTCTGACTTTCCTGTACATTAACAAAGTGCAATATAAGTGCTCTGCCCCAAACCACATGGTCATCTCTAAGCTCTCCCATTTCCATTTGATTGGCTGCCAGCGAGGCCTGCAGAGTAATTGGCTGAATTTCATTGGCCAAGCAGAAGGACAGCACCCCTAGGAGGAGTCCATCAGGCGATATCTGTTAACAACACACACACACACACACACACACACACACACACACACACACACACACACACACACACACACACACACACACACACACACACACACACACACACACACACACACACACACACACACACACACACACACACACACACACACACACACACACACACACACACACACAGGGCTGGAGGGGAACTCCCTAATGCCTAATGTACCTTTTGCTATCACAGATGGGTCACTTACATTTCTGGGCAAAAGAGCGATGAAGAGAGAAAGATGGAGAAAAAAAAGTGGAGTGGAAAAGATTGGAGGAGAGGGGACGAGGAAAGGTGTTGAGGATTGGAAACAACGGAAAGAAGAGATCAGAGAAGAGGGGAGGAGAGGAAAGAGGAAAGGAAGTGGGACAACAGAGGACGAGACTGTAATTCTCTATAAACTAGAACTCAGCTCAGGTATCTGTAACTGTATGCCAATATACTGAAACAATCACTTTAAAGAACAATGAACACCACCAAACACAGATTGGACTGCAAGGTAAAGGAAAGTGTGTTTTATTAGAAACGTTTGTAAACACAAATACATATCTCGATCATCGTCATTGTCAGTGTGGTCGTTGTGTCAGCCCTCGTTTTTGCGGCTTCGGTCGGCCATTATCAGCGCATCATATGCTGATTCAGCACGTTCACACATTCAGTAAATCCTTACTTTTCGCCGTAACTTTTTATTTAGTCTTCCAAAAGCAAAACAGGAAAACTTTACTTTCGCAGCCAGTCGCAGTATTTTATCAGATATATCCTCAGTTTTAAGATGAGTTGAGCGGAAATACCAAATTTGCTTATTCATGCCTTTTTTTCGTCTGATGTGACAGCAGAATGAATATTTGGGGGGTTTTGAACTGTAACTTGCAATTGAATCTGTCACTTTCAGATCTGGGACATTGTGAAGGCATTGATGCTTCATTTGTGGAATCTGACAGACAAAACACTTAATCGATGAAGGGTGTAATGAAATCGGCAGATTGATAACTTTTAGTTCAGCCCTTCTTCCAATGCAAAGGCAGAGCATACATGCAGCTCTCAGTCAGCCGAAGCCTTGACAACATATTCTGGTGCAACTTAACACAAAACGTTTAAATCGATTAGCCTCATATGGTCAGCTCGGTGTGTCTGTGCAATTGACTTTCCGCTCTATTTACAATCTTTTCTGAATAAATGAAAAAGAAAACGACAACCAAAAGAAGCACTCACTTAATTTTAGGGAACATACTGAAAGTGAAATCGGTGCGAGGGAAAAACAAAAACGAGTCATCCGTGACGCTGGTTAGAGGCTGACAAACATCTTGGAGGATCGGGCTCGGGCTCGGGCTCGGGCTCGGGCGGCCCTGCTGAGGTCTCTCGTATGAGGACGAAGGACAGTAATACTATCTGACTTGAGTCGTGAGTGGAGAGCAGCATCTGTGGATCACTGCTCACACAACAGAGGGGCAGAGACTCAACTGGGTCACAAACACGTTTGTGCAGCACGGTTTGAACGACACGGTTGCTTTTGAACAGGCGGACGCTAATATTTCTGGAATGAAGGTCAATTACAAGGATTCGGTGTCACTCACAGAAATGTATTCTTTAATGTGCGGGAAAGTCTTTGCGTTGCATTTTGACTGTTACAGGTGCTTCTGAGGTTTCCACTCAAAGTCACAGCAAAGAAAATGTGCCGGGGTGAATAAGGAGAGGAGAGAAGAAGAGATAAAGTTGCTGACCCACTTTGTAGCTCCCAAAGTTTCAAATCCTCTTTCAAGGAAAACTGACACGGCCACACATGCACTCTCACATCATGCATACAGTACGTGCATGCCCACATGCATGTTCGGAAACACACACACACACACACACACAAAATAGCGGGTGTGTGACCCCAGACACGATGAATAATGAAGCAAGTGCTGCCTTTATTTAACACCGCATTAGCTCTTTACATCACCTAATAATGGCAGTGCTGAACCACACTAGCACACACTCACACAAGCACGCACACGTCTGGTGCTGCTCGATACGGTTTGTTAGTTTTCTCATTTGACTTGGTCTATTTTAGTCCTGCAAAACCCTCTTTCTCATTTCTCTTCTCTCTGATCCTCCTTCCATTGTCTCTCTCTTTTATCTTTGCTCTTCTTTTTCTTCATTTTCTCTGCTTTTTCTTTTTCTCACCCTCATCGCATACCTCTGTTATAACTGGTGTATCTCTTTCTCTACTCATCTCTCACTAATTTTTCTCTCTCTACTCATCTCTCACTCCTTTTTCTCTGTCTACTCATCTCTCTCTCTCTCTCTCTCTCTCTCTCTCACTCCTTTTTCTCTGTCTACTCATCTCTCTCTCTCTCTCTCTCTCTCTCTCTCACTCCTTTTTCTCTGTCTACTCATCTCTCTCTCTCTCTCTCTCTCTCTCTCACTCCTTTTTCTCTGTCTACTCATCTCTCTCTCTCTCTCTCTCTCTCTCTCACTCCTTTTTCTCTGTCTACTCATCTCTCACTCCTTTTTCTCTCTCTCTCTACTCATCTCTCTCTCTCTACTCATCTCTCACTCCTTTTTCTCTCTCTACTCATCTCTCACTCCTTTTTCTCTCTCTACTCATCTCTCTCTCTCTCTCTCTCTCTCTCTCTCTCTCGCTCTCTCTCTCTCTCTCTCTCTCTCTCGCTCTCTCGCTCTCTCTCTCTCTCTCTCTCTCAGCATTTTGTTGATGTCAGTGATAAGATCGGCATGTGATTGGCTGGGCCAGACAAGTGAGAAGTCTGAATTGTTCAGGGAGCTCTTCTCTTTTCATCACACCCCTGCGGACTGCAGGATTATTAATGAACATGCAAACGCATGCATAAATCTACACGCACGGAAACGCACGTACACTTTGCGTCTGGGAAAACAGGAAGAGAGATTGAAGAATGAAGAATGAGTGAAGGGAGACAGAAAGAAAGAGAGATACATGGGGTACACTGGTGAGAAACAGTTGCCCTAATTAGCAAATCAAAGACATTATGGCTCACAACTTTGCAGCTAAATCAGCCAAAGGGGGGAAATATTTCCTTCACTTTCATCTCCCCCGTTCATGCCTGCCTCATGCTGCTCGTTTGTATAATGGTGTTCGTAAAATGAAGTATAGTTTGCCCTTACTCTCCATTACTTTCATCCTATCACTCCATTCATATCTGAGTACTTACACGACAACCTATAAGGACGTTTCATGAGTTACGTCTGCTGGCCGACTGCGGCCACGGTTGGTCCTAAATGGTCCACGGTTAATGAACTACAATATGGCTTGAGCATCTTAATTGCACTGTATGTACATCACATACCTGGGTGAGAGTCCTTTGTTGGAGCCATCCATTACCTCTCCAGCCCACCCTAAGACTCGTTTGTCACGTCACTTGTACTGCACTTCGCTCGTACTACCTCACTTCCTCTGACCAACTGCAAAAACATTGACATTCAACGAATCCACGGTTTGCAAATATGTACAATGCTAATATTTTTTTTCTTGGAGTCTGGGCTGGTTTTCTTTCTTGAGATGTGAGCTTTACCATGCACCCTGCATCAGCACCCTGCATCAGCACCCTGCATCAGCACCCTGCATCATCTTTTACCTCATATATGGGCTAATTATTTCCAGTATAGTTGCCATATTATTGTGGAAGAAGACTTAGAAGGTTATTTTCATCATTATCACCAGCCAGCAGTAAGTCTATACTGAAACCCTCCAACTGTGTGTGCGTGTGTGTGTGTGTGTGTGTGTGTGTGTGTGTGTGTGTGTGTGTGTGTGTGTGTGTGCCTATGTACACATTTGTGTGCAGTAAAAGCCAGGTGAAATGGGAAAAAAACTGACTGCTTGCATTGTCCTCCTGGGGCATCGCCATTATAGGGCACAAACACCGATGCACAGATACACACACATTCATTATATTGTGCACATTCCAGACAATTATAAAACTAAAGGGTATTTCTTCATTTGTAGCTTTGCTGCACACACATCCTTGTGTTTTGTGGGGATTTGTGTGCATGTGTGCACAGCATCAATTCTCGCCCAATGTCTGGAGGCTGAACACGCTACACGTGCAATCATGTCTCGGCATGCAACGAGGGAGGAGGCTCACATGCAAGGGAAGGGAATAACATAATAACACACTTTTCACAGGACATGGTTACCACTGTGCAATCTATTTATTTATGTTGTTGTTTTGTCTCTCTTAGTTTGAAGCTGCTATTTTTCTTCTTTCTATTTAACCCTTGTATGGTGTTCGGGTCTGTGGGAAACTGCAATGTGACGTGCAGTCCAGCCCTGTGCTGAAAATGAAAGTTGCAGAACACGGCCTTCATTGAGGTTTTGTGCAAAGCTGTTTGCCGTGAGGAAGCTGCTGAGTGGTTTGTTGTTCACAACGTGTCTGATTAGATTTGTCATTGTGAGAATATACCGCATCGTCTCTGTTGTCACCAACTGCGACCTCCCCGTTCCCTTTTGAAAACACTACACCCTCTTCTCCATTTTCCAAACAGTGGTACACTTTCAAACACACGGCACTGTTCATCTCCAATTTCAAACGATGAGCTGTCCACACGCCTTGAAAAGAAAGCTGGACTGTCAATCCGGCTTTAACAATGCACTGAAATCTTACAGCAGACCCCCCCTCCCCCTCGTCCTCCAATATAAATCAAAACACCGGAAAAGATGGCACAGTAAGGATTGGAGAGAGCAACACCTAACTATTCCGAAGTTATAACAAGCTACTGAAGTGGCCAACCAGACATCAGCGATCAATGGAGTGTTAAAACCTGCTTACACAACCAATAATTGATCCCTGGCTGTCAATTATTCCCTGGCCGTTCATGTGCGTCTGTCCCTTTCGTCGTCCCTTTTTCTTTTCCTCTTTCTACCTTTTTTATCTAATCCTACATTTCCCCCTTCCCCTCCCTTCCCTCCCCCTCTTTCTCGCTCTCCCTCTGCAGTACAGTCTTTATCCTATTACAGCCTCCTTGCTTCTGTGGAGCAGTTCCAGTTGTAGACACAATGAAAATTGGCAGGATACATTACTTAGCACCGCTCTCCTCCCACCCTGGCTTGTTCTCGGCCCCTGCCTTCCCCCATTTCTTCACTCTCACTTTCAACAATGAATAATTTTTTTCATCATGCTACTTTTATTTTTTTCATCACTTCTTTTTTGGGTCGTCCCACTTTGTCTTGCTCCAATTTTCCTTTACTCGGTTTGTTTTTACTTCCCTTTTGTTCTGCAGCTTGAACCTGTCAGCCAGTGACTGATTAATCCTAACTATTTATCCGTCTCTTCACCGAGCCGTCTGCAGATCCCATCCACCCTCTGCTGCTTTTATGTTGCCAAAGCTAATGTTTAAGAACAATCTCAACAGGTTCTTTTCATCCTTGTATTTTTCTCATCGAGAGAAGCACTTACGATAGGCGTATTTTTGCAGAAGGAACTCAAGTTGGGAAAGGAAAATTGTGGGCATGCAAAGTACCACCAACTACCCATCAGTGAACAGTCAAATGTTGTGCTGAGGAGCTCCCACGTTAGAAATGTTTGTCACTCTTTGAGAAGAGAGTAGGATGAATGTGGAGACAGTGATGTGTGCACAGTCAATCTCTTCTGAATAAATAACAGTGTCCAGCGGCCATGCAGACCACAACACACTGACTGCACTGAAGTGTTTCATGCAGGCATTTCTTTCCTTCTTTGATTTTCAGAACAAATATTCCATTAGGAAGATATACAAGCGTAAAAGGAGGCGTGTTCAGGGCCTTTTCGATTACTGGAAGGACAAAGGAGATTGGTGAGCTGGAAGCCAAAAATCCAGGCTTCAGAGCATTCCTTTAGAAATGTGTGAGCGAAGTCAAAGCCAGTACTGCACGCCCATATGTTTTCAATGCTTTGTTTTGTTTGAGTGGAACACAAAAGGTATTGACTATTCTCATGTATGAGGTTTCTCACCTGCATGAAACCTTTCAACTGCTAACTTATTGTCTGTATAGCCTGCAATGAAAGTAAAGCTATTCTGCTTTGATATGTTATTCATCCATCTAGTTTTTCAAGTCGTATTTTTAGCTGGTGCAGCAGACTCACATGTGTTTAAGGCATTTATGTATCACATATGACAAAAATGCTTTTTAAAAAGATAAACAAGCCAATGAAAAAAGTTTTGGTATTTTAACTACTATCAGCAAAATGGATCTGCTTTTTGGATTTCCACAAGTACCTACTTTAAAAATGCATTCATCTTGTGGCCATGGTTTTATCAGCAGGATTATAAAGATGGTTCACGTCTACAATCACAATTCCTTTTTGCTGATGATACCATCTTATATAGGTCAGATGAACATGTGCACTGGAGCTACAGATTAATGTACGCTGCCTCTGTGTTTGTATCTTTTTACAACCTGGTCATACTCTCTCTATCCCTCTGCCAGGTACTCCAGGTAACCTGGCAGGGAACCAGACTGAGTCCCTGCTGATGGGGCTCTGAATAAAGCAGAGGTTTTATTTGACGAGCTCTGCATGAGGACCTGATGGCCGACTGGGAAGCTCCCAGGGAGAGATAGCTGATCTCTTTATCTGTCCGTCCTGTATCCTATTAGAGTATCACCTTCCATCACACCCTCCATTCAAAGGATGAGAGCAGCTTTTACTAAGCTGCACTCTCCCTAACGCCCTCGCTTTACCTTTGCTGCCAACCGCCTCGCTCTCCTCTTCCCTCCCTCCCATCTCTCTCCTCCCATCTCTCCTCAACCCCTCAATCATTTCCACAGAGTTTTACTCTTTTTTTTCGCTTTCTTGCACATGTCTCTTAACTTTGCGACAAAATAGGTTGTCCGTCACTACCTTCCATTGCCTTTTCAGATCTAGTGCCCCTTAAGAAAAAAACATTCTGGAATAATGTAATATTTAGGCATACTTGGTTCATATAAAAGAAAGATCACATTCATGTCTTAAAAAGAACAACAACATTGACTGTCAGTCGGCAAGAAGAAACAATCAGCAGTCTCTTGTGTGCAGGTTCAAACGCTTGGTAGGCTACACCACCGCTAACTCACATGACCAAAAAAGGTCTCTTCTGTCACTCTCGCTCTCTGATCCACACTTACTCATTTTCTGTCACTCCCTCATTTCTTTTTCCCAAAGTTGTAGCTGCTGGCCAGAGAACTGCTGAGGCAGCACTGGGTCCAATTTCTGAAGCACCACACAGACCCCAACAAAAAACTGATGCCCAAAACACAGAGCGAGAGAGAGAAGTGAGAGAGGAGAGCGTGACAGAAGAGTTGCCGATGCCCAGAGCTGCCTGCCAAGAATCGATAAGAGATAGGCCGATGGCTGTAGAACTACCCCACTGGTACAACCAGCTGCAAACCACACACACACACACACACACACACACACACACACACGAGTGAACCGCCCATAAAAGAGTCCAGACTTGCTGAGGCAGTCATGGATGTTAGTTTTCTATTAAATACAGGACTGATTTATTTGATATGTCCATTACGGTTTTACTGATAGAGCATCATAAATCACTCAGAGAAAAAAGGTGCCAACTGGAACCATACAGGGTTCTTTGGCTTGTGCTTATAGGACCCTTTCTAGTTTGTGGTGGAACCTTTTATAAAGGTTCCACCTTTAAAACCCAACACAGATGGGTTATACCAAAGATCCTCTGTCACAAAGATGAGGCATTACAAGCTCTGCCAGTAGTTTGAAATGGTATACACTTCTTCTCTGGTTATACACAGAACCATCTGTGAAATGTTCCACCCAGAACCCTCTATGAAAGGTTCTACAGAAAACCCATTTTCAACCTTGTGTTTGCGTTTAAAGCAGGGGAAGTGAGAAAGAGTAAGAAGATATGTTGGTCTCTATCCATCCATCCATCTATATATCTATCGATGTGTGTGTGTGTGTGTGTGTAGCAGCCACATTGACACCATTATGTCTACTCTCCCTCCCGCCACACTATAAGCCAATTCACCCTCATTATTCTGCTATTAAGCAGCTTTGCATCGGTACAGCTATGACTGTAACTCTGGGAATGTGCGTTTCAGTGTGTGTGTGCGTGTGTGCGTGTGTGTGTGTGTGTGTGTGTGTGTGTGTGCAAGAGACAGGGGGCAGGTGGGAGTAATTTTTCCACTAAAAATGTCCTCATCTCTCTCCAATATCTGCAGTACGTCCCCCTCGATTCACCTCCTCATCACCCCCCCTCCCTCCCTCTTTGTCACTGTAATCTGTTCAGGTGAACCTGCATTGAACGTTTAATAACATCAAAACAATAAGGTGAATACAACAGAACAATAAACCCCATTCTACGCAATTGCACAGTAAAGAATTTGACTTTAAACACATTGCCAAATGCTATCTATTTACGACAGGAATTATTTTGGATCACAGCTAAAGGAAAAATGGTTTATCGTGTGGAGTCACATGCAGAGCCGCTTTTATTACACGATTACAGGATTATCTCCGCTGCTTCATAATGTTTGTTAAAATGAAAACAAATTACAACTTTCTTACAACTGTCAATCTTAATGTAAATTCAAGATCATTGGTGTTTTATTGTTACTCAAATATCTCTATAAATAAAGTAATATGAATTTTGCAGTTAATTTGTACTCTGATTGATGAAGATCATCAGACATACATCAACAATCCCCCATTTGTAAATAAAATATCTCTTAATATTTCCCTTTCTCTTCCCTCACAACCTCCTCAATCTCTTCCTCCTTTCCTCTTTGTCTACTTTTGGCTCCCCCTTTCCAATTTATTTCACCCCCGCATCCCTCCCTCGTTCCAACCCCTCTCCACTGCAGTGAGGTCTGCACAGAACTGTGTGTGTTGTCAGGTTCAATCGAGGCTCAGTGGCAATCGATACGTATTTGGGCAACAGCTCAACATAATTATGGAGGGATACTAAGAATCGCCCTGGCTGGACACTGTGTGTGTGTGTGTGTGTGTGTGTGTGTGTGTGTGTGTGTGTGTGTGTGTGTGTGTGTGTGTGTGTGTGTGTGTGTGCGCTACCTGCCAATGGTCACTCTCTCTGACTCTCTTTCCCCCGCAGCCACCAGCCCTCCAATCGTCTCTCTCTCTCCATTGCAGTGCTGGTTGATAATAAATGACTATGGATAAGAAGCGGTCCTGCTTGTTGCCTATATTCCATGTCTGCAACAAATCACAACGTGATGTAGCCTCCTAGTTTTAATTTCCAACATGTTGCATGATTGTCCCTCTATTTCTTCAAACATGTTTCCTTTTTAAAGATAGTGATACGGCAACTCACACCACCACAATCTAGACTAAGAAATAGCACTACAGGTGAGAGGACAAATGGGTATTTTTGATTTTGGGGTGAACTGTCCCTTTAAGACTGTTGGAACCATCCTTAAAATCAACCGACTTTAAACATAAAAGTATTACTTCTGAGTTGACATAATAGTGGTAGTAGGTGCGATCCTGTCAAGCACTGAAAGAGAGAAAGTAAGATTGAGTACTCACAGAGTAATAATCACTGTATTAAAGCTCACCGTTCTGCATAAATCCGACAAACAAACAAACACGCAGCTGCAGCTGCAGCTGCAGGGCAGCGTGCGTGTAAGAAAGTGGGATTTAGATGGCACTTACATCTGTATTTGACAAACAAGCCCCTCAGGCACAGAGAAGCAGTAATATGATTGCTGTACATCACAGACATGGCGACGTTTTCCGAGGGTTCTTATGACTGACGGTTAAGGAGGGCCTCTATCAAGGGAAAGTGTGCTGTGTGAATTTTCATGCACATTAATCTTTAGGTATGTAAGCCAAGTGGGAAAAAAAGAGATAAGAGATTTAGTTATGCAAACGCGTGGACACACACACGCACGCATGCACACAGTTAACATGCCAGAATCATAATTACAAAGAAAGAATCATGATTGATTCCCACAGTACTGAGACAGCCTGCAGCTCCAAGTCTCAGGGCACAGTACACACACACACACACACACACACACACACACACACACACACACACACACACACACACACACACACACACACACACACACACACACACACACACACACACACACACACACACATACATATTCGCCTCCAAGAGGGATGATGAAGCTGCTTTCATCCTATTTGTCCACGAGTGTTTGCTCGTGTCTGTGTGTGTGAGAATGTGCATGTGGCGTGTGTGAAAATCAAATCACTCTGCTTGCAAAGCCCCATGGGATGACAATCACGGGGTATTTCAGGAAGTCTTTGAGAAGAAGACTCACCAGGAATCCAGGTGTGTGTGTGTGCGAGCCTGTGTGTGTGTGTGTGTGTGTGTGTGTGTGTGTGTGTGTGTGTGTGTGTGTGTGTGTGTGTGTGTGTGTGTGTGTCTGTCTCAGAGAGAGAGCGAGAGAGAGAGTTATCTGAAAAGCAGGTACACAAGCTCAGGACATCTTTGGACTCGGCTATATTTGCACCCAGAGCACGACATTCAAAACTTTACTGAAAAGTCAAGTGGCTGGGAAGATAACAAAATGGCTGACTATTCACTGCTAAATGAGCTCGGGTGAACTTCCTCTACACCGGTACAAAGCTGATATTGGAGCTTATAATATAATATTCCCAAGCAATAACAGTCATGTTCTAACTCCTTTAAACTGTGAGGGATTAATGCTGTAAAAAGGGCGATGACGGACAATTTCAGAAAGAAAGGCCCCAAAGAAGGCAGTAAGAGGAGTCGGGGGGCAGAGAAGAGGGGGGAAAAGAAGAAGAAAGTGCGAGCTGACTCTTGTGCATCGCCTGTATGTTTACAAATTGTAATTCTTTCAGGCATGTACTGGCCATCGGGCAACCTGAGTGAAATCCGTGTTGCCGGTGGGCCGCTGTGTCCGTGGGTTGTTGGATTGTGGGCCTATATATATCCATCCATCCATTATCTGCAGCATCTTACTCGGGGTCGCGGAGGGGGGTGGCGACCCTGAATAGGCAATTATGCTTAGGGCACCCAAATAGCCAGCAGCGGCTCTGGTTCATCTGATAAATGTTAAGTCCAAAATGTCCTGACAAATCCTCATCTAAGGAGGAATATCTCTAAAAATACAAATGAACTAATGTGGAAACCTGTTAAATGATTAAAAGTCACATTTTACAGCTGCAACCAACGCAGTCTTCATCTGCATAAATCCTACTAAATATAAACAAGGATTAAGGTTTGGATATTCCTATCTCTTCCCAGTGAAGAATGTTTAAAGTGACACTTCTCTCCCCTCCGTCCCTTCTCTCCCACTCTAAATCCTGTCTTATCTCATCCTGTCCTTCCCTCCAGCTTTTGCTCATCATTCCACTTAAACTCTTTCACTAATGAGTTCCTCCTCCTCCCCTTCTTCACCCTCCCCTCGTGCTCTTCGTCTTTTGTTTAAATTCTGTCTTCTTCTGTGAAGACAATATAAACATTACGATGGTGGAAGAGAGAGCGTCAGCTGACTGCAGCAGACATTACTAAACCTCTCTTGGTCGTCTCCGTTCATTTCTTGCTGGTTTTTGCCGTTGATTGTTTCACACAGGAAGAACCTTTCCTGATTTCCTGTGTGCAGACATGATGACTCTGTATGTACTCAGTTATTGTGTGTGAAACAGCGTGGGAGTGTAACGAGGACTGAGTTGCTGATCTGTGGAGACTAACGGTGTTTTATTACAAAACAGTGAGTGTAGTTCACGCTTCGACTTTTAAAAACTACCATTTGGAGCCATTCATTAAGCTCTCGTGGTGATCTTAACTAAATGCTGCCGTTATGGAGTTCGTGGTGCGAGCATGTACCTGAACTATCTGTGTTTGCCAACTTTCACAACCTAAGATGATGCTCCAGCGTTGACCATCGATCAAAAAAAAGCAAACAAAACCACAGAGACTGCAGGAGTGCTGCGTACCTGTCAACAGGTAAAAGATCAACACCAAACGCGAGCCGCCATTATTTGAAAAAGAAACCTTCCGGACCAAAAAGTCAAGAATAGGAAGCTCTTGGTTTCACGCTCGAGTTCACAGAAGATTGACAACAATTTTAAACTCCAAGACCTCTTGTATGGTTGATCCTCTCGCAAGCACATCCGCATGCATGGAGTCAGGATGAACCATGTCATAGCTCCTAATGTTGTGAAGAGATAGTAGAAGACCGAGTTGACGTGTGATAAGAGTTTTACATTCACTGGAACCGCGCTGGGCCAGAAAGGAGCAGGTTAGTGTTGGAGTCATATTGAAATCAGTGGAGCACATCCTTCTACATCCTTCTCTGCACTTCTCTCTACAGCACTCGGCCACTGCAGCTGAGACGAGGCTGACGGCCCTGCGGCAGTCTGTGTGTGTTTCTGTTTGTGTATCTCTGTGTGTGTGTGTGTGTGTGTGTGTGTCAAGGGTATAATGGCCATACAACTAACTCCCTCTCTGACACTTCGCCAACAGAGAGCATGCTCATAGCAATGCCACGCAAAATACATGTAGGTTGCCAGCACTGAAGAATGGGAGACATTACTGCACTGCTGTGCCTTCCCTTTGCGTAATATATATATATATATATATATATATATATATATATATATATATATATGTAGCTGTCACAAGATTTGCATCAAAACGCCTTGTTTGCTACAACACCCAAAACATTTCTGCTAGACGGCTGCAGGATATATGCAGGATTGTGTAATACTAACTGTACACATACATCTGAGCTCAGGCTTGTTTTCAGATCCCCCACATGCCAAAATAAATCAATCTGCACTTATATTACAATCAAACTTTTACTGTTTCATTTTGTAATCACAATCATTTCTTTTTTAATATAAAAATTAAGAGGAATTTAGTCGTATTTAATATGAAAAGGAAGGAGCAGTTGGGGGAATATATGAATCCAATCAACCACGGTTATAATATGTCAATATACTCGGGCTGGGCAACAATTCAATGTGATAGTTTATCGTCTATTGTAATGGAATCATATATTGAGGTATGATGAGACACAATTACATTGTCCAAATTGATAATAACGAGCACATAACTGATTATGTTGCACTAAAGTTCTCAGTTATTTAACAAGAAAATTGTATTTAATTTACACACGAGTGTAAAGAAACCATGTGGTTATTTCATATGGACTATTTAATTATTGAATTACCAGAAAAAATTGCTTTGTCATGATATATATTATTGAGATATGAAATGAATAGAAGCTTGATGACTTCCTGAGCATTTAACATTTTAAGAATTGGGAACTTTGCGCTGACAACATTAACCTAAAGAGAGGACACCGTGTGAGAATTATTGTAATATAGTTCAGACCTTCTTAATCTCAAGAGCTACCCATCGTCATACTGGTCCAAACACGATACACTGACCATCGTTTCAGCTTTCTATCCTTCTCTCCCTTTGTGTCAAAGCTTTGCGCATCTCTGTCCCCTTTTCACCGTTTGAAGGAGCTGATCGGCTGGATGGTCAAATCTTATTTCATGCTTGTTACACACACACAGACACACACGGAGAGAGAGTCATCCTTCCGTTAGTTGCAACAGGCTAATTGGGCTGAGGCAGAGGGAAGCCTGAGGCGGGTGAAGGAGAGAAGGCGAGGAGGTGAGGAGGAGGAAGAAGAGGCTGTCATTATGAACACGGTGGACGGAGGAGATAAAGGTTAGCGTTATCGACTCCTGATGCCTCTCTACATCCTTCCCTGCCCGATGAAAGAGGACGGTGCCGATACAGAGATGGAGGGAGACGGAGAGGGAGGAGCAGGGAGGCAGAGAGCACTTAGAGAGTTAAGACGAGAGTGATGCCAGACAATATGTGTGTTGTATTTGTGTGTGAGTGTGCCATAGGTTAAATGTGTGTGTGTCAGTGTCTCATAACCAAGGTCAGGTTGCCTGTAGGCAGTTCATCCCAGTTGGCCCAACTAAGCACAGTTGCACAAGAACTCTCCTTCACTACGCTTCTCCTTCTGTCCTTTCCTCCTTTTGGTTTCCTTCCCCCTCTCTCCTCTCTCCCACCTCCCGTTTCAATTTAATTTTCTTTCGTTGAGCTGAACTTCCTTTATCTTTGTGCCTTCTCACCTTATTCTCTTTCCACTGCAGAAAAAACTCGGTGAAAACAGTAATCTCCAAACGGCAACAAATCTGTATCTGTGGGAAAAAGATGAATTCCTCTCTCCCCTCCTCTCTCACCGAGACCTTTTCTGCTTCAGGTTTGTCGCTCTGTCTCCCTGTTTCTCTCTCCGTCTCCATGTCCGTTCTCTCACCTCCATAACCAGGTCGAAGGCAGAGAGACTCTCCATTATCAGACACAAAACCTCACATTCACTACGCTGCATGCTGCATTCACTGGAAGCATAAAGGGGTGGGACGTTGTAACAACCTGGAACTTTTCACTTCAAGGATCTTCCATTTGAAGAACAAACACAAACAGATATTGTTGACCATTTGAACATAAAGCTAATGCTATCATTGCATTACTACTGTTTGAGTTTCTGTGCTTATAGCATGGCCTGCAATTCAATTGTTAGAGGGTTAAAAGGTTAACACATCTTTTTCCAGTGTGAAACCATTTACAGTCATTATGACATTACACGCATCAAACAAACAGTCTGTTTCAGATAACACCCTGGAAGTTAGAGAAATAAAAATAATAAAAGCAACAATCCATCCGCTAGTAGTCGGTAAATTTGAATGTCTTAATGAGAAATAATGAAATAAAATAAAGAAAATCTGACTTTTTATTCCTCAATCTTTTAAATCTTACTTTGGCATTTGCACAGATGTGTACACTGACAGCTCATACCACACATTTTGGTTTTATTTGAACACCAAGTCACACCAACAAAGGTATGACTCATGGGTCTCTGTAAGTCCCGCCAGTGAATCAGCATGTTGAACAGCAGGGCCCTGAAACCAGCACCTCTACATGACATGAAGGTCATTTAGGTCTTTATTACACTTGTGCATTCCCCACAATGACATGTCAAGACATTTGCTGTGAAAAGCGCAGTTGGCTGCCAAAAAAAGTTATTTTCTTAATTACAATGCATCTCACTTTGGTTATCAGGCGCTGTGGTAACACTTCCAAGTACACAGTGAGTGGCAATACTGCCATGCTGTGGAAGCAGTGAATGGGAGAAGAAAATGTTGGATTGTTTGTGCAAAACACAAAAGGGAGAGAGATTATATTGTTTACTTTTAGTATTCATCCTCCTCCTCTGAGAATCAATACTTTGTAGAAAAGACAGAGGTATCGCAGTATCAATACTTATATTTTCAAGGCGCCCATCGTTAGTGCTCAATTTTCTCAAAATGGAAAACACTTGCACGCCTACCGACGCACACACACACACACACACACACACACACACACACACACACACACACACACACACAACATCTTCTGCTGAGTGCGGAAGACAAAGGAGGCCGGCTTTATTGTCTGAATAATTACTTTACATGCCACGCTCACTCTGAAAACAACCACAACACACACAGGAAAACACAACACGCTCTTGAACCAACTAAACACGCACATGCAGAGTGGATTACACACCTCTCCCGGGTCGATACCAAACACCGTCATGCCGCTTTTGCCACCAGGAAACAACACGACGGAGAAGCAACAATCTTTAGGTGTGTGTGTGTGTGTGTGTGTGTGTGTGTGTGCATATGTATATTTTATCCCCATGCTTTCAACTTGTGATGTTCCTACATTCACCCCATGTTCAAGTACAGCTCTGACACGCAGGCAGCACACTCACAGGCGTATCTAACACACTTATCTAGGAGACTATGATCCTCAGTAATGCAGCCTTGCGGCGTGCAGGCGACTCAGTCTCTGTTGGTGGAATGTTGCCACGATGCTGCCTGAAATAAAACACAATTTCCTTTTGTCTTGTGATAAGTATCTTGTGCACACATGTTTGGCCATTTTGTCGGGAAGACGGAAAAAGCATTCTGCTTCTACGGGATCGGGTCTCTTAGGGGTGCAGTGTTTGAGAAGATGATTGAATTGCCTGGATGTCAACAGTTTCCTTTCTATTTAAGTTATCACCAAGTGAAGGAGTTCAAGTATCTCGGAAGGACAGGATGTCATATGTATCTGAAATTAAAGTAATCATTGGGAAAATGTTGTCTGGACCACATGCATCCTTTCCAACTCGACACCACAGCTGAGGTCTCTTAATCATGTGGGAATGAAGACAAGAAGGGAAACCTTAATATCGGCCAGCAGGACATGCAGGACATTGGGACGGTTGGGTAGAAGGACATCTGCGCCACTGTCTTTCACCGACATCTTAACAAAGACTTGCATAATAGGCAGAAAACAACCGCATGGATGGATTCTTCCAACAGGCTATCACATGCTATTCTTTGTGTTTTCTCCTCCAAGATAGAAGCTCCAAACAGATGAATTGGTCTTATCTTGGTGGCCAGTGAGTAGAAGGCTGCTCGTCTGATCCCCCGTCACTGTAGATTTAGCTGCTGACTGGAGAGCGGCTTGTGATGTATCCGACAGCTGAGGAGCCCCCGAGCAAGACACTGAACCCAAAGTGCTCCGAGGCCTGCAGCGCATTGTGCTCATTAAGAAATGCAAATGCGTTGGAAGATGAGTGTGTCCCAAGGGGAGAGGTTCTTGTTTAATGAAAACCACAGCTTTTTATTGCTAGTAGTAATGTTGTTCTTCGACTTTCGTTTTCTATTTGACACATTTTCGGTTTGATTTGGACCTATTTTTGCAAAAATCAACTAACACATTCGGCATAAACGTTCCTCTGCTGCAGGGTAGAGAAGCACTCCAGTAACCTTGTGTAACAATGCCTCCGAAAGTAGTCTGAGATTGTGATCTTGGCTGCGTGCGTTATGCATGGGTAGCGTTGTCTTATTCATCTCTCTGTTGATCCTTTTACATCCTCACCAGGCACACGGGCAATGCTGAGGATATCACACAGAATATCTTGTAGTCGATCAGGGCTCATTATCCTATCTAATAAATTAATTATCACATAGCCATGACTCCATGTGACCAGAGGCAGATGTTCACTGACAATATTTCAGCATCAAATCACAGCCATTGTAGGGCAAAATCTTCATTAGCGCGTTGTTTTTCTGTATTTACATCATGAGATACAGTGGTCAGATTTCATTATCAGGGACCCGGCTCTGCTCGGCAGAGGGACAGATGCTGCCAACACAGAGACAGCTTTGCAGCGCTAGCCTCCGCTTTCTGGCATGGACATATGTGGGTTGCCGGGGGCTGCGGCTGTCACAGGCTGTAGCTCTTCTCAGAGCTAGCTGATGCGAGCGGATGGGGTCGATGTGATTGGTTGATAAGAACAGAGCTGTTTTCATGCATGTGTGTGTGCGCGTGTGTGTGAGGGAGAGAGAAGAAGACAAGCTGGAACGGTTGGTCGGGGGCCGGTGTGCTCTTTTGCTGCATCGTCAACATCTGTGAATATACGGTGGCACCCCACATAACCCCCACACACACACACATTCACTGTCTCACACACAATTAGGAACATGTGAACACACACACACACACACTTTAACACAGATTCAAAGCAGCCATTAAAAATGTGAGAAAAGAAGGATGTGGAAAGGCAGATGAAAGTAGAAATAAAGGAGGAGGTGTGACTGCGCGGCTCAAGAGAAAGAACAGAAGATTAAAGGAGAAAGGAGGGAGGGATGGCGAGGGACACAGGGGAGGAAAGACGGGATGATGGGAAAAGGAAGGGAATAAAGGAGAGAGAAAGGGGGAAGAAGGAAAGGAAGGAGGGAGAGAAGAGAGGTTAGCTGGATAAGTGGGGCAGTGCTGCAGCGTGACACATCAGCATTCTAAGCACAGCAGCAGAGAGAAGCGCAACGAACGCAGTTGCACCCACAATCTTTCTCCCTCTCACACACACTCACTCACACGCTCACACACACACACACACACACACACACACACACACAGACATGCATCAAACGCACGCACAAGCTTCAAACATGCACAGCACTGTCAGGGGGAGCGTGCATCGAACACGCTATCTCATAAAGCACACACCAGCTTCAAGTGATCCGATATGAAGTATACAAATCGCCGGGTTGCGTAATCTGCTCGAACACACGTGCCGACAGACGAACACAGCTATACACACAGACGATACATAGATGACAACTGATCTGGAACCGCATTAGCAGGGGCACTGCAGAGCCCCGGATCCTGGGTGTTCCCTAAAAAACTAGCAGCATCTCAGACTTCATGGAGCGGTTTGCTGACGTGATGAAAGCGCGCTCTTGTTGCTCTGGGAAGCTTATTCCACTCTCCGGGATTCATTATCTGCATGCTTGATTGAGATTGATCGGTTGGCTGACTGAATCAAGTGTTTATTGATTGGAATCAAAACGCTGACGCAGTCAGAGCCTTTTTTTTAAACTCCGGTTTTGTAATGCGTTCTGGATTGAATGTGATGTTTCAATGACAATTACACAACCAAAAGAACACTACTGTATCTGTTAGGAGTGAAAGTGAAATTCAAACAAACAATAGAAACTTTCCAGTTGTCATATCAAAAAGACACTGTGGCAAAAAGCAATGCAAATACACCCCTAACAGATATGGACACCTCCTAAAGCAAGCTCCTTTACATACAGTAGATCCAGACCAAAGTGCACAACTGAATGTGAGTCCACCAAGTGCCAGCAGTATAATGGTTCAACAAACAAAAATGAAACTTGTAATTCAGGTGAGTGGATCCAGGTCAGTGCAGGTAGTAACCACATCTGAGAGGCAGACAGGTGGGGTAGAGGTCGATACACATTCACTTCAGAGCTCCGTTTACTGACAAAATCTGAAACCCGCAATGAAAGCGCCAAGTTTCAAAGACGCGGATTAAGTTAAACGTTCTGGGGAATCAAAGAGGGTGTTGCCTATGACTCGACTCCAAATACCGAAGGATCAGTGAGAGCGAGCGTCCGTGCTGCACTTTAGTACTTAAGGAAGATGTTTGGCAGACAGCAGAGTCTGCCCGTAATTCACTTTCAGTCACTTATGGGAGAGAATGTAAACCTCAAATATTGACAACCAACTTTTGGCATGAGACAGTTTTTCTCATAGACCTATTAGTGTGAATATTGGGAATACACATTCTATCATTAGCAAATAACTGTGATTCTTATTTTCTATTTCAGTGTGATTTAACTGAAGGCAATTTCATCCCAGCGTGTTCAGCTAGAAGCCTCACAGCGAGGTCTGAAGACGCAGTACTACTAAAGAATTAAGGATGTTTACTCCACAGGTTCTATTATTTGGCAAAAGCTTCTAAATTATCAAAGAAAAGGGTGCAGATTTGTGAGATGTGAACGATTAGATTTGAAAAGGTGTTTTCATCTTGTGTCTTTGTATATTTTGGATATTCGCCTGCCCTGCTTTTTATTAAAAAGAATATTTATAACCAAATCTCTTTTCATCATTATCAGCTTTTCTGTTAGTGGCACACCCGTCTGTTTCTGTGCGCCATTCAGATACCATATGAAATATCATATCATACTTAGTGCATGTACATGTGTGTGTTCCATCTGATTATGATTCACTGTTGTATATAGGGCACAGCACACTCACACTGAGAAGAAAGCCGGGTGCAGCGCAGAGGCTGCACCAGCAGTGTGCTGAGTGGACCACAGTGGAGTGGGCTGACCAGTCTACGGTTTATGTGAGTAGAGAGCCTCTAGTGGTCAACATAGGCAACTACACCCTCGTTATAGACCCTATACTAATACAGTATACACCTGATTCTTTCATTTATTTGATGTCTTTAAACTGTTCAACACAGTTATATCCATCACTACAAAACTCTCTTTTACATTGAACCACTTTTCATCCTTCAAACATGTGCATGCAGTCATGTAAGCAAGTATATACTATATGTACACACACACAGAGAGAGAGAGAGAGAGAGAGAGAGAGAGAGAGAGAGAGAGAGAGAGAGAGAGAGAGAGAGAGAGAGAGAGAGAGAGAGAGAGAGCGAGAGAGAGACACCTGCTGCACTGCACCTGACCCTATGACCTCTGACCTCTCTATGAGAATCTAAAGAATGCCAGTAAACACGTTGTAGAGACTGTTCCAGTTCACCTTATGTATGTGTTCCTACCAGATAAGATGGGGATTCTTACAATCCTAGGAAGGGTGAGAAAAATAGAGCAACCTTTGATCAGAAAACAATAGAATCAGCTCTCATTCTTAGTCTGTTTAAAAATAGCATCTCAGCAGTGTAAATTGAGCGTATACGTGTCTGGTAATGTGTTACATCCTAGTTCGAGATAATTGCTTGTGGAAAGGACCAAAATTCCCCTTTAAACCAAATCAAGGGGCAAAAAACCACCCTCTAAAAAAGGCTTTATTCCTTTACATCAGGGCGCATTGGAGCTGCTCCAGATCAAGTCATGTTTGTGTTCAGAGTGGTTGTTGGACAAAGAAATACATTTAAGACTATGACCCAGAAAGGAGACGCTTGTAAGGACAGCATTAGTAACATTTAGCACCGTCTGTTCTGGCCTCCGTCACCGGGGAGCGACTTACAAGAGCTTGGGCACTTGTCCACGTACGACGAGCCTGGGATCCTCTAACTCTCCATCTCGGTTTCTATCTGGCACCGCATCCCGGCAATTTCTCAAAAAGCCTCATTACCGAATTTCAGGGAAAGGTTTTCGGGCGCACGCATGATTTCTCCAAACAAATCTCACACTTCACGTATTGTTTGACACATTCGCACGTGGCGGCTGTCCAGCCAGTCTCCCAGCAGAAACTCGACAGTCACCCCAGAGGTGATGGGACGGTGACAGGCGTTACCGTTCCCTGTGCCACGTTTTTTGCCAGTCCGTTCATGGTGTCCAAGTGGCAACCTTCCAGGCCTGAGGCCATTGTGCCCACTTTGGTGCCACTTGCCACCCACGGAAAGAGGGTTCTGTCAGTAATGCTAAGCTTGAAGGAGATGCAGAGGCTTCATTCTAGTTGCTCTTCCATCCACAAAGAAAAAAGGCAAGAGGAGCGCCCAGAGAGGGAGGTGTAAAGGAGAAGACTGAGAGGGTCTGAATCTACTTCATCCTGCAGTATTAAAAGGTACACTGTGTGTGTGTGTGTGTGTGTGTGTGTGTGTGTGTGTGTGTGTGTGTGTGTGTGTGTGTGTGTGTGTGTGTTTGTGTGTGTACGAGAGAAGATGACCTAGTTAGTTGTGTTCTCTTTAGACACCCACAGCACTTCTGCCTCACTTTCTACTTCATACACAGTAACACACTCTCTCTTTCTCTTGTGTCTCTCACATATGCAGTTACTTGACACCTTAAAATACAGTGTAGATATGGAAAGCATTAACCCTGAGACTATGTATGTATGTATGCTATTGCATAGCACACACATGGCGCAGTCTTCCGGTAAAACACCTGAGACTTCAAAGATGGGGAGGGGGGCAACGCAAAGACGGACTTGTCAAAACTGAGTGCAGCGGGAGTTGTGAATGACCGAACATGAGCCCAGATCAAGGAGGAAGGCTTCCTCCGGCTGCTGTGACACATGCCAGCACCATGTCTGCGTGGCGCAAATGTGCGGTTTGTGACAGCCCGGTATGGGCTTCATCAACGGGATAGCTGACTTTGTCTCCTACCTCTTTAACTAACCTCAAGTGACTCAGACGGAGATACTGGAAGCTACAGCACAGGAAAGGGATGGAAAGTGGAAAATGAAGGAGAAAAATACAACCTCCCACTTTAAATCGTCAAGTCTGAGGAGTAATCTAGCGGGAATGTTGATATTTTATATCTGTGAACAGTTTTTCAACTGCACGACATTTGTCGACAGCAGCTGTTGCGGAATTAGTACACGATGTTGGGTTCTCACCTCCTGACAGGAGATGTTGTTGAATGTCGCACGAGCTTGATCACTCGACTTGAAAACTAAATCAGCAGTATCGGCTCGATGACGGGCGTCATCATGTTCGATGGCTGTGATACGACCCAGAATATTTATAGCAGTCACAGCCGGTTTGATTAGGGGTTATGGCATGTTTCTTCATCTTCTTTTTACACCTGAGGGATGAAGATATTGATCTGAGTCTCAGTATTCTATCTTTACTCTATTGTGTTTTCACGTTTTCACTATTTTGTCTATTTTCTTGTGTAAATTTTGGATTTTTATTTAGTTTTCTTCTTTTCTTTTTTTTAGGGCAGTTGAGATCTTTTCATGCTCATTATATTTCTGCATTTACATGAGTGCCAGATGGGTAACGTTTGCTCTTGAGGATGCCAAATCATATGAAATTATTAGAAATGTTTGGACTCCATATAGCAGATATCCATATAACTGGACATCTGCAATGTGCTGAAGCTGTAAACCACCAGTCTTGCGGGAACGCAGCCATGTTTTTTAACAAGACTACTTGACCCCATTCTGCCACACACTTAATCCATCATTCCTGTGTGTATTCCAATGCAAACAACAGGAAAAGATGTCTGGATATACTGACGCCATTCAAAGCAGACCATTTTGTTGGGCGAGTAACAGGTTAAAAGAAAACATGGCAAAAACATCAGCAGAATCTTTCTGGTTCAGTCCGCTGGCACGTTGTGCAACGAGAGCATAATGAATGACGACATACGCCGAGATCTTCCTCCGCCTTAGTGATTCTCACCCACCCCAAGGCGATTCTCACGCCCCGTCCTCGCTTCGTTTTCCCCCCGCTTTCATCCCCCAGCCCCCCAAGACGGGGAGGCAAATGGCGGGTTAGGTGAAATAGGTGAGGAGAAGATTAGGGTAGGAATGTGAGTGATGGGCGACCAGGTGAGGAAAAGGGGTCATATATGTTGGGGAAGATTGATCGATGGGTAAGGGTTAAGGAAAGGGGGGGGGTAAGGGGAGCGGGAAAGTGGTTGAGCGGGACTGAAGATGATTAAATGATGGGAGGAAGATGATGGCGGGGGAGCTGGAAGGAGGAGCAGCAGATGTCAGCGCAAGAGAAGAGTTACGTATGGAGATATGAAGTGAGAACTGGGGCGTGCAGAGAAGCTGTTTGATACACTTTCATTACGGGAATAGCATGCACATAATCTCAGAGCAGACATCCTAGTAGTTCTAAATATATCCCGGTGTATGTGAACACACACCTCTGTCCATCTAAATACACACAAACTGCCAAAACACAGGCTGGACCTACTCATGCATGTGCACATGACTGTCAGCCTGCTAACGCATTCATTGGAATGTAAACATCATGCCTCCACCATACAAATGCTCACACGCACGCACGCACACACACACACACACACACACACACACACACACACACACACTACATCAAAGCAAATGATTCTTTTAGATGAGACTTCACATGATAATTTATAGTCTGAATGCAGCTGCATGCACATGTGCAGTGTAATGCCAATGATTTCCCCTTCCTGCCTCTATTTGATGTCTTTCCTCATGCGAGTCATCATTAATGAGATCACCCTTCTTTGTGATCTAGCTATGTCCGGTTGTGTCCGAACATCTTCTCATTGCAGGAAACGTTACTTAATATCATTATGACGTCTTCTGTTCAAATTATTGCTTTGCTTGCCAGTCAAAATAAATCACTCTTTCCATTGTGTTCTTTATGAGCTACAATTATGAGGCGAAATCACATACTAATCATAAAGAAGCGATGAGGCGCAGGTCCTTTGTAACGGTTACGTACTGTAATATTCACCTAATAAGATGGCATTCACTTCTGGCTGATTAAGGTGGAGACAAACACTACAAGTGAGAAACTCTGCAGTGACACAGATGAAGAACTGAAGAACATGTTAATTAACGTGAATTATCAAGTCTCTTTGTTGTTTGGGACGATGTTTCAACAAATCAAACAGCACACATATTTATGGTGGTTAAAATCGATTTTCTAAATATTATTTTGCATTGTTAATAAATCTATAAATGTTGTTCCCAAAGTTGATGTTTGACTAAAGAACAATGGGCCACATTCACCAATGTTTTCTTATTTTGATTTCTTCTTAGTTAAAAACAGAAGCTACACACATTTGAGTGCTGAAATATAATATTAATCAAATATTTGGCTATTGTGTTCACAACGCTAACATTAAGCACTTAACGAGTAATAGCATCCCATGCATCTTTTTTATTGTTGTTTTATATCCACGACTGACGCTACCAACTACGACAGCTCGTTAGGTGTTTACTGCCTGCAGAGGAACCTCCACTTCACAACTATTGAGTCCGGTGCTCCACTCTCGCCATTCCTGACTTAATGCTCTCAAATTGTCGTATACATTTCTGTGTGTGCACAGGACCTTTATCCAGAACAGTTATACACTTCCTCCATGTGATAACCGCGTTGCTTCGTACCATCTATACTGGTTCACAGGGTCAGCTGGGGACTGTCGGCCTGGCTGCTTTGTCAATACAGAACACATATCGTTTACAATCGCATCGATTTCTACATCATTGGGAATAGCGCAGCCGGGTTGTTCAGAGATGTGCCTGACAATACAGCAAGACGAGAGCATCTGTCATTTACTAATCTGTAACTCGACTCTTCCCGCCCGGACCGCCGCAATCTCCCAACAGTGAAATCGTCCCTGGATGGATACATGCAAATACGTGGAGCCACGTGTGCAGACTCGCACTGGGAGCTAAGAGACAAAAACAAAGACAGCCACTGTGTAACCACCCTACTCAGCACATTAATTGTACCAAATGTCACCATTACACCATCCATAATGCACTCAACCATCACTCAGCTCTGAGTGAGGAAAGCTCTGACCCCTAGAGGCAGCATCCGTGTGTGTTTATAGGCAGTGGCTATAAACAGGCTGTTATGTGATAAGTCCTCTTGTAGAGTCACAGCAGTTCCTAAACTTAATCAAAGACTGAAAGTTTAACTTCGGTCAAACAATAAAAATCCCATCCCTGCAGCTATACATACACACACACACACACACACACACACACACACACACACACACACACACACACACACACACACACACACACACACACACACACACACACACACACACACACACACACACACACACACACACACACACACACACACACACACACACACACACACACACCTGCAACTGCAAACAGAGTAAAAGAAGAAAATCAAATCTTTTGAAAAGTAAATCAATTAAAAAGCACAAAGATGAACTACTCGGGCTGTACTGTGTTCGGCTCCCCCTGCTACCGTCTTCCTGCTTTACACTAGTGCCATTACTGTTCGTCTACAGTAATACATTAAGTAATGCTGCGGCCAGCCAGGAGTTAAAAGCTCATTTGATGAAAGAGACAAAAAGTCGAGCGAGCCAACGCAGAAATCGATGGAGCTAATGTGATTTAATAAGAAGCTCTCTTTACTCCCACGATGCTGTCGAACCTTGATAGATATCTTATGCTGCTGCTCCGGCAATTTCATTTGGAACACATTCAGAGTCTGACGGAGGCTTTGACAACAGCTACAGTGGGAGGGTGTGAGGGAGAGCGAGGGAGAGAGAGAGAGAGAGAGAGAGAGAGAGAGACGGTGACAG
This sequence comes from Anarhichas minor, assembly GCF_050575085.1. Lineage (NCBI taxonomy): Eukaryota > Metazoa > Chordata > Actinopteri > Perciformes > Anarhichadidae > Anarhichas > Anarhichas minor. The sequence goes on from NW_027466453.1 coordinate 20,326,320, forward strand.
GCAGCTACTGATGGGTGAATTGAAAGGGGGTCAGACAGACACAAGATAAAACTAAAGGAAAACAGTGTTCATGGTGGCAGTATATGGATGTTATCAATGTTTAAACTGTGTATAGATTTGATGCCCTTCTTTATTTGAGAAGACACATAAACAACTTATGGTAATGAAGAAGTTACACGTTCTTAGTAACGGCTCGGTTTGATAAATCACTTTCCTGGCATGAAAAAAAGTGACTGTTTGGAAGCAACGTTTAGTTCTTGACATTTAGCGGCTGCCTGAGTTACACACGGAGAAGGTACCTCAGTGTGCAGAGTCTGTAAAACCCAACTCTTCACAAGATATCGGCTCCATAATATTATCAAGCAGTCGGATCTCAAATTATCTCTACGATCTATTACCCTGAGTTATTCACAAACTGCTGTACTTGTTAACTTGCCATTAATTAGCAATGAGCTGTTACTTCCTTGAGACTCCGTGGGAACAAGACTCCAGGAAGTCTCTGCATCCCGGCCAAGAAATACAAATATATTCCCCTCGAAGGAAAAAAAGATATGTCATTCAAACAAACATGTTAATTAGTGAGCATTTGGGGTGTTTTTTACCTTTGAACACTGACAGGCTAGCTGAATCCCCATTTCCAGTCCTTATGCTAAGCTAAGCTAACTAGTTGTTGGCTATATGTATATATTTGAATATGTATATTTCCCAAAATCTCAAAAAATGTCTCGACAGTCACCGTGTGTAGAATCACTTTCTTTATAACATCTGTAAAATGATTCTGCAGTTTCTGCTACAAAAAAAATATATGGGGAATTTGCAGTGTGCAGTGTGCAGACTCAAGTCGTTATACCAATTAAAATCAAGATATGCATGGGTCCAAAGTCCTCACAGTTGGATTTTACACACATATATAACACACACACGGAAACTCACAGAAGACCACAGCTAACACACACAGAGCTCCATGGCCAAAAAACGAGCAACTCCGTGGGGTAATTAACACGAGGGATGCAGGAGGAGGTCTGGGGAGGGAGGGAGAGAGAGAGAGAGGGGATAGAGGGAATGATGTAATGAGAGACTGTTAAACTGTCATGTGTTTTACACATGGGTAATGAAATCTTCCCATTGTCCCATTTTTCGAAGAGAAAAGGTAAGCATGCAGTGCAGGTCCATTCATGTGTGTGTACGTATATTTAAGCACATGTGTCTCCTCCGGCTGTGTGGGCGTCTGCATGCCTGTCTGTCTGCGTGTGTTTCGGGCATGTGTAACACATGTGCCAATGAATGGAAATGCGCTGCGTATATGTGTGTGTGTGTGTGTGTGTGTGTTCAGATAGCAACGTCTGCAGTGAATTATTCAACAGTAGAGATATTGCAATATTGGCATGGTCAGCAGAAAAACCGCAGGGCCTCTGTCTGCCAAGAGCTGTTAGTGTGTGTCTGTATGTGTGTGTGTGTGTGTGTGTGTGTGTGTGTGTGTGTGTGTGTGTAGCGATATCGGGGAGATGGAGGTACCAACAGGCCGGTAGAATAAATGATGGGGGAGGGGAAGACATATGGAGAAAAAATGGTAGAGGTATGGAAAAATGAGAAGGTAGAGACGGATGCAGAGGCCACAGGTAAAGATACAGGGGAGCTCAATATTACAGTATTCCACCATATTTAGGCTTAATGTGAAGGGAAAATACACAAAATCTCATATATATGTGCATCATTTTATAATATTTTTAATCTTGGATTGGTTTTTTTGTGCTGCTCAGTAATACATTTCCTTGATTCCCATCACATTCCTTCAATCATTTTCCATGAGGCGGCTGAATACACATGACGTTACATAGAATATAAGTAAAACGTAACAAATATAATCTGCCAAACAACAACCAAAGCGTTCCTTTCTTTGCGGGTGGTTGTAGAAATGGGCGCAGACACACTGCAGCAGCTCTGCAAGCAGGTAGGCCAACGTGTGTTTGTGTGTAGATGGAAGGAAAACTGAGAAATTAGGGCAGAGAGGGAGGAGGGGGAGGAGAGGGAGGTATAAAAAGAAAAGTGAACAAATAAATAGCCGGGGAAACGGAGACACATACTGACAAAGAGAAGGAGAACGGGACTGATAACGCAAGTGGAGGAGAGAGAATAGATACAGAGACAGTGGGAGACAAACAAAACTGAAAATGTGTATCAAGCTGTTCCAACATCAGACAGAAGGGACATTAACAATTAAAACTAAGAGATGCATAACAGGTACTGTGTAATTTGGCAATCAGTTAGATTTCATTATTGAGCATGTTTAGTTCTTTACTATTGCTTGTTTGTTGTGTGGCGATACTTTTGTGTTTCATGCCAATAAAGCACTTTTACTTTGCAAAAGAAAACCGGACAGCGAGAGCGACGGCGACCGACCGACCGACCGACAGACAGACAGACAGAGGTGTGTCTCCAGCTGTGGTTTTAATGGTGTGTGTGAGTGCAGCAGATGGAGTCGTTAGCTCCCTGGGCCATCAGCCCAGTCTCTCTCTCTCTCAACCATACATCACCACTGACGCACGCCCGAGCTCACCTCAGCATTACCTCACCAACCGTTGACTCTACCAAAAAATAGAACTCGGCGTTACTTAACTCACTGTAATGGCATTGGTGACACCTGCTCAATGTGTGGACGTGATCGTATCCACTTTGCCAATATTTGTAACAAAACATTACTGCATTTCTGTTCAGTTCGTCATCAGATCTTGTGGTTGGCAGGATTCCGAGCTTCTAGAAGAATAGAACAATGTACATATGAGTTTGAGTATGAGCTTGTCCAGTGACCAGGAGACCAGTGTTCGTTGAGCTATTTTGAAGTTGCGTGAGTGAAGTTTGTAACGTGTTTTCTGTTCTTATGTCATACATTTTACTTAGTTTAAGTAGTTATTTTAAGCATGATGTTTTTTTCTAAACCTAACTCAGAAGTTTTGTTTGCTTTTAGTAGAATTCAGATCGTTAACCACATGTTTACTGCAACCGTGTATCGGGCTCGTGCGTTAGAAAGTGACGCTAAGGGGTCTGACAAAGCGTCAGTGTGTAACGAGTTGGAAGGAGAACCTGTTACACTGAACTTGCTTCCCACCACACCTTCACTCTCAGTCTATATACATGTTTCTGTTGTGCTGTTAGCCATCATTGATGTACAGAAGTCACAAGAGGTACTGTCCTTGTTATATCGCTGTGCTACATCTGCTTTTAGGGCCACTCCAAACTGAAGACAACACAAAATAGGAGATGTGTTAGAAGGAAAAATAAATAAAAAATAGATTTTACTCATACCTTGTCCCTTCTTTATAAAATCTGGAGTACTGAGGTTGACCGTTGTTGTACCTCTCCTTCTCTAAAGGCCCTTTACACTGAGCGATTGGTCTTAGACAAAAGTTGACAACCGTGAGAGAATCGTGGGAAAATCTTTGGTCGCCCATCTGATCCCGGATCGCACCGTGAGACACGCCCACTGACGGCTGATTTGGAGCCATGAAATGTAGCAGAAGTACAAGTACCTCAAATTATACTTGAGGTCAGTATTTAGTAAATGTACAGTAGTTACACTTCACTGCCACTAATCAAAAAATGATCGCTAGATTTTAACTCACCATGGCCTTACTAAAGTTCATGTCATGTATATTATATATTATGATGCGTTCAGGCAGCAACAAGCACCATCCTAACAGCCCTTTAAACTCTTCCTCTCCGTTTAACTCTGTATCGCTGCGTTTCTTTTTTTAAACATGCTAATGCTCTTGTGGGAATCCACCAGCAAACAGGTCAGTGACCCAAAGCCTAACAAGAATGATATTCTACTATTACTCACTAGCATCCCCACACTACCCTCATCGCATGACAAACCTCCACAAGTTGCATGCATCACAGCCCGGGTGGTGTCCGTGACACAGGCCTACGGTCGCGGCGGTCACCGAATGCACCACAGCATTTACAGCAGCACTGCTTTGTTCATTGTCTAGTCCGCTGTATGGAAAAGATAAATCAAATGAGCATATTGGCGCGGCCATTAGGAGCACTTTAATGGCCCCAAAGCCACTGACTGAGGACCCATTTTAGCTGTGGAGCGAAACAGCCATGGGGTAGGGAGAAAAGAGGGAGGCAGAGTAAAAGAATAGAAAATGACAGAAATGCAGCCAGAGAAATGAAGGAGGGAGGGGGCAAGGGAGCGAGGGAGAGAGAGGTGAGTAAAGCGCCTTTGTTTCCCTCAGAAACCCATAAGGGAGGTATTCGAAAAAGAGAGAGGGAGACGGAGAGGGAGAGAGAGAGAGAGAGAGACTGCACTTTACACTGCACTGCGCCATGCTCCTCTCTCACATTAGGAGTCTTTCTCCAACCTCTTTCAAGTCTCTCTTACACATGAGCATACACACCCAGATGCTCACACACACACACTCAGTAGTGAGTCAGAGAGATGGATAGCCCCGTAACCATCTCTACACTGGGACTGGCAGAATCAATTATGGATAGATTTCAAAGGGAAGAGTGCATATGTTTATGAATTATAGACTAGCCGCCACACTGCACACATCACGCGGGAGCAGCGGCGCAAAGCGCGGCACATGTTGGAAAAGGCCATCGCAGCGTTGCACTAAATAGATCAACGACACGTCGCAGTGTGGCACAGCATGCAGAGCCGCTGTCTGAAATACTCTGATGAAACTATGCTGGATTTCACCCTGTGCGCTCAGGCTGCGTCATCGCTGTGATTTTCAATGTAAGAAGTGATTGTGGAAAATTCCTGCCACACCAGTGCAGGTTGCACGCTAGCTCCATCCTTAATGCAGTGCGATACGCGGCGGGGGAGCTCCTGCAACTGGTAAAAAGTCCCCGTGGCTCAAACTATCAGTGTGCTGAGAGATGGTGCAACATGCCAAGAAGAACCCCGCCTCAGCAGATACGCTCCTTCCATTTCTTTTCCTTCTCTTTTATAAAGTGAAGGTACAATCTACCTCCCTGCAGTGTGCTGCAGAGCTTCTCTAGCGTACTACTACAATCCCTCTTCACAGAAAAAGATGCCATTTTTCCGCTGATTGGCTGGCAGGCAAACTCTCTCATGCGGACAAAATGGGTGCAGCCAACTCCTGCTCAACATTAAAAGCTGAATAAATAAAGAGGAGGGCTCATCCCCCTCCTCTCCTTTCCAATTGGCTGCAGTTGTAATGTAGCGCACCATCTCTGCCCAAACTCAGCCTCCGCCAAGTAAACCAGCCACCGGCACAGCTGTACGCAGTGGAAGATGTGACGGTGAATTATACAACGGGTGGTTTCAGACGTGCAATCCTATTGGTCAGAGAGACATTCCAAGTGCTCCGACGACTCCCATAATACTAGATGTGTTTCTATGACAACTCTCCTGTTAAGTGCAGCTAGTTCATGACCCCGTTTTGTTTTCTCTTGATCGTCATTGTTTTGTATGCAAATTGTTTTTGACGCAAACTACTCGATTAGTGCACAGGCTTAAGCGTGGTCGTATAAAAGCCACAAGGATGTTTCTTTATGCGTCTTATCATCAGCATCATGGACGTCCCTTTGGGTATTACCACTGTGTCGTGCTTCCTTTATCATTTCAGCACAGCGTGGCCTGGTTCGGCATGTGCAGTAAACCAATATTTTTAAAACCGCTCTGTTCATCTCAGCAGTAAATGTCTGAGTTCTGTCCAGTTCAGCCCAACACAATGGCGGCTGATTTGACTCATCGGGATCCAGGCTTGAGGTATCCTACTAGACACACCGTGTCATCATAAAAAGCACACTCTGAAGATAAACACAGCGTGTGCTGAATGACCAAATTATTTACCAACATTATGAATAAATTGGTAAATATGCACAAATGGGACTAGGAGAGGTGGAGAGAAATGGAGTCACGGGAAGGCAGGGAGAGAGAAAGAGGGGCTGAGGTGGTTGACAGTGTGTTTAATTGATGGCGGTGAGGGCGGACATGTCGATGCTGTAAACATGATGAATAGAGACGGCGGAGGAAGGAGGGAAGGGGTGCTGGGGTGGAGGAGGTGTGACCTTTGCGTGATAAATCGTTTCAAACTTAGTTTCACATTTTTGATCCAATTTTTTGATATCATCCTAAAAATGTAAAAGGCCCCTCAAGGCTGTGCAAGACCACATGGCTCATTGCAAGGTCACTACAGCTCACTGACGTACTATTTACCTTCTATTTTAAAAAGGGAGAAGAGGGTTCACTTTCTGTGAGATAACTTTTGTTATGCTGTCTTTAAAGTTACTATAAGGAACTTTTAACTGGTTATGAAACGGTGTACTGATGCCTCTATATGGCCTACATAAGTAAATGAGACCATCAGCGAGACGATTGGCAACTTCTATAGAGTTATTCTTCGTGCTTGTCTGTTCCACCGGGTCCAATTCCGCCAAAATCCAACGAAATTATGCAGGTTTCCCGGAAACTCTTTCAGCTTGGTGCTCCATTGGTCAAACACCACGCTGCTGGAGGCCAGCGGGGGACGCTGGAGGGAAGGGAGAAACGGGAGAACCAGAAGCAGGACTTTGCCGGTAAGACTGTCAGAACCTGCTGCAGTAAAACGAGAGGTTAATCTAAAGGGAATCTGGCGAAACACTACTGCTTTTGTCCACAGGGAGCGCCAAAATCCACACAGAATGAAAGTTCCTCCAACTTTAAATAAAAGCACAGCAGTACGTCTGTAATGAGGCAACGCTCACAGTGCAGGCCCGTCGTTTGCTGCTCTGCATATATGTTATGGAGGATCATAATCTGTTTATTATCTTTCAGATTGCTTACTGTGAAGCATTCACACTGGACACCGTGTCCCATGGTTTGAGTCATGTAAACACCTTTGTGGGGATTGTTAATGAGACTGATTACACTCGGAGAGAAAAGAGTGGCCCGTGTCATCGCGATCAGTGATTCATGGCTTTCCCTACAAAGCACAAAGTACTTAGTCGGCTCAGCATGACAGCCAAATGCTCTCATAACCCCAAAACAAGAAATACTTTGGGCAGGCAAATTTTGTGAGAAAAAGCAAATCATGAGAAGATCTAAATTATTGTTCATGAGGCCACTCTGTGTGAACAAGAGAAGGGGAAGGCATTGATTTAAACTACTGTGGCAACAACGTTAAATAAATAGCTTGCAGTGAATTACCATAGTGTTATACTGTAATACATCAGCTGGTCATGTGTCTGCTGTTAGTCTGGGAATTATTTTTTCCCTCCATATGCACAAGGTACAGTATATGCACTCGTATTATTTATTCAGCGTGATATCAAAGGAGAGGTAATTTAATATCCATGCAGCTCTCAACAGATCATTTAGTTATTACACAAGGAACATGTAACACACATACATAAATGCACACCGGGATGGCAAAGGCGTGTAAACACTGACATGCAATGCAAGGAAGCGCACAAACACACACACACACACATACACACACACACACACACACACACACACACACACACACAGAGAAAAGACAATAGTCTCCCGGTTGTATAAATGCATGTTTTGGTGTTGGAGCGACTGCTAAATCCTCCGGTGAGATTTGCTCAGACTCACAGCAACAACATCTCTCCTCCAGCTCTGTGTTTTCTGCTCTCTTTTCCACCTCTTTCTGTCTCCGTTTCCCTCCCTGTCTTGCTTTATACTGCATGGGAACATGTGTGTGCCGTCTGTCTGAGATGTCCGTATACATGCATGATAACGTCGAGCAGTGTGTTTTGTTTCATTTCTTATTTGTATGATTGGGCAATGCTCCTACTAAAAGCCTTAGGACTGGATTCTATGTACCGATCGACCCGTTCAGGCATTACGTTTTGCTGCTACGCTAAAAGCAGATATCTGGCCTTTAGTTCATCATCAATCAACGCTGGACAGTCTGCCAAAAGCAGAAAAGGTAATATCCAAAGTGCCTCTAATTGGACAACTCCAAATCAAATGTCTGCTAAATACACAAAGTAATACATATTAAGTCAAGAACATCACCAACTACAGTCTTTAAAATCTTGACAAGTCAAGTTGCCGTCTTGATTTTTAATTTAGAAATGAATAAACCTAAATCTAAAGTCTTCTCTTCCTCTTCGGCTATGGGTGCTGTTGTACATGTTGAGCAACAGAAAATCGGTCCTCGCCCCGCGTATCATTGGCTCATCATTCTTAACCTTCATCTTGCTGCCCTCTTTATCTTTCTCCTCAATCTCCCTGATACAATCACTCTCTCGCTTGTTCCTATATCTCCGTAACATCGTTCTCACCATTACTTTTCCACCGGTGTGCCTCCCTCCTCTCCTTTTATTGTTAACATGTTTCTCTTTTCTTTCTGCTGCTCTCATTTCTTTCTGTCTGACACTTTTTTTTGCATTTAATCACCCTGCATCACTGTCTTTATCGCTCTGAAAGAGATGTCTGCGTCCTCTATTGTCTCACCAGCTTTCTGCTCCTCCTCTGTCTTCATTTCTTAGTTTCTGGCTATCGGTGTACCCCCCGTCCCGTGTCCTCTCTTTTTAACCGTTCCCTTGTCTCCATCTCACTCCTGCTGGTCTAAATTGATGAAAGTGTTCACATTGTTATTCCCTGGACTCAACAACACACACACACACACACACACACACACACATACACACACACACACACACACACGCCGTCCTACCGTTGCCTTCACACCCCCGCTGACATCGTGGCCAGCAGTGTTTCTCTCAGTGAATCCATTAGCACCGCCATCACACACACACACACACACACACACACACACACACACACACACACACACACACACACACACACACACACACACACACACACACACACACACACACACACACACACACACACACACACACACACACACACACACACACACACACACACACACACAATAAACACAGACCACACAGCCAGACGTTTAAACACACACGAAAACAAAGACTCGAGCACAGACGGCGACAACATTTCACAGCCTTCTAACACTTGCCCACAGCTAGCGCTGACCTTTCAGTCTTGCATGAAAAACGAACTAAATTAGCATCGCACGCAACACAGTGCTAGCAAAGTAAGCAGCACTGAGCTAGCACGGTGCTAACCACAGGCGAACAACTATTCATCCAGTTCATATTTTCTGATTAATGTAGACCCGAATTCCAGTTGAAGGCTGAATTTTATGCAACACGGTGTCCTTTCATAACACCACAAACGTCTGCCGGCTGCAGGGTTGTGGGTCAAACTCATATTTCTTCTCCAGAGATCAATTATTCAAATCATTGAGATCAATTAGTTTTGGCTTACGCCTGGTATAGAAACTCAGTCAAGGCACAAAGTCTTCCACATCAGCCACACAATCTATTACTATGAAATGCCCTTCACCAGATTATTGTATGTAAGTTACCTTGTAAGAGCAAATGATACAAGCAACCAATGCTGAAGAAAGCCCTTTGTCATTTAGCCACAGATTTATAGTCAGTGAAAGATCTTCATGCTCAATTGACTATGGTTCATATAATAATATTCGAGTTCTGCGTTTTTGTCCGTCGCCATCTTGGCTTTTTGCAACCAGTTAACAGACGTTAGTAGACCATAATGTACTAAATGAACATCATGCTGTAGTGAAGAAGACTTGAAACTAGAGATTGAGACCATAAACTCATGTTTACAATGTTTACTGAGGTAATAAATCAAGAGAGAAGTAGAGTCATTTTCTCATAGACTTCTATACAACCAGACTTATTTTGGCAACCGGGGGAGTCGCCTCCTGCTGGCTAGTAGAGAGAATGAAAGTAGAAGACGCTTCCGCATTGGCTTAACTCGTCAGAACAGGAAGTTACCGCCTGAGTATGACCAATAAAAAAAAAAGCACAAGATGAAAACACTGCTGAATGTCCAAAGTGTAGAAATGTGGAGGTCATACATCAATAAAAACGTATTCAAAAGAGTGGCTTTTCCTAGCATGAATTGTTTTATGTTTTATATTGTGTATCTAAATGCAGTGGTTTGTCATTATGTTTAATGCAACTATGAAAGAAGAGACTTTAGGTTCACACTACACACTCACCAAGACTGGTTTACATAACAAAGCTAAACTTTGACAAAGTGTGTAGCCTGTACGGTTAAACCACCAGGGCAAAGAAAGCTTAAATTATAAAAATAGTTATTGTTGTCCCTCTTTCTAATTCAGCACCGCCTGTCCTCATTGCATGAAAAGATCCCCATGGCTTCGTGGCCTTTAGAGCCTAGAGCTGAGTCAGGTCCCGAGACAGTCTTTGGCCATCATTGTTCCAGCCCGTGATGATTAGCCATTAGGCTCCTGTGCTGTGACATGCCGTCGAGGCCCTGCTTCCCCTGCTCTAATTTAAGCAAGGGATGAAAAGGAAGAGAGAGAGAGAGAGAGAGAGAGAGAGAGAGAGAGAGAGAGAGAGAGATGTGTGGAAGCGGAAGAAAAGAAGAGGGATTAGCAAGGAGAGGAAGCACTTTACCTCCCTCTCTCTCTCTCAGGTCCCCCAACTAACACTTGTCCAAACACAAAGCATTTCATCCTCCACTGTGCCCTTCCTTAATATCTCACACTTCAAAATGTTCAAGTGTGTGTGTGTGTGTGTGTGTGTGTGTGTGTGTGTGTGTGTGTGTGCGTGTGTACATAGCCCATGCCGGTTTCTTTCCCTCTGTCTCTCTTTCTTCCTCTCCCTCCCTCTGTCTCTGGGGTTAGAGAGGACTTAGCGGGCTTTCAGAGAGCTGTTGATTTAGCATTATGTGTGTTAATGCAGGAGGCCAGGAGGGGAGGAGTGCTGACTCCAATACACTTTAAATCCCCCACATGCCAATAGGTAGGATGACACCTGGACCTCTAGCTGGGACGCTCTGATGAATAAATTAAGCAGCCCTCATCTCTACATCGATCTAAATTAACCCGCGGTGTGTGTGTGTGTGTGTGTGTGTGTGTGTAGCGGAGGGCAGTGAAGTGCGAGCGAGGGCTGACTGTATATGTGGGGAGCTGGACATTTTTGTATCGGGAAGGGTGAGTTATTCAGGTGTGTGTATTGTTCGTGTATACTCGCTTTCTCCGTCCAGGACATTTTCTCCATTCATCGATTGTCAGGTTAGAAGGGCTCAATAGGGGAATGGCAGCTGTGATAGCATCTTTAAGGCAATTAGCCTTGGGCTTGAGAGGACATATGCATACACACACCTACACACACGAACATCCATCCTTTTTCCACCCAACTTCAGATAAATGTCTGCATATGCTTTAAAAAAGAATGATGGCCCTTCCTCTTCCTCTAAATGAAACATTTGCATTATGCAAATATCTCCAGAATTGAGTAGCTAGCAGATGAGGTCAAGCATTGACAACACGGGCCTAGAATGTATTTAAATGTGTATTCCAGCGTGTTTTGTGTTGCAGTACGATTAGAGTTGTTCTGATACCGAAACCAGAATCAAAAATGCTGCATTGGGTATCGCGAGTATACAAGTCTACTCATTTACGCTCCACAGGAACAACAGCAGCATGCGCCTCTCACTAGCCGATCAGTCCATCCCGCCCGATCGGTACTACACCTGGTTAAACACACTCCACCTTGAACTCAGCCGGTGGAGAGCTAGTTAGCATGAGCTTTTAGCAGCCGGTGGGCAGCACAGTTCGGCTTGGCTTAATGACAGAGCTAACAGCTAACGCTAACGGAGGTTGGGTAAATTATCGTTATCATGATGTGTTTAAACTGTCTTTTGTTGTATGGGCCAAGCTTTAAAAATGCTGGATCCTACACCTCCCATAATGCAACTCAGCTGCACGTTATGTTAGACCCTTCCTCCACGGACGAAGTTTTTAATGCAGGCTTTCTGTTAGAATTGTGTATTTTTCAAGTCCACAATGGTATTTTTTTTTACTTGATAAGCTTCCTGCAGAGCCAAAGGAGACATACAACTGATTCCACAGGCTGAGGAAAGGCAAAACAAAAACACTAAAGCCAACAAGATTACTGAACTAGACCTGGTGACTCTACGTCCCAGAAAATAACCAGATCAAGAAATAATTATTTAATAAAAAAGCTCTTTTAATAACAGAATTCATCGGTTGACCAGGCCAAATGCAAAACCAGTGGTTGGACAGGGTCATTGGTCATTGGCTGGAACTCCCTACTGGCAGCGACCACAGCTGCCTGTGTGGACGGTGAGCACCGCGGACGTGGAGACGGGGGAGCTGTCTGCGGTGCTCACTTCTGTCCACACTGCCAGCGTTCCCCCACAGGATCAGGACCACGGAGAGCGCCGCAACATGCAGCCCTGACACTGGACTGTTTTAAATAACGTTCAACAGTCATTTACAAACAGGATGAAGGCTCGTTGAGTAATGACTTTACTCCACTGAACCCTCATTTGACTGGCTAATTTACTTTATATATTTCTTGGAAAGGTGTTTAATTTTCCTCCCCCTTGTTCTCAGTACAGGCCCTGAGGTTAGAGGGTGTTCATTTAAGGTGTTGTGCAGTAATTTCAGAGTGATTAAGGGCTATGCAAAACAAATATCTACATTCTTATTTAGTGGTCACATTCACAAAGCTTCCAATGGATTCCTTGTCTTGAAGAAACATTAGGGTTTCAACATGATAAATGATTGACACGTCAACATGGTTGAGAACAGGAGGAAGGGGGCGGGCTTTGAAATTGAGTATGTAAACACAGCTCTCGGACTCACCTCAGCAGCTCTTGAAGATGCTTGTGAACTGTCTGGCAGAAACTGTCTGGCTGATGTTAAAGCTTTGACCTCTGAACTGAACACGAAAGGGGAGCTTTGGAAGATAACACGTTTGCAAATGTCATCCGTCACCTCCGCTCCCCTGGGGAGGGTTTCTGACAGATTGGCTGTTTGTTGGCCTGAAAAAGCAGTGGCCCAGCACCTAAAACGGACAGCGCCGCCTCTTCCTGCGATCCCATCCCACGACAGAGATTGGAGTGGTGCGGATCATCTCATTCAGTGCATTTAGCTCACTTTTCATCTCAGCACAATGAGCCTAAACACAGCCCTAAAAATAGAAACCACCTCCAAAATGGCACCTAAACTGTCTGAGTTTCACAAATTGCTGTCTGAGCGAGTGGGAAAGGAAAAAGAGAAAACCGCTTTGAAGAGAAAGAGGGAATGGTGAGAGCCGAGAACCTGGAGATTTGAGATGTGATGGGCCATGCATATTTCTACATTAAGTGAAAACACACATTATCATTCTCAGTCAGTCTCCCACAAGATCTCTTTATCTCCCTCCTTTGTATTTCCAAGTATTTCTTGAACCTTTGCTCATCTTTCCTCTCCCTCATCTGTGTCAGCCAGCGACAGCGTGAGCCGCTGCTCTGACTTCATGCTGTGCTGTTTGCATGAACAGACACAAACACACACTGTGTACGTGTGTGTGTGCATGTGTGTATGTGTGTGTGTGTGTGTGTGTGTGTCTGCCGCAGAGGAACAAACCGTTTGATGTGCTACCATGATGGCGAAAAACAACATAATAATCATGCAACATGTCAATGTTAATGCGTGTATGATGTCCAAAACGGAGACTGGAGATGAAGATCATGTGTTTGAACGTGCGAGCATGTTATGACAAAACCAATTGCTCCTCTTCTGACTGATTGATGGTGAAAACCACACTCATTCTCCGAGCAGCACCGCGTGCCTCAGTGTGTGCGATGATGTAACACAACCTACATTTGCTTCCTTTCTATGTGTGTATGTGTGTTTTACAGCCTCCGAGAGATACTATTCAATGTGTCATCACGATGACTCAAACGGATGTACTGTACTTGTGCGTGTGTGTGTGTGTGTGTCCTGAGGTGAGTCTATAGGCTGACACTGACCTGCTGTGCTAGCTGACTAAAGACCTAAAGAGGTCTCAGGACCTGCTCACTCATGTTCCGTACAATAAGCTACATCCAACTTTTTTTTGTATTTGTCCGTTCACATTATGTTTTTTAAATGTGGCCAATATCAGATTCTCGGTCCTGAACTGACACCCGATGCGCAAAAGGACAATAACAAAGACGTGACACGCAGCGTGCTGTTGTATGGAAGTAAACATGGAGGTTTAGGGTTCAAAGTTGCATGAATTCCGATACGACTGGTCAGGCCGAGGTCATTTAGGACGTCCTATGAAGTAGCAATAGAAAAGATCTGATTCCGTGTGACTTGTGCCGTTCACAAAAAAGCAAACAGTCAATGGTTTAAATTTGGGAGCAATTAGTTTGAGTGCTTCAGTAATTGTTTATGAATTCTTTATGGACTGAAAGAGTCAATAGCATTTCCACTCCGTGTTGTTTTCCCCATCCAACCAAAGATGCACTTTACGGTTCCCTCTATAGATCAGCCCGAGCTAAATATCTCGCAAACAAGCTTAGAAACAGTGTTTGATGTCAAATCAAACCAGATTTCCTTTTAAGTTTAGACGGTGTGATTTACATTTTTGCAGCAGAGGCTGAGAGATCCTGATTTTAGACACTATTGGATCCCACATTTCAAACGTTGCATTATTCTGAAACTTCTCACAAGCTGATGAATTGAACTTAACTTCATATGTAAAATCACCACTTCTTTACAGAAATACAGCAGTGTGTTGTGTTGATATTATGACTTTGATACACGTGTAAATAGTTTCACGCAAGAAACTTGTTATGAATGATGGAATTTATTCATTGAATTAAGCCCAAAGGTAACATTAAATGACACATTAAGTATAAACAAGTCAAATTACAGTGTAGTTAATCAAATTAATTAAGTGAGTGTTGACTCGCTGTCTGTGACCGTGACTGCAGCCTTATCGTCAGTAGTGCAAACGGGCTACGTCCTCGACAGCCGGTGCAGTTGTGATGCTGTTTTCTGCTGCAGCACCGAACCTCTTTCAGGCTGCAGCGGTTGGTTTGATTTTTTTCAGTAAAATTCAGTCCTAGTGCAGCATTAAAAATGCACAGACACAAGTTAAAATACATGTGCGCTCTTAGTTCCTCCTGGAATCGTGGCAGTTGCCGACAAAACTTAGCTGCTTGTTATGCAGGAGGCTACTTTAATCTTCATGGAACAAAAACAGAATCATCATTCCTTCCTCCATCTTATTTCTCGCTCTTGCTTTCATGTCTACCTCCTTCTGTGTGCTATACCTTTTATGGTCCCCACCCCCCCCAAACTTCTCTAACTAGATTCATCTCTGTCCCTCTCTCTCTCCCTGCAGGGACAAAACTGGCCGCCCAGTAACCAGGGGAAACGCTGGATGACGTCACACACACCCTCACACAGGCTTAGTCACAGAAGGCACAAACACACAAACACACACACACATACACACACAAGACACCAAGTATTCAAAAGAACATTTTTTTTTCTTTCATTCACTGATTCTCACACACACACACACACACACTTTGCGCTACATCAAGTAATTGTATTTAGAACGACGAGTCAGCAGAATAGTCTAAGCTGGCATGCGGGGTTATGTGGAGGCTGACGCACACACAGGCCAGCACTGCGGCTTCTTTTGCCATCTTACTCACTTTCTCTGACTAACTCTCTCATTGCATGCCCTCTCACACTGAGCGCAGACGGAGAGAGGTGCGCTCACCCCTCCGTCCTCTCTCTCTCTTTCTCTCTCTCTCTCTCTCTCGTAGCTTGAGGAAAGAACAAAGAGCGGTCTAATCGTTAGGCAGGACCATAGCTCCTTCTAAAACGGAGCGATGACGGTGGTGGAGGGAGGGTGACCCAGTTCTAATCAAAGTGGAGAGAGGAGAGTCTTTGTAGCTGTTTATCATGTTAGAGGATTTGCCTGTTATGTTACCTGCAGACGACATGTTCTTCCTCGCGCCGTATTTCCCATTCATCCCTACCTTCTCACCCTACACGAGGTCCAGCACACAAAAGATATCCCACCCATAAAGAGTATGGGTGGGGTTGAACCAGCTGGGTGGAGATGGTGCTTGTATTATAGTGTGCCTTCCTGAAAGTACGATCTCAGCCATGCTGCGCTGAATGTGCAGAAGAAAATGGGCCAACCTCAACAACAAAAAGAAGCCACATGGCACAAGACGAAACCTCTGCACTGAGGTATTGATGACTGAGGTTGCCGTTTTATTGCGTTACACAACATGCAAATGAAGCACGGCTAACTACACTACATTATAAATTCTACGATGCATTCAGACGTACAGGGAAAAAAAGTATGAGAGGCAAAATTATGTTTAAATTGAATTTAAACGGAAATCTGCTCAAAAGGGATGCGTCACAATCAGACGTGCAAAAGGAACGCTGTGAGGAACTGATCAAATGTATGCAAATCAACATGCGATTCTGATCTTAAATTAACATACAGCAGAAGACAACTGCCCCATCTCCCAAATGGTGCTGGATGTGTGTCCGCATGTGCAGACACTCCATCGCCATCGGTCACAGTCCAATTTGGTAATTGGACTACAAGCACGCTCCTTTGTGGCAGTATTATATTATATAGTCAGAGCACATCTGTCACATGACCAGCAGGTAAACATCAGGACGTTGTTGTTTTTGGAGTTGTAATAGAACAGCAACCGATCCATCTTGAATCCAGCATTTTGATGCCTGTTAGTCATCAAGAGATTGATTTAATAAATGGCCTTTTATTACCAAATAAAAAAACATTCCATATTCTGAATTACAGTTGGCAAAGCAGTTATTTCGAGGGAAATTACAACCAGTGGCTCCAACCAAGTAGATTAATTTGTATGTACTTCTCTCTGTTTGAACAGCACAGTGAAAAGAGATATCTGCCACTGGAGCTGGTTGAAGGCCTGGACTAATCACCACTTGAAGTGGGTTCAAATCCCAAACCAATCTCTTTAAAATTGAGACAGACTGTTGATTTATGAAGATGAACGCCAGCCACAAAACACACAGACGCGCACACACACACACACCATATTATGAGTCACAGAATAGATGAGGGGTGGGAGAGATAACGAGAAGAGGGTAAGAGGGTTAATGACTGTCTCCAACACAAGGCCAGCGAGATTGCTCTTGTTTATGCATGTGCGAACACACTAACACACACACACACACACACACACACACACACACAGGTCAGATAAATTGAGGAGTCGACTGATGTTTCACATCGGGTGGTACTCTAACTGTGTGTGTGTGTGTGTGTGTGTGTGTGTGTGTGTGTGTGTGTGTGTGTGTGTGTGTGTGTGTGTGAGAGAGAGAGAGTGAGAGTGAAAAGTAAGGAGAACCGAGGTGAGAGCAAAAGGAAAAGATGGGAGATAGAAATAGAGAGAGCGATCATGTTTGCGCCGGGAGGGCAGCTATTCGTCTTCGTAATGGAGCCATTACCTAAGGGTGTGTGACCCCTGAGGGTCAATCTCACACACACACACACACTAAAATGTGGTTCATTCACTCGGACCTCCTCCTGTTGCTTTACCCGTATTATCTTTTATCTCGCAATCTGTCAACCTTTATTTCTCTTTTTTACCCCACCACTACAGCTCCTCTTACTCCCCCAAAATCATCTCTTCCCCCCTCCGCCACACCTCCATCTCCTCACGTTACCTCCACCTAATTTAAAGTGAAAGTGACCTATTTGTGCCAAGAAGTGTTGCCACACACCCATGCACATTAATGATACCCTGAAATGATAGGAGAACACACCCTCATTATTATACCTGTGTGTGTGTGTGTGTGTGTGTGTGTGTGTGTGTGTGTGTGTGTGTGTGTGTGTGTCTCCACCACTACAGGACATGAAATGCAATTACATCTGTCCTTGGGAACATTTCAATCGCTCCATGTCCGCTTCAGGCAAATTAGCTATTCAGAAGTATCACACACACACACACACACACACACACACACTACTACAGATGTGCGTGAGTACAATAACAATTTCATCCGAACATTTTACCGCAAAGGTGTAGGCCTTTGAGTTTACTGATATGAATATCTATACTCACGAATGCAAAACTTTTAAGTTTCACTTAAAAGATTAAGAAACGGACACAAAAACAATGTGCAAAAAAACAGGTTTTGCAGCTTTCTTTGCAAAGTCTTAGATGTAAAATAAGAACAAAGTGTCTGATGGAGATTCAGCGGTAAATGCCACACACACACACACACACACACACACACACACACACACACGGAAGGCAAACAGAGTCTGTCCATCTCTCTCATTGTCAGCACTCTGACAGAATGTAATTGAAGAAAATAAAAACCCCAGAGAAGAAGATCAATTACTCGGTGTACAAGACCGGAGAGTCGTTTTCATATTAGAATGATAAAGTGTTGCCCCAAGTACTGCAATACAGACAGGGGGGGGGGGGGGGGGGGGGGGGAGAGAGAGAGAGAGAGAGAGAGAGAGAGAAAGAGATGAGTGGGGAGAGGGGGAAACAGAGAGAAAGATGGGAGAAGTAAGAGACAGATGAAGTTTGAGGGTAGTTTACCAAATTGCCTGAGTGTGTGTGGGGAGTCTATTGCTTTGTCTGTGTGTGTGTGTGTGTGTGTGTGTGTGTGTGTGTGTGTGTGTGTGTGTGTGTGTGTGTGTGTGTGTGTGTGTGCGAGAGCTTCACACAGGAGATTTTGAGTGTCTGAGAGCGATCTGAGCTGAATTAAGTTGTAAATTGGAAGGGTGTGATTGCGACGAGCGCTGCGAGACTCGGTTATCATTCAGCTGCATCATCTCCTGCATCCGGCCAGACCTACGGCGAGGAGCAGCAGCGACAGGCCTAATTCTATTGTGCCTGTACGCCGTCGATACGAGAGAGAGAGAGAGAGAGAGAGGGGAGGAACGGGGGGGACCAAAGTGGCCGAGGGAGCGAGGGAGCAGGAGACGCAGTGATAGAGTGAAGGAGCCAGAGGAGCTCTCTGGTCAAGAACGAAGCATCAGGGCGCCGAGCGACTTCAGTGGCCTTTCCTCCCTCCCTCGGCCCATCGCTGCCTCTCAATTAAATTCGAATCGATGGGAAAGCCTCATTATCCCCACTGCCTGCAATGCTGTGGAATTGATCTGTGGTATTGACATCGCCGTACAATGCAGAATTTAAAAAAGCTTTGGTCAGAATGGCCGGTGTTAGCGGGTACAGTACAAACCAAGCAAGGTCTTTGTAGAGAAAGAAGCATGAGGGCAAATGAAATGTCATATTGCAGACAATCCAAATGAAAGTCTGCCTGTTAAAGCTTAAACAGGTGAGATTTTCTTTGTAGAATGTAAAAATAGTTTCATCCTGAGTGACAGAGATCCTATTTATTAACAAAGTGTCAAACGTCATTTTGTCCTTGGACTACATTTCCCATGTTTTCCCATGAGAGTGTTGCATCTTTCCTTTTCTATGAGACATATCCTCTCTGTACTTGACATCTGTCACCTTCATATTGTCACATTACATCTGTTAAGTTGTATTTGGTTTAGTATTGGGGTTATATTATTTCGGTGACATGCCTGAATGCATCAATTAAAAATATAGAGTTGTTATTTAAAATGAGGCTTGTGACGGTTAAATAGAAGAATGAAATATATTAAGATATAAATTAAAGTATTGAAATAACTGATGGGTGGTAAGGAAGAGTCTGTAACTTTATATTTATTTTAGGCTATCTTAATTGTTTGATAAACAATATTATTCATTATTGTATTCAATCATTTTTTCACTTGTCCGACATACATTTTGTGAGATAAAATAGTGCAGCATATTTCTAAATAATATTGCTTTAATTGATGCGAATATCTGTCTGATCCAAATTCATTAACAATGTTAATGTTTTCTGTTGCAAACCATCCTGTTCTGAGGAAGATCAGTGGAAAAGTGGTTCATTGTTGCAGGCAGTACATGCTGTCGTCAGCCTGCTTTTCAATTGAAAATGCTAAAAAAAAAAAGTATGTACACACACACACACACACAGAGTTAAAGGAGAAAGACATGAGAACTTTCAGACAGAGACGAGGACAGAGGTGTCCGAGGGGGAGGCCTGTTTAGAAAGCACCTGCCGGCGACCCCCAAGGAGCAGACAGATGATTCGCCACAGGGACAGGAACATCTGACAGCTCTC
This sequence comes from Anarhichas minor, assembly GCF_050575085.1. Lineage (NCBI taxonomy): Eukaryota > Metazoa > Chordata > Actinopteri > Perciformes > Anarhichadidae > Anarhichas > Anarhichas minor. The sequence goes on from NW_027466453.1 coordinate 20,346,371, forward strand.
ACACACACACACACACACACACACACACACACACACACACACACACACACACACACACACACACACACACACACACACACACACACACACACACACACACACACACACACACACACACACACACACACACACACACACACACACAGCACCTAAAAGAATATGTGACTGCAAGCCGAGTGGGAACCTTGAAAACTATTTACCCCCTTCAACACACACGCGAACACACAGAGAAAGTGACTGTAAAATGCTGTGGCAGGCAGAAACAGGGAAAGAAAGCACAAAGCAGGAGGAGACTCAGGAGAGAGATGTCATCAAATGTACCTTTCTTCAATGTATTCAGTTATTATGTACAGAACCCAGGAGTGGCCATAGAAATAAATATATATATACTGCCTGTATTGAAGACAATGTGTAGAATTAATAATCATAAAGAGATGTTCGATGGTTATTTTACAACAGTCTAATGATGGTTGCACACACTGTAACCAGTGGATGTGCTACGCGTAAATGCGGCTTGACAGCGTGCAACATCACTCCTGTTAGAGACTGCAGCGTGGCGCGCTGTGCCGACTCTCTCTTATATATACACACTTATCTCGTGCGCACAAATCAATCAAAACGTGGGAACGTTTTAATTAAATTGAGGCCACGAATTACTATCTTGTGCGCACGAATTAATCAAAACGTGGGAACGGTTTAATTAAATTTAGGGAACGAATTATATCTTGTGGGCACAAAGTAGTACAGTGTGGCCTCGATACATACATAAACTGTTCCTCTCTATGGCCACTCCCGGGCTCCGTCATCACGGGCTTGTTGAGGAGAAAAAAGTAGGAGGAGAGGAGACAAGGGAAGGTAGTGAGGAGACTAATCCCATTAAGCCAGTTTATCACAACACCCCCTGCGATCATTTTGCCATCACAGAACAGTGTGTCTGCATGTGAATGTTGTCATTGTGTGTATGAGTGAGGAAAAACAATAAAACATCTTCTTGTTTGATGTGGCTGTTTGCCTAAAAGCTGTCAGCCTGGGCTCACACCGTCATTGGTATGGAAATATGCATGCTAATAGATCATGTTTGGACAAACTGAAGCTACATTAGCACAACTTTCAGACACTGTGGCAAGTGTGTGTGTGTGTGTGTGTGTGTGGGGGGGGGGGGGGGGGGTGGTGTAAAGGGGAGGGGTCAGCAAACTCAATTTTAAATGTTTTCTCAGCCCTTTGATGCCATCATGCTATACCCTGTATTCATCGTCCTCTCTCTACCCATCATCACCAGCATCGTGGGAGAACTATTACGCTGACTGTTAAATCATTAAATTCTCATTTGCAACATTTCCTTGTTTACGATATTAAGTGGGAACAGAGAAAACAATGTCTGCTGTTGTGATGGTGCTGGAGAGCTTAACTCTGATTACGTGTCGGTTAGTGACAGGTACAAATGTGCTAATTAAATGTTGAGAGTCTCCAGCTGGAATGGGTGTGCGTTTGTGTTTGGTAAAGTCACACGTGAAATCAATTTGTGTATAAATGACCAATGTCTTCAGCGTGATGACTGTGCTGTCTAGATGTTGGGCTCCTATCTCCTTTGTCTTCATTTCCTACGTAAATCACAGATTTTAATTGGCTCCAATTTGTTTGTTTTGTTAAACCATGATGGTGGTTTCCCTAAGCTTACTAACGTAGCTTTAATGATCTAACCCTAACCAGACCATAATCACAAAGGCAGGATATCAAAATGTATAGAATAGAATTGATATTATTAAATGCTTATTTAACTGTAACATTGTCACTTTCATTTCAATGTCTATCAGTTTAAAATACAATGCAATGTTTTAGGGTGTTAGTGAGCTCTTATCTACTTTAGTTACCTTAGGAAAGGTGTCTTGATTATTGGAGGCAAACCTCGCCGTTGGAGTGAGAGTAGCCAAGGACACACAGATGAATGGACTACTGTATCCAATACAGTAGCTGTTTTACTGTTGGGCTATAGGATACTGCTACACACACACACACACACACACACACGTTGAGCAGAATGCTAAATGAATAGCTTCGACTGGCCTTGCTACGCAGCGACGGCACCGCAAAGCCATCATTCATGTGTGTGTGTTCGCAGACAGTATACTGCAGGGAGACTCTTAAAGGAGGGAGCTTTTAGTCTTCATCGACAGCAAACTGTGCTTAACATTGTGTGTGTGTGTGTGTGTGTGTGTGTGTGTGTGTGTGTGTGTGTGTGTGTGTGTGTGTGTGTGTGTGTGTGCTTGTCTCACTCTCTGTCAAGCCATATTCCTCAGTGGGTCTGCATTAACAACGCCTCGTCCCTCCTTGTCAAGGTTGGACTAAACTAACATCTCAAACGCAGTCGGACGTACAAGAAAAGGCTTGATCTCGCTGCACCCACACGCTCAACGCCGCACGCAGAAAACACGCGAAAGCCCAGCTCATCGTGACTCCTCTTCAAAATGAGCTATTGAAATCCAGTGATTTTGATTAACTCGAATGCCTTAATAACAAACCTCAGTCTATTCATTCAGGAGCTTCAGTATTCAAGCTCAGGAAGCCAGGGTCGGCAAGGCAGAGCGTGGGTTTACTGCAGAGAAGAGAATAAAGACTCACTCCTCTCAAGGACAGCTTACCTCAGCCATCACAAAGTGGTGGTTTACCCAGAGACGCTTTTGTGTGCAAGTTCATGGAGCGTGGTGAGGACGAGGAGTTGGTTTGTTGAGAAGTTGTGGTCAAGAAAAGTGTATGTTAAGGGCACAAGTGTATCACTTTCTCCTACGTAAAGGTGAAAATAAGAGAACTTTAATTTCAACCAATCAAACAATCCCATGTCAGTCAGCCTATGAAATTCTTCGCAGAGTTTTAGTTTTTTATTGTTGAATGTAAACACACCCACAATTGCTAGAACCCCCGTCTTTTCATTGACTATGTACTGTATGTAATCGCACCGTGACGAAGGTTTGCTTGCATTTGGTGGGAACACACCATTATGTGTAGTTAAGCTTACACAAAACTACTCGAGTATGAGAATGATGTTTAATAGAAGGCCACTACTGACCGCTGGTATGAGACCGGACACAAGACCTATAGGTCTCAATCCAACACCCAACCACATCAAGACGCTGGGACCCTGGTTCTTTTGCTAAATTTCCTTCACACTTCTTCCTGCATGGCAGTGAAAGTTGGCACTGGATGGATGTTGTGAACACACAGTAGTCAAATATTAATGTACTTCCTGGGAAAATGGGTGCATTTTGAGTAGAGTTTCCCTTATGTGCAAAGATGCGGGATACTGAGGTAAATCACACCACGACAGCCTCGTGTAAAGGTTACACTGCTGCTAGCTGCTGTGCCACTAGACAAACTGTGACCACAGTCCCTACCCTGTATCTTTAGACTATAATCACTGCTTCTCGCCACAAAAACTATGGACTCACCCATTCTCTGCGTCTACTTTCTCTGTTTCTCTCCCTCCCTTTCTTTCTCAGGTGTTTTGGCAGGTAAAAACCCCATTTCCCTGTCCCCCTTGGGGAGCGCTGACCTAACTGTCGGTGCTCCCCGGAGCCACGGCTAACTCCGCAGACCCATTTGTCAATGTTGACCCTGAAACACCTCCCCCCCTCCATTTGTCTTCCATTTCCTCCTATGTTCCCTTTCTCTGCTATTTTTACAACCCTCCCCATATGTCTCTCTGTATAGCCGTCCTCCCAAAACAGACTATAAAAGCACCATAGGCTGGAGAAGATGGACCGAAAGGGGGAGGATAAGGGAAAAGGATGAGGGGTGGGGGGGGAGATAGAATAAGAAGAGTGATGCTGAAGCTGGAGGGAAGTGGAACACCAAACTAGAACAGGAACAGGTGATGAAGTAATGTACTGTACGTGTACGTTATTGTATAACATCGTAAAGCTAATGGCGCTCCGCATCTGCAGGATGACTAAAAATGCGACCGTTTGCCAAAACATTAGCCATAACAATGTGATGCCAATTAACATACCAAATAATACTGCATCAAACTTTCTTCAGCAAGTGCATAAGTCTGCTGGTAACGTAGCTTCCCCCTGCAGAGGACTGGATGTCAAAGAGGCATTCAGTATGTAGAGATGAACGGAAAACATATTTAAAACTAAAAACATTTGAGAAAACAATATGTAATAAAATGATAACATATATATGTTGGGAAGCGCTCAATATAGCCGATAACTTGGCTATCACAAAAAAACACGATGAACAGTTCAACTCATTATTAAATAAGGCGTTGCCCCAACATGAATGAAGCGTAAATTCTGTGTTTTGTGTTATCAATAAGTCAATGAGACAATTCATCAGGGCAAACACAAACCACACGTATTCATCTTATTATTTATTTACATGTTTCTAAAGCTGTGGCCCTGTGTCCCCTTGAGTACCAGCAGGACGGATCTGAGGGTCACACAGTGTTGGCATTAGCAGAGTAAACAGTAATTACAGTACGCAGGGGGGGGGATGGTTAATAGGATGGTTAATAGGATGCGCGCTGACTTTCCTCGGCAAAAACCTTATCGCTAATAACCACACACTATCAACTTAATTAAAGGCGGCCTCTTTAAAAGCCTCTCTCCGGTTTCCTCTCTACTTCTTATTCTATCTTTAACCCCCCCCCCCCCCCTATCTTTCAAGGAGGAAGCCGTTGAATCACTCTTTCGTTGTCCCCATTCTCGTCCCTCTATCTTTTGAAGTCAGCCGAATTCCAAAACGCTGCAATCTAAAAAGCAGAGAGGGGGGGGGGCTCACCACACTACGTCAGTTCCATGATGTAACACGACACTTTAAGGACTACATATTAAGGACTAGAGCCGAGAGCACCGAGACGAGTTGCAAATGACCTGAAAAACTAAAAATAGTTCCCTCCAAAAAAGTCGTTCACTGCAGCGTTTAAACCGGGAAGACACAAATGTAGAGGGACGTTGAAGCCTTCATTATCAGTTACTGCGTTAGACTGTCTTCAATACCACTGACTCATTGTGAACTATGGCCGCCATGTTTTCACGTACATACAGTGCAAGCATATACCTTAACACATATGATGCCAAAGTGAACCTCTCAAACCTAAGGTGTGACGACACACAACTCGCCAACGGATGGATAAAAGCACGAGCTGAGGCTTTTATTATTCTGTTTTGTTTTCAGCCCTAGAGGGTTAAAGGTTTGCGGATGTGAAGCATGTGTAGCTTCCAGCAGTCAGTCAGACACAGGGACACTTCTTGTCAGGCTCGAGGAGTCCTCTTAAGTTGTCTTTCATGCTAATGGATGTGATGCAGCATCCTTTCTATTTATTATTTTTTTAAAGCTGAAGTTTTAAGAGCAAAGTGCTCGCTGTCCGTTACACAAACTGGGAGAGAAGTGAGGGAGTGAGGCAGAGAGATACAAATAAACTGAGTGTGCCAATAAAACATGAATAATGCCGTTTCCCCGAGAGCCCCCCCCACGGTGCTCGCATGTCACACAGGGACGTTCTTACGAGCCGTCCCTTTTCTAACATCCATCCATCCATCCTTGCCCCCATCTAGCTCGCTACTTTAGAACAATTAAGGTTGACTTCATGCTCCACGGGGCTTTCCCTCATAATGGAGAGACGAGTGAAACAAGGAAGAGGCTCGTCGGCTGGGATATTTAATTTATGTCACTCTCACTGCCTGCATCTCTCCGTTCCCTGTCTTTTAGCACAGCTCGCTGCCCCCGACATGGTGCCGTGCTGGGCCGGGCTATACGCTAACGCTAACACACTACAGGAGAGACCACGGCCCACTTTAGTGGAATTGTGCCGCAACGCTCCGAAAAGCTCTGCACAGGATGCCGAGAGCAGGCGAGAGAAGCAAGCCAGCCCTATTCCAACGTGATTGTCCTCCTTCACTGCAGACACTGCGGAGTAATGTGGCAACAGCATATCTGCATGACAGTGTGTGTGTGTGTGTGTGTGTGTGTGTGTGTGTGTGTGTGTGTGTGTGTGTGTGCTGCATGCATACTTGTGTGTGTGTACGTGTGTGTGTGCTTTTAAGTCAGAAATAGACGAAGCAGAAGGGAAAGGAATGGGCGGAAAGATGGATAGAAAAAGTGGTACCATTAAAGAAGAGAGAGCTGAATCAAACACTTTGTCCCTGAAACGTGGACGTGGCTTTGTTAAGTGCCGTGTGTGATTTCGTGTGTGTGTGTGTGTGTGTGTGTGTGGAGATGGGAGGGAAGAGGGAGTTGCGGGGTGCAGCCGTGGCGAGCTCCTTTCGACATGGCTGCTATCGATAGGCCACTCAGAGATCTCTCACCACAATCTTAAAAACGCTTAACAAAGAAGCTGCGGTTGGAAAAAAACAAGAGAAAGAGAAGAAGGAAGGACAGATAGACAGGAGATTAGATGAGAAAAGCAGATGAGTGGAGGCGATGATGATGGAGGACAAAGCAACACAGGGATGCAGGAAGACCTGATTTGATCAAATTAAAACACAATCAGTGCAAAAATTCTGTTATACAAAAGATTTCAATATGAAAGTTGTTGTTTTTTAGTATTTTCAATGACCTATTTAAATAGATCTCCTGTCCTGTCTGTCTCCCCCCCATCCTCCGACACGCTTTGTCCCGCATGAAGTTTGAGGAGTGGGAGGTCCGTTCCTTTTCCGCGGCTCATCTAATTAGATCAAACTTAAAGCCAGTGACTGTTGTCTGACCTCCCTGCACCGTGGGATTTTATTCAAATCCCAAAGCAGCTCAGAAGGAAGACGTCGTAGTGTGTGTGTGTGTGTGTGTGTGTGTGTGTGTGTGTGTGTGTGTGTTTTTTTTTGTGGTTTTTTGTGTGTTTTTTAAATAACTGCAGAAACAAGCCTGGAGAATGGACTGCACCAATAATCACAGAACAAAGACACTTTACTGCACCAGAGGAAGAGACACGACTGAAATGTGTGAGTGTGTCTGTTAAACCACTCAGCGTGTTCCAGCCTCCCTGCCATCTGCCCTAATAACCAGCACCTTTATTAAAAGGCTCCCAGGTTTCCCTCTTTATTACTGATGTTGAGGTCTAAACCTCAAAACAGTCTGGCTGACGTCATTTCCATGGCTGCCATTTTAAACTTACATTGCTCTCATGTTGGGAAACTATCAAGAGGATTGTATAACTTAAGAAAAGAATCTCATACTAGCGTAGCAGGTGAATCAGCACAAACTGCCGAGATACTGATAGTTGTAATGTAATACATGCATTTCAATAAACACTTCCTTAGTTGGAATATTTTCCGTCTTTAAAGTTTAAACTCTCTCATTTGTCCCTTTTGACTTTAAAGATCTGTTATTGTTTGTATGTAACAGTTGATTGGCAGCTGCAAAGTAAAACTCGGGCGGCAATTTTGAGATCTTCTTTCTGCCATCCATTCTAGGTTTGTTGCACCATTTCATTACGGCGCATTCTTTTTCGTAGGTATTGCTACGAACGCTGGATGAGACCAGCTCGACAGGATAAACTGATTCCTGATACGCCCCCACTCAACAGGACTTGTTGTGGACCGGCCTGTGTGTGGAGTCATTATACAGCACATCACGGTGGCTGCAGGTCTATGAGGGGGCTAACTTTATGACCCCCAACCGGAAAATCTTTTTCAGCTATCCATCTAGAACAATCTGTCAATCACGACTCCCCCCTCTGATGCGTTTAGTGCGACACATCCGTATTCATGTCGACATAAATAAGCCATCAGATCAACACCCCTGAGGGCAAAGTTGGTTGATATTTATCTGTGTGTAGTTCAGGAGCATGAGTACAGTAGGTAGTAGTAATAAAGTCTGACAAACCCCAAACCTCTCACTCACATCTCTGTCTCTCTCCCTCCACCATAACTGTGATTGACAAGTCCTCCTGAAAGATGCTTCTCGTTAATAAGTAGCTGTCGCTCATAATGAGGTTCTGCAGCTTAAAGAACGAGTGTAGACAATTTAATCAAAGGACTTCAATGTTCAGAAAATGAGGAGATGTTTCTCCGAAGGCTTCAGCGACGGGAGCTTTTTCGTGCCTTTTTTCTTTAATATCGTTCTGACGTTGGCGCAATTGCCTCGTGACACAACGCAGAGGAATGAAAAGACTTTTCTCAGCCAGCAACTGCATTGCATGTGTTATCTGTATATTAGTCAGGCTTAAGCTGAGATGACAAAATTCTCTCCTCCAAAGCTGTGATAGCTGCGTTATTCTCTGTGTGCCTCTTCAGTCTCTCGGCCGCCGAGCTTATGTTATATTTATTGTAGGGTATTTCTGTCGGCTTACGGCGGCTGACGAGAGTCGAGTCAAGCAGATCAGAAATTCAATTTACTCCTGAGACACTTGGGTTAATCAACAAAAAAAGATGGGTGGACGGACCCACCCACTCACACATTAGCCTGAGAGTCACTCACACACAAAAACACAAACGCACACAAGACAAACAGACAAGAGGATTAGCCTGATGTTAGCCAGGCCGTTGTTTGCTTATCCTTGTAGCGACACCGCCGAGTGACAACACGCCCTATCTGGAACACACAAAAACACTTGTACAGTCCCGACGGCAAACAAATAGTTGGAATGTGATGGCGATGGCAGCGTGACACCGATCAACGTCGCTGTGGGTCAAAAGCACACGGAGCACAGACCCGAGCGTCTCCGACAGCACGAGCTGCAGAAAGAGTTTGACTGAGGACTAAGCAGCAGCAGAAGGTTGAAATGATTAAAGACTAAAAGTAAATGCTTGCACCAGTACGACATCAAAATCAATTTAGATCCCAGTTCAGCTAGCACATAACGCAGTTAGTCCGTCCATCCCCAGCCTTTGTCAATTAATTTAAGAGTGGAGGAGATGCTCTGGGTAGTGTGGGTCATAACTTTCATTTTCACAGTGCCAGGTCAATACCCATCCAGTGGATTTTATTACAGCTCGTGACCCGACTCGTCCACCTGGCTACAGCCGTCACTGTTAAAATGCACCCTCTTCTTTTGCAAGCATCCGTGTGTGCTAGTGGAATGTGGAACTTTGTAAGTGTGTGTGTGTGTGTGTGCTGGTCTATGAGCGTGCGTGTTGCTGCAATCTCTGAACACACTGCGGCTGAAGCCAAGACTCTCCTGAGATGCTGAAGGGGAATAGGCGACAAAGAAGGAGAAGGAAGAGAGCGAGAGAGAGAGGAGGAGAAAGGGAAAGAAAGGAAAACAGAGTTGAAGAAGGAGGAGAGATGAGAGGAATGGGAGGGGTAAAGCTCAGCAGCACAAATGCTAACTTTTCTATACTTTGGAACAGATGCCATCAAGGACAGCCAGAGAGGAGCGGGGGGGGGGGGGGGGGGGGAGAAAGAGGGAAATGTACTCATAGAAAGAGCTAACAGCTCCTTTTCCTCTAGTCCCACATATTCATTCAAATCGATTCCCTTTGAGATGTGAGAGGCCATTTCTCATCGGCAAGACGGCTGCATAGCTATTTGAATAATACACACACTCGAACATAGAGTGGCTGCGCGCACACACACACACACACACACATTAAGGCACTCACACAAACGCTACACACATGAATACAAAACAAGGAGAGGTAAAGTGTCACTGAGGACCATCTCACCGAGGGAATAAGATATCCGACAACAGCCCAGTGACGTCATCATTGCTCTCTGGACACACACTCACACGAGCCAATTATAGACACACAACAACAAATTGCCTTTGTTGGTAAGTTATCGATAACGCACATGCACACAGATAAAACGCACACACACATACAGTTCCGAGGCACTCGCACATTTGTGTACACACGAGCACAACATTTTCTCCACAGAGGTGTGTGACGGTGCGGTGGGCCCTGTGGTTCAGTGGGCTGAGGGTGCTCCAGTTAAATGACAGTGTGATTGAAGCCAAACAAAGACCAAACGTCTCCACACGGTAATTGGACGAACTCGTGAGTAATATCATAAAAATGTTGTTTCCATCCACTTTATCTCCTTCCCGCTCTGATCTGCTATGTTTGACACAAGCAAGAAGCAACTGTCAGTGTGAGTGTCTGTGTGTGTCTGTGTGTGAGTGTGTGAGTGTCTGTGTGTGTCTGTGTGTGTGAGTGTGAGTGTCTGTGTGTGTCTGTGTGTGAGTGTGAGTGTCTGTGTGTGTCTGTGTGTGAGTGTGAGTGTCTGTGTGTGTCTGTGTGTAATTACACCGCCTGAGGGGAGACAACAACAGGGATGGATGAATAATGTCCTTTGATCACAACACCACACACACACACGTTTGCATCTGTACTACATTAATGCTGGCAGTTACATCGGGTGTGTGTGGTTAGTTGGTATAAAAAAACTTTTCTCAGCTATCTGCTGTCATGAAACAGATAAAAACATATAGGAACACATACGAGCAGTACTAGGGCACTAGTTTATCGATATGCATGATCAGGCCAGTAAAAAACAAGTCAATAATTAGTGTGTTACTCCACACTGAATCCTGCACGCAGGAAAAGCATCAGTGCACTTACTAAATGTGTCACGTAGAGCATCATTCAGTGTATTTTCTTTTTATAAAATGTAGTCGCCACTAGTCAGCCCAAAGCAAGAAGAGTTCCCTGAGTGTGGTACTCCTAAAGTGACATATTCCCAATTAGAGACCAATGGAATGACCAATTTTACTGGAAAAATATCTTTGATTTTGGTTTTGAATAACAAAGTGACAAATTCTAAATCTGCTTAGTGTTCACTATTTTACTTTTTTTGCATTGGTGTCAGCAGAATAATCTGGGAGGCTTTTGCTTTCTGTGCTCCACTGAGCATCACACACACAGTCTCCATTCATTGGTTTCAAATGCTGAATAATTATTTAATCAACCCATGTAAATGTGTCAGCTGTTTAAGACGCTCAACGGAGGAATTCTGAAGTGAAAATATTGTGTGTGTGTGTGTGTGTGTGTGTGTGTGTGTGTGTGTGTGTGTGTGTGTGTGTGTATTACACACGTGTGGGCAAAGAGCGGTTATGGTGAGGGTATGGGAAAGACTCCAGGAAACGAATGTAAGTCAATGTAATGTCCTCTGAAGTGATAGAAACAGATTACAGGTTAAAAGAGCAGTGGTCTAGGGTGGGAGTTTGGTTCAGGCGGTTAGTTGTGCTGATTAGCAGAAGGAGCCAGAGAATGCATTGTCAATGAAGGTCCTCACAAGTATAGAAGGACAAATGTGTGCGTGCATGTGTCAGTTAAGGCGACATCGCTGCAGAGGCAGTCTAGAACACACAGTCACATCTGCAGCGTTACACTGCTGAGGAAGATCAAAGAGCGTCACAATATTCTCCAACACGTTGATTTATTCAGAAGCAAGGGAGTTTGTTTTTCTTCAAAGAGCAAAACAGGGAGGGACAACTCCCATCACTGCTGTTAACACAAGCGGTGCACACGGACCATGGTGGTCTCAAAATGTGAAGAGAAAATGAAAAAACAGAAAACACAGCAGCAGAAGACTTAACAAACTGGAAGTATCAACAGCTGTGAGTTAGGACAGACACAAACGTAAGACTTGAGAAATACAGAGAGTGTTCGTGACCAACAGGATCCAGTTGCCGTTATTCACCTCGGAGCAAGTCGATAAGCATTTAGCGTGACAATTACACGAAGCCAATCAACAAGCCGGGGCCAGACATCCACCCACGCAATTACACCGGCTCAGGGAATGGGAAAGCGGGAGCCTTCAAAAGTTGACGCAAGAGAGGACGGAGAGAGCGAAAGAGAAAAAAATGAATGTCAGCAATGAGCAAAAACAATAAATGATAAGAGTTTTTCTTTTTCAACCCACCCTGTTTTAAAAGGAACTGCCGGGGTGGTGCCTCAGCGGCGGATTGCTGAGAATGCAGCAAGAGAAGACATTCCTCTCCTCGATCAATAATGTATTCTTTTCAATACAGGCGAGTGGTGCATTATTCAACTAAAGGCTGATAGATGTATGGACGGGACCAACGCAGACCGCAGATACTGCAAGATGTATCTAAATCAACAAGCAAGGAGAGAACACAACACAAGGAGAGAAAAGAAAGGAAAGACAGAGAGAAGATGAGGCGTAAGTGTCTTTTTAAGAAAACATAAAGTAGAAGCTCACAGATAGTATTCTCTTGAGGTTGACATGGAAACAGCTTTGACTGGAAGTCCTCAGCACCGAGAGATTTAGCCTCCAAGTGACGGGCAGAGGAAGCACGCTGAGGCATTAAAGCATATATATGCGAGGGGAAATTGCATGCACGTCTATGCACACACAAGTACGAAGGCGTAATCGTGAACAGACAAACACACGGAGGGTCTTACAAAGCGTAATCATTGGAGCCGAGCTTCTCGTATGTCACATGAGGATTAGCGAAAATCTGCATGGAACAAGGCGGCAGAGGGGCCGCGCTGCTTACACTTCAGAGGGTAACTGAATAAACCTTAACCTACAGAGGGTGAGGAGTTATATAAACTTTAGAGGGAGGGTAACAGACTGTGTAAACCTTACAAGGAGAGGATGGAGGACACGCTAGAAGAATCCTAATCCGGGTTTGGGACAGAAACACACTGCAGCAATTCACGTAACATTTACATCAGGTTTAAATGCTTTTGTGTGTGTGTGTGTGTGTGTGTGTGTGTGTGTGTGTGTGTGTGTGTGTGTGTTAACACGATCACAACCATTATCCTGCCGACTCTGTAGCTATACGAGTGATGACACAACCACATGCCAAACGTCCACTGAACCTCCTTAAATGAGAGTATTTGTTGCTTTTCTTCATTACATATCGTTAAACAGACTTCAACTTAATTATATATATATTTATATATCCAAATATATAAATATATATATATATATATATATATAACGTATTTGGATTGTGGACTGTTGTTGGGAAAGAGAAGAGCTATTTGAAGAAGTAAATCTGGTCTTTGAGAAATTGCAATCAGCATTTTTTTTAAATATATTTTATGACAAGTTATAGTACAAATGCTTAATTGAAAACATAATTGAGGTTTTGATTGATAATGACAATAACAATTTGCAGGCCTAATAACAATGAAGATGCATTGTGGGAGACTGATTGTTTTCAAACACATTAAAACCGCTGGTTTAATTTGTCAGCGTTTTGATTGCTCTGGCTTCTACACTCACACGTTATATATTTGAACAAACCCCATGCTTAGATTTCTATTACATTTATGAGGTTCCCTTTTATATATATTCTTAAAAAAAACTGGTGTAAACCATCCATGATAATCCTCTAATGCGTCCTCAAATGCACAGTACATTTACTGCATTACGTTGCATCCCCAAAACGTCCACAAAAAGCAATGTGTTGACGACAATGAACTTCATACATTGTGAAGAGGATTTAAAGCTAGCAAGCTAGCACAGACACACAGATAAATGGGGGGGGGGGGGTGGAGGTGATGGAAAGTGTGAGAAAGAATACAAAAGGGAAGACAAAGTGGCAGGTCGAGCATTTCAAAGTGGATTATTTTCTACTCATCTGCTCCCGCAGAGGAAATACTCCTGCTGTCAAGGAGCTGAATTGCTGCTGTTTCAATGACACTCGTTGACAGGGGACATGAGGTGGGTGTGTGTGTGTGTGTGTGTGTGTGTGTGTGTGTGTGTGTGTGTGTGTGTGTGTGTGTGTGTGTGTGTGTGTGTGTGTGTGTGTGTGTGTGTAGGTGTACACATGTGTGTGTTGCTGAAGTAGGTGGTGTGTGGCAGGTGCCAGTCAGGACATTCTGTAATTCCCCTCCACTCAGCCTCGCCTCTGGTCAAGCTGAGAGATTATCCCTCGCCCCCTTTCATTTCCCTCTCCACCTCCTCTATTTCAGCACTCACTTCCCTCCTCCTCCTCCTCCTCCTCCTCCTCCTCCTCCTCCTCCTCTTCTGCGCTCTCCTCCAACATCCGCGTGTTTTTAGCATTACATGGTCAATAACGTTTTACCGCAATGACTTTAAGACATTTGTATATTTGCTATAAACACACGAGATAAGTCGCTTAGACGTTCTACGGCTGCTGCATGTTTTATTGTGGGCCACAGGGTCACATTTGGTGGGAGACCTGCTGGAAGAAAGAGCGATTGCTCCGTGGCATGAAATAGGAAGAGCGATGCTGGTCTTTCACTGAGACTGGAGCTAATGATTTGTGATTGTCTCACACTGGTGGATCTCAAAGGAAAAAGGAAAGGTTTGTAGAGAAACAATTCCTCCTCTTTAGGGTGTTAAAGGAAAGACAAACACTCACTAGTTGGCGCTTGGTTGTGGGGGAAGAAGCTAGAATTTATCAGAAGTGTGGCAGTAATTTTGTAAAAGACTAACAATACCATTGGATAAGACCTCTGATTTCATTTCGTTACAATTACACCAAGATGTCTGTCAATGATTTGACAATGGACCCGTCGGTGTTTCAAAGCGCTATATGTAGCATCTTTAAGTCTGGCTAACACACTGTCTGGTAAACCGCCTTTGATCTTCTGGGCAAATAATACAGATAAGAATATCCTCATTGTGGATCTGATGAATCCCCGGCGCTAAGCACTGCCTCGTGAGTCCACGGCATCGTGTGCCACTCGTCTCTTCCTATTCACGGTTCAAAGTGATTGGCAGGCTGAGGGCTATTCAAATGGCACAACCAATCGTGACTCTCGCACTTTTGTCTGAAAGAATCCCGCACCATGAATGGAGACTTCCAAGATTACAGCTCACTGTACCACGCAGTCGCCATTAGCCAAACTTACAAACACCCACTGCCTTCCAGATTTCCTCTCCTCTTGAGTCACCCATCCTTCTTTCCTTGCTTCTGTTCTCTACCTGCTTTTCTTCTACCCATTCCTCCAACACCTTTCTGCAGATACTTACCTCATCCTCCTACCCATGTTACATCCTCCACATCATCTCTTTCCACCAATGTTAGTCTGGGATTCTTTCTTTACAGCTACACTGATATTTGAAAGGTGCTGCTTATTGGCAATGTTTCTCATGTAAGCATGATAAGATGTGATTACCGTTTCACAGGATCTCGACAGCCCCAACAGCCAAATATGTAAAAGGTGACAGGTGGGTGTGTGCTTGATCTTCTCGGTTCAGCAAAGACTCACTCCAAACTGAAGCAATCATTCAATTTGGTTCATTTCAAAGTTGTAATTCATCCGTTCGGTCAACTCCATACACCACTTGGCTTTGCACAACTTCATCCATTCATCAAAAAAACAACACTCTTCCAGCAATCATCCTCCCACCCACGATCCTCCATACCTTATCGGCCATGATCATGGACGACCCTCCGTGGATGCCCAGGATGGGTATGAGCGTCTGCGAGGAAATAAAATCCAAAATCTGGGCGATGGCCTCCTGGTCGGTGCCATCCCCGAACACCACGCCGTGGATCTTTGTCCCGGACATCAGGTCGCACATGTTGGTGATGATGCTCTTCGGGTCGGTCTCGTTGACCAGCAGTGTGACCACGTTGACGTCGATGGGGTCCTCCTTGCTCCACAGCGCCCGGATATCCCGTTCTGAGATGTAGCGCGTGCGTCCCAGGATCACCGCAATGTTCAGGACCGGCACTTTATCCGAGGCGCCGCCAGTTCTCTGCTTTTGGGCCGCCACGGGGTCAGCAATCAGGGTCACCGCCACCAGGAGAGCCAGGGATAGCAGCACTCCATTACTACCACTGCTGATGGTGCAACTGGTGAAACTGCTGCTCCATCTACTCCTCCTCTTACTCCTTTTGCTGCTGAGGGACATTCTGCCAAACCACTTCATCCCCTGCATGGGAAAAGGATGAGCAAGAACAGCACAGATGAGGACAGATCAAAAAGGGAGAAGGAGGTGGCAGAGAGAAGTGTGGAAAGATGAAGGCAGAGAGAAAAGACAGGGGAGATAAATTGTTAATGCAAGGCTCTTTAAGCCCACACATTCAGGTTGCATCTTTCCTTTTTATTCCACTTCTTCTCAGTAAAGTTATTATACACATAAACCTTGTGGGGAGGGAGATGGCCTTGAGAGGAAGTTGCGGAGGGGTGAGAGAAAGAGAAAATGACTAACAAGTGTAGCCTATTCTTTATGGTCACGACGCTGGGATCAGATGATTCAGGAGCAAGCTGTGCTGTTCGGAAGCAGCAGGCAGACAGTTATGCAGTTTACAAGTGTAATATCTTTTAACTCAGCCTTCAGCAGAGATTGACACACAAATTGCAAAGGGGGGGGGGGGCTGTGAGTGACAGTGATAGACAAACTGTACTCAACATTCCCATATGTTTGGTTCTGTTACGCTTCCTGCCTGTCTGTTGATTTAGCTGTTCAATTATTTGCAATGTTGCGCCGGGCAATAACATTATGTGCATGTATGATTGTGTAAGAGAGTGACATAATGGCGGGTCATTTGGTTTTCATATTATAGAGTTGAAGGCTGTAGCACACACAGTATGGGGAATAGGGTTCTATACATTATAACTCAAAGTACTGAAAGAAATATCTGAGCAACTTTTGGATGGATTGCAATTAAGTTCCATTGAGATCATTCGTGGTGCCCAGAGGATGAATCCTAACGATGTTTATGATCCTGACTTTTCCTCTAGCACCACCATGACGTCAAACTTTCATTTTCCCAATAATCTAGTTTATACCTGCAAAACTATTCCCGTCAGCCTCGGCTGTACTTAGTGCTCCTAAGCAACTGTTAGCATGCCAACACACTAAATTAAGTTGGTGAATGGTATGTCTGTTTAGCATCAGCGGGGTAGCATTGTCATCGTGAGCATGTTAGCATGCTGAAGTTAGCGTTAAGCGTTAAAATACTGTGTTTGATAAAGTCGGTTACACTTCCCCCCTGATGCTGATTTGAGCCTTTCTTCGCATGAATTTTTTAGGTTTTTACATAAACGATTCAGCGTACAGAGTGCAGTCACAGCTGCCAGACACACTCACTCATTTTGTATCGGAGAGGTAAGGAGGAGACAAGTTACATAAAGGCTGAGAGAGAACGAGCAGGCTGATGAGTGCTATAAATAGATTGGGATGCCACTGTGAGACACGGACGGGGGGGGGGCAGAGGGTTGGAGGGGGGTTTTCCTCAGTTGTTTGTGTGCGTGGGTTTGAGAGTGTGGATGTGTTACTCTGCACCAACCAGACCAGAGGAGCGCCGTGACATCACCATCGTCACACATAACTCACTACACCATCCCTCTCCCTAAGGAGACTACACTCGCTGGACCCCCGAGGACGTCCGATGCTCAGAGAGCGTAGAACAGGAGTGTAGGTTTATCGTCATGTTTAGCACATATGGGCAGGTGTGCGGAACAGCAGAGCGTGAGCAAAATCAGAAGGGCATGAAACATATGGTCACATAATGTGTCCATGTGCACCGCTGACGATTTATGGATCCAGTGACAGGGACGGCGTGTTATCGCCTCGGTGCGGAGCCGGTCGGTGCACAAATTGATTCACAGGACCAGCGCAGATTTTAAGCACCTAGGTCACAATAAACTATTCTCATTTACAAAAGCGTTCATTATCATTAACATAAGAGACATCCACACGTTACCAACCAATGCCTTTTCATAAGCAGACAGTCAAATAGAGGGACTCATGCAGATTTAGTTACCAAGGACATGATGCTTTCAATCCTGCTTTTTTTTGTCTCTTACTTAACAAGATGCCTCAAAAATAGTGGCGGTTACCTGTTTTTAAAGTATACAGAAGTGTAGTTTATTTATTAAAAAGGACCACTTAGTTCAGCAAATCATTCCAAATTGTTTCCGGTGCGTCTCACGCCTGCCAGCTGCTGTTTAACTTGCCTTCTGACTTTCTCAATTGTCATAAACTTATTCACCAGAATACCTTTTTGGTAAGAAATATAATAAAACACATTTTCTGATTTGTAAAGTTCGCCACTACTTTTCAACCCCATCTTGCCTCAAGAAAGAGGGAAACCTGCAGCTGCATTGTCTATTTGTGAGTCCGACGACGGCTTTAGATGATTTTCTGTGGGCTAAGATGTGTCATACCTTTTGATTCTGTAATGAAATTGAGACTCCAGCGGAAAGGCTCTGCTGTGAGCTGAATAATGCATGTGTGCTCCCTGTGTTATCCTGTTTTTTAAAACTAGCAGAGGACTGCTTGTCCCTCCCTGCCCAACCGAGCATGAACACCGTTAGAGCAGACCCGAGGATGAATCATCCAAATCGCAGTCCGTTCGCTGCAGAGAGAGCACCGATGCCTCATAGATTCATAGTGTCTCTGTCAAAAAGTCGCCATGTTCCGTCACAAAAACAAAGACGCAGGATTACATGAAGGCTTGCCCCGACACCGAGTGAAATCCCATAATTCAACAGAACTGATATTTATTCATCTGTCTTTGAATCCTGCTTTACTTTCATACATGAGAGACCCTTCACCAAACATCCCCAATCATTTACCGAACAGCCCCCATGTTGCTGGCTCCCCTTTCATGTCTTGCTCAAGAGCACTTGAAGCAGGGCGGACTCCTCCTGTCAAGAGGCGTTAAACTCCAGCCCTCCGGTTGAAGGACTGTCTTCATAATTGCCAGACCATCCTGCTGCTGCGGCTGCTGCCATTATCATTTTAAATATTACATTTCGCTATTAATTTCACAGTATCGGTTGGACCATCAAACTGTTAAAATGCTTTTCATCAGCGGTTCCTGGAGGTTACAGGAGAGTTATGAAGCCTACAAAGTCTGGGAGGTCTGAGCAGAGGAGCTGGATGAGAGCTGCTCCAGACTGCATCAGCACTGGTACAGAAATGTTCTGTCTACATACTGCACAGGGCATATGGCATTAGGGACTATATCTATAGGTTGCCTCTGTTGCCATGAATATTATGCATGAACTGAGGACGATAGAACGCTGCTAAGCCATTTCAGGACATGTATCCTCCTCAAAACCTATTTAGAATAGCACACACATCTCTACAGTAATGCTGCATGGCAAAACCAGAATTTATTTTTTTTGAAAGGGTCAAACTGGTACCAATTTGGCATATTATGGTATTTATAGTACCAGGCAAGTCCAGTGTTGACAAGATTATTTTTCAGTTCCAACGGGTGGTGTAGAAGACCGACTAAGAAAAGAGAAGAGTGTTCATCTTTCCTTGTCTCAACTCTGCAGCGTCACAGGGGGGAACTTAGGGCGAGAAGGAACGGGCCGAAGACGGGAAAAACAGGCAGAGGAAGTAAAGGCAATGCAGAGGAAAGAGGCATTGAGAGAGAGAGGCAGACATACAAAAGGAGGGAGGACAAAAACAGAGAGAGAGAGAGAGAAAGAGAGAGCGAGAGCGAGAGAGAGAGACAGAGAGAGAAAGAGGGAGAGAGAGAGAAAGAGAGTGCGAGAGAGAGAGAAACAGAGTGTGAGAGAGAGAGAGAAAGAGAGAGTGAGAGAGAGAGCGAGAGAGAAAGAGAAAGAGAGAGCGAGAGAGAAAGAGAAAGGGAGAGAAAGAGAGAGCGAGGGAGAGAAAGAGAGAGCGAGCGAGCGAGAGCGAGAAAGAGAGAGCGAGCGAGCGAGAGCGAGAGAGAGAAAGAGAGAGAGCGGGAGAGAAAGAGAGAGCGAGCGAGAGAGAGAGAGAGCGAGCAAGAGCGAAAGGTGACTAAGTGGATAGCAGGGCCGTTTTTCAATCAGAGGGTCGGCGGTTCAATCCCCGTCTCCGGCTCTGCTAGTCGCATGTCGATGTGTCCTTGAGCAAGACACTTAACCCCAAAAATTGCTCCCGTAGTTGTGCCTACGGTGTAGAAATGTGATTAGACTCTGAATTGTAAGTTGCTTTGGATAAAAGCGTCTGCTAAATGACTGTAATGTAAATGTAATGTAATGAGAGAGAGAAAGAGAGAGCGAGCGGGAGAGAGAGAAAGAAAGAGAGAGAGAGAGCGAGAGAGAGAGAGAGCATCCACAGCCAAATCGGATTGGGACAGTTTGTCGTCACACAAAGGCTCCCGTTTCTTGGCACCATAACAGTAAATTATGTTTGGCAGGCACATCCATACTACTGGCTACCGTGCACACACACACACACACACACAGACTCGTACACATGTTCTTCCTCACACAAGTGCATCTATGTATTCTTACCAAATCACTCTCTCAGTGATCAGGGTAGAAGAAAGTGAAACAAGTTGAAAAAGAGTTTGTTTTTCTCTGTTCTATAAGTTTCTTTTTTTAGAAACACACACACCTACACACTCCTACACACACACACACACACTAGCACTAAAATCTCTCTGCACAACTCCCACAAGGCTTCACCTCCACAAAAGCCCACGTTTCTGGTCCACACACAACTAGGTTTCACATGCATCAATAATTCAGCCGCATTATCTTTACATGATGATGAATATGATTGCATTTACCACCGCGGCCACATCCGTTCTTCCTTCTTTCTTCCTAAATGGCATTAAAATGAGATTATCACACTGTACACACTCTATGGATGATTTATTTACAGAGTCGGGGCTGGGCTGCCTGATACCGAGGATGAAAAGTGTATGTTTTACGATGCCACGGCCCAGAGGACGCATGTGTGTACATACATACAGTATGTTCTGGTTTGTAGAAGGCTACATTCAATATTGCATGTGTTTTTTTCTATCCCACATTGCTTCCTCCATAACTTTTACATGTATTCATCACCCAGTCATCTATTCACGTATCTCCTTCTTTCATCTTTCACACTGCTTTCAGCCTTCTATAGTTCCTCCACCTTCAATCACTTTCTCACCCACTGCAATGAATTTTCTAAATTTAAGCAAAATGCATTTAAATTCACTACTTTTCTGTAACTTAAGATTACGTCATCAAAACAGTGGATGGAAACTCACCAATAGAGGTAGACCAGGTCACACGCACACTTAAGGAAACTATACTCTCACCATTTATACTTTGTAAGCTTGTTCTGATACAAGCCACATGGGGGGGGGAGGGGTTTGGCTGTCTTTTCTGTCTTAAAGGGACAGTGTGTAGGATTTGGTGGCATCTAGCGCTGTGGTTGCAGATTACAACCACTGAATACCCCTCCGCTCACTCCTCCCTTTCAAAGACTGCAGCAACCACCTCGCTCAGAGGCCATCCTTACCATGACAGCACTGCTTTGAGGTCAATGGATGGCGGAAGTGTGTCGGAGAACCATGGTGGCTTTCGGGTAATATAAAAACATGTGAGAATCTGGCTGCACCAATAAGCAGCAGCACGCTACATGGCCAAAAGTATGCTTGGCTCCTTGGTTCCAAAGGAAAATTGGGGTCGGATTACATTAATGGGCAACGCCCCTGTCCATGAAGACATTTGTATTGATGTTTAACGTGGGAGCCTTTGGGTGCCAAGCCGTGTCACCCTCCGTCAGTGGGCGACCTCACTAGTTCTCTTGTGGCTGAATGGGAGAAAAATCATAACAGCCAGGTTCCAAACTCTTGTGGTAACTTCCTGAACAGTGAAGGGTGCTATATCAGCATACTACTTCCCACTGTGTTGGAATGACTTGCTAAAAAGTCACTTATGGGTCTCGTTCTCAGCTGTTCCTCTGTCCTCCATCTCTCCTCGTCCAGGCCTATTCAGCAGAGGAACCATTTTGTCGACTACTTTCATAGTTATGTAGTGTCTTCACCTCATTTTGGGTAATTTTGCTTTACATGACTGTTCCTAATTGTAAGCCTGTTTACTGAGCTTTGTAAGCTTTAACCAGGTCTGGGATCAGGGAACTAGGGGTGTTGAGGCTCTTCCCTCTCTCTCTGGTTTTGGTTCATCGGTCTCTTCCTGCCTCCACTCTACTGTCTCATTGCATGTCTGCAAAGTTATACAAAGACTAAAATAACTTCATTTAGTTTCTTCATTTATTCTTTTGTCCCAAGACGTTTCACTTCTCTGCCATCACTCTTCCTCTCTTATTCCTATTGCTCTCACTTATATTCATTCCCCTGGTCCTGGACCCTTCCATCCCTTTCTAGTTTGAGGTTTTCATCCTAAAATGAGATTATGCCATATGAAGAAAACCTCCACCAAGGAATAGAATTTGTATGATTGCAAATGTGCTGCTGAAGTTAGGAACTGTCTGCAGGCCTGGGCATACAAGCTAACACTATTTAGAGGGATTTTAAATGTTTTGAATGAACAGAAGACTGTTTGGAGTTCTTTTTTAAGTGGATACATAATATTCTAAACTGAGATATACTTTTCCTCTCTCTCTCAACACTTCTCAAAAATCCTCTGCTGCACAAAAAGTTTATTTTTGTTGATTTCCAGCATGAGCAACTTATTTTGGTTTGTTGAAAATAAACACAGAACTTGTTAGTGATTGGGGCTGAACGGATCAGGAACCGACACTAAGGGACGTCAAGAGAAAATCGGCATCATAAAGTCCAAGGGATGACGTCACAGTGCCACCGACACTGTCTGACAGAGTTGGACTATGGGATGTGTAGTTTTGAAACAAATGGGATTAAGCTCCAATTATTTTTGCCAAAATTAAAAAAGGGACTCGCCACTGATTCTGCACAACAAAAACTGTTTACTTGGACTTACTTGGTTTGGACTGAGAGACACATCCAGTGTTCTTGGAGCATGACCAATACTGGGAACTAAAAGTCAGGATATCTCAACATCTGCAGCTTCTTAACAATCTTGAACTTCTCCCAACTTTGCTGGGAGTGTCCCTTTGAAGTTAGTCCAAACTATTGCCCAACCACTCTTCCCCTTGGTCAGCTCATTCCTCTGTCCATTTTCTCCCATCATCTCTGTCTCTCCCAGGGCCCAGCCATCTGCTCCGTGTGCCCTGACGTGTGCATGAGCACCCATGAGAAGCCCAGTGGAAGTAATCGTCTGCTACCGCTCAGGCTTCAACATGTTGTCTGCCCACTGCACATACCTCTTTAGCTGCCTACAAACCCACTGTGTGTGTGTGTGTGTGTGTGTGTGTGTGTGTGTGTGTGTGTGTGTGTGTGAGAGAGAAAGAGAGAGAGACCAACAAAGAAAGAAGTGACACCACTAGTATTCTCTTATATAATGGGTGTGAACCGCGTTGCTGTTCTCTCTTTGTGTGTGTGTGTCTTCTCCCTCTGCACCTGATGCCCGATACACACCTATGCCCCCCCCCCCCCCTTTCAGTTATTTTAGTGCTAATTGCATCAGTCCGTTTCTGCTCCATTAGCATGCAGGGGGCCCATTTCAGAACACCGTCTCTCTCTTTCTGAATTCCAATTTGCTTTACTGGCTCGGCATATGCTGCCGCCGTATTTAAAGGAAAATAAAGGACGAAGAAAAAAGGTCATCGTTGTTGTAATAGAAACAAAGTGTGTGTAAATTGTCATCGAGGGCGGTTAGACATATAGGTTGTAGTCAGTGTGGCTTCTTTGGAACAAAGCGAGCGTCTCGCCCTGCAGTGTTTCTGTCTTCTGTCTTTCTCTGAAGGCCAGAGTCACAAAGGATTTCAGACTTTATTCAGCCATGAACAACGCTGATGAATTTGAAACACAGCGGCGCTGCCTTTGCAGGGGCAATCTGTCCACTACTTGACGGCAACGTGATTTTAACTCTTTACTTTAAGAGTCTTAGAAGCCTCTGAGCTGTGTTAACAATGTATTCTTCTATATCTTAAGTATTCAAATGAATGACATCGACCTTCCTCTGTGTCTCGCACACAATCTCACTCTTCCACTCTCATCTTCATTAGTTCTTTCTACTCCCTTGTCCCCGTGCTACTGCTGTATAATGAGCAAAGATGAATGCAGAACTCTTCTTAAATGCCCACAAACACACTTGTGCTAGTAGTTGAAGCAGGGAAACCAGAATGATCATGATCGACAGCATTGGGTTAATACATTATTTCCTTTTTGCGGTCATAAAAAAGCATGGATGGGCCTTCCATGGGCTGCAGCTGGTGTCTTTACATAGAGAGAAGGCTTCTCTGTGACAGGAGAGCTGCGCTTCAACAACGTGACTGAATCTTGAGAACAGGAGGGAGAGAGGGAGAGGGGTGGGAGAGGAGATGTAAATTCAATTGGATCTCCCCGTTATGTTCAATGGGACCTACACAATACAAGGGCGCCCCCTAGTGGCGCAACGTTGGCCAGTCTCCTCCACTGTTGGCCAAGAGCTCCTCACATAGTGAAAGATGTTTTTTCTTTTTCCTCTGTTAGGGCAAAGCCTGTGTTCTCTTTCTGTCACGTTTCAGGAGGCACATGCGCAAGATGTTGCCCCAAAATATCGTTTTAATTTAGAAAAACAGGCGGTGCGTTCTTAGAGATGCCTCCTATAATCCCATACCAGGAATCTTCGTCCTGGTATGGGATGGAGAAGAGCTGGAAGTTGTGCCAACCAGCGGCGTGACCAGAAAAAACCCCGCAATGTGTGACCCAACCTCTGGATACAATCACCAGAAAGCATTCTTCGTTTTGTGCGACGTTGCGTTAAACTCGTTGTCTTTTGGTGAAACCGGGTTCACATCGTGTGTTGCACTATTGCCTATTGCGTGATGGTTGAGGGGTGTTGGGTGCATGCGCCCAACTACCAAAGGAGGCACGTTTCTTTGTATTTCACAGTCAGGTTATTAGGGTGCATGGAGTCGTGTTTCTTTTTTTAGATTATTTTGGCCGGCTGAGAGACGCTGTATGTGCTTTTATAGCTCACTGCACCAGTGCTATATGAATTATGAGGAAATGATAACACTTGACACTTGACGTAAGAGCCGAGATGAGATTAATTTTGTTAGTTTGTTTCGCATCTCATACTGCGTGCCTCGCATCGTTTAAATCCCAGTTGGCCGCGTTTTAGGGGCAGCTGTGCTCTCCGTGGTTTTGGGTGCCGCACTTTTGGATAAGGGACGCCTGTGGGTAAAAACGATTCCCGCTGATCAAGAGAGAGAAGGGAGTGAAGGGGTGGGGGTGAGACAGACACGGTGCATGATCATCATAACCCAAATTCAGGGGGGGAATAACAGACACGACAAAAGTCTACTTACAGCATCTCCCTTCCACAGAGCTCCAAAACAGTGGTGTGAGATGACATTGCAACAGTCCCCTCTCTCCTCTGAGAAACCATGCAGCCTGTGACGGGGATCACACTCGCAAACACGGCACAACAGGAGAAGAGCAAAAGAAGAACAAAAAATAAAAATCACGGAGTCTCGGGCTGTGAATTATTTCCACGCGTGTTCCAAAAAAAAAAAAAAAAAAAAAAAAAACCCTGAATGAAATCCCCCCGTTTTAGCACTTAACGGGCGCGCAGCAGCGAGCAAAAAATCACTGTCGTTGTAATCCAATCTTCGTTGTGCGTGCGCCCACCGCGGATTCTCCACTGCAATATCTGCTGGCCCCGCGCATGGTGGTGGGGGGGGGTGGGGGGGTGGGGGGGGGGGGGGGGAGCGGGGGGGGCTCAACCTGCCTCTGTATGATCAGAGCTCCCGGTATCCCGTTATTCCTGTCCCGGCCGAGGAGAGCGAGAGGCAGGTGAGCAGCCGCCGGACGCACGCAGAGACGCACACGCACGTTGACTTCAACAGTGGAGGCTCCGGCAGTCTGCGAACCGTGGGACTCGCTCTCAACGTCTCTCTCTCTCTCTTTCTCTCGTCGTGCACGTGTAAGTGCGTGTGTATGTGTGTGAGAGAGAGAGTGGGCTACGCGTGTGCCGTATGTGCACGCGTGCGTGCGATTTCGCGTCTTGTCTATGTGTGTGCCCGCGCGCTTCTGCAGAGGCAGCTGGATAGATAGATGGACTGTCGGTCTGTCGCGCTCTCTCTCTCTGCGCTAAAGCTCCTTCGGGGAGCAGCTCAGTCAAAGAGACTGATACGGGCAGAGTTGGGGCGAAATCGCAAATGATTCAGACGGCAATCTTTCTCCCTCCTCTCTCAGACATCTCCATTCTAATTCTCGTCAAGGATAACCCTTTTCTTTTGCCAGCAACAGTCTCCCCCCAATCGTGCCTTTCGGGGGTTTCAACCTATCCGGAAAAAAACTTGAGCACAGCAGAGCAGATAAGGGATGTGTATATATATATATATATGTATATATATATATATATATATATATATATATATAAAGTTGATGTATATAAGTATACATCAACCAGTGGTGCAAAGACAAATATAGCCTACTATATTATTAAAATGCCAGAGAAGAGTCGGTAGTTCCACCTTCACGCAGCATTGTTGAGTTAAAACGTGGGAGCACCGCTGCTTGCAGAGAACAACTTGTAAATGTGGATGCATGCAGACCGAGAAGTGTGCACGCAGCCTACACAATAAAATAAAAACACTTCAATGTTTTGTTGAGCGAACTGAAAACCACGTTTTTTCCACGTTTTACTGTGTCATGAGACCGTCACTGTTAACGTTTTAAAAAGAGGACGCGTGGCAGCCTACCTGCAGGGATTCCACCAAAGTTCCATACGTTGTCGCCTGTTGATCAGGTTGCGTAACGGGTTAACTTGGACTGCTTCCGACCTGGAAACAGAGGACACCGACTTTTTGGTTCCTGCCACACACTGCTCCCGTCACTATCAAACCACAGGACGCTCAATGGATCCGCTTTATGGGCTACTCCTGCCATTTAGTATGAAAGGTGGGGGACTTGACAGACTTTTTTTTTTTAAATAGTCACAATTGATGCAGCAGGGCTGAGAAGAAAAACTGACTTTCAGTCTCTTAACAAACGCTGGATCCATTCAGCCAATAGGCATCTTTTAGTTTGTGTACCAAGACTTTCTGTTGCAGTCTGGAAGCCCAAGATGAGATTCATTAAGTGTTGTTGGTCTGCTAGAGTCATGTTCTCATTGCCCCCCCCCTGGGAGTAAACTGACCGTAATATGAAAATTGGAGTTCCTCTTTAAGGTACAGTAAGTATACATGGAGAGTGACAGCATTAAGATGCATACGTCAATTAGAAGAGTGAGCTTAGGGCCCTAAGATGGCAGGGGTTTCATGAAATGTCAGGCCAAATGTCAGATGCCACTTTCACTCAACTTCCTCATCAGAGAACAAACAAATCCATCCATCCATCTATATCTATCCATCCATCCATCCATCCATCTATCATTTAGTATCATTAGCAGGCTCAGCAGTGGCTCTCTGCCTCTCCGTGGCTTGGAAGTTGTAATGTGAATTTCCACATTCCTCCCCCCTACAATCTCTTTCTCTCTCTCTCTCTCTCTGTCTCGCGCTCTCTCTCTCTCTCTCTCTCGCGCGCTCTCTCTGGAGAGGGGAGCAAAGAGGAGAGAGAGCCTCAGCGAGGGGCAGAGGGAGGAGAGAGATAGAGAGAGGGGGAGGCAGGGGGTGTTACTACATGCATTAATACTGGCTCCACAAATGGCTTTAACAGTCACAACTCACACCTGACTGAGCAAACGACCATCAAACGACTGGAGAGGCTCAAAGAAGTCAGCGTGCGTGTGTGCGTGTGTGTGTGTGTGTGAGTGTAGGTGTGTGTGTGTGAGTGTGTCTCACCTTGCTGTGGAGCTGTATATCAGGTCTTTCCAGAGCAATGGTGATGCAGTTGAGGAAGATCTCTTTCAGTGTGTGGATGTACTATAAATCTTTTTGAACCACACATGTATTCAAGGGAGAGTAAACAAACAGGCGGCGACCCCGCTACTGTGGAATAAAGAGCTGCAGTGATCCCACAAGGACAGGTTACACCAACAACGACCACAGCAAACCCGCAAGTAAGATGTGTTTCAAATGTCCCAGAATGCCATTGTGACATTAGAAACGCCATAAGGCTCAGTCAGGTTACTGTGGCCTCACTATCACAAACACATTATAGTCGGCTATGTCCCTGGGGTACCAGTGAAGCGTCATAAGGCAGTCCAGAGCATAAGGGAAGACTTTATGGAATATTAAAATGGAGTATTAGAAAATACTGCAATGATTAAAAATGTTCTGTCAAGTACAACAAAGCACATTAAGGTGGTTGCGGGGATTACATTGTAATACCTCAGAGCATTTAAATACAAATGAAAGAGAGAAGCGGCCTCTTAGTGCAGGAAATAAGAATGCAGTGAAGTACCTTAAAGTCACTAAGACTCTGAAACTATCGGGCACCACAGAAATATCCCCCCTCCCTATAATATAATAACAATATTCTCATGGCTTGACATTTTCTTCCATACAGTGTCTCCATAGGCGATTGCGCAACCCTCCCACAGTGCATTGCAGTCTGCCTGGTCAGAAAATCTTTCAGCATTGATTTGACACATATATGGAGATGCATAGCCTACATTTGACCAGTGACCCGTTTGTCATTTCCAGTTATTAGTCAGTGAGCTGGAGGGTGTACTGAATGCAGACCCTGTTAGTCCTTTAAGGGACGTAGAAAGAAATCCACTGGACAGATCACCAGTCTACCATGACCATGACTGCCATGAGAGCACACACTAACTTTACAAATTCTTTGTGTTCATTTGGATAGTAGCCCACAATGCTGCCATTCTAATAGGTGATTCAAAATGCCCACAACATAATTGGTACCCAGATACAGAAGTATCGGCTGCGGTAGACTTCACAAGAAAAATACAAATGATATTGCAACCTTGTAAGTTGCTCATCCGGGTCAGGGTTGCAGAGACAACGGGTCAAGAAGAAAACCCCTGTAACGTCCACCGCAGGTGGAACTACTTATAAACATCAGCATGTTGGTGTGAAGGTGCTTTCTCACTCTAACCGCATCACACTCAGTCGCAAACCGCTCTCCTGCAGATCAGTGACCACGGTCCACTGAAGCCAGAAGGACAATATAATAACCAGATGAAACCAATCAGCTTGCTAAACTGCAAGCATGTCTTAAGGACATACAAACCTGGATGACCTGCAACTTCCTGATGTTAAACTCAGACAAAACTGAAGTTATTCTACTCGGCCCAGAACACCTCCGAAATCAGTTATCTAATGATATAGTTTCTCTAGATGGCATTGCGCTGGCATCCAGCAGCACCCTAAAGAATCTTGGAGTTACCTTTGATCAGGATTTGTCTTTTAACTCTCAGATAAAACTAATTTCTAGGACTGCCTTTTTTCACCTACGTAATATTTCAAAAATCAGGCACATCCTGTCTCAAAGCGATGCAGAGAAATTAGTTCATGCATTTGTTACCTCTAGACTAGATTACTGCAATTCCTTATTTTCAGGCTGCTCTAATAAGTCTCTGAAATCTCTCCAGTTGATCCAGAATGCTGCAGCTCGTGTTTTTGGGGGAGTTTTTCCTGTTCCGATGTGAGGGTCCTGGGACAAGAGGATGTCAAATGTGTACATATTGTAAAGCCCTCTGAGGCAAATTTGTAATTTGTGATTTTGGGCTATACAAAAATAAATTGAATTGAATTGAATATCAGATGGCCTCCTGATGCCTTCACATTGGACTCTTTCCAGACAGTTTGGCTGCAGCTCCTTGAACATGAATATCACAGACAGGAAAAGGGGGCATGGCACATCCTCACTATGAAAGCATCCAACTAAATGCTAATAAGGCTAATTCAGCTCTCATAATTCCTGCAGCAAGTCCCTTAGGATTACAGAGGTAACATTGTCACAAGATTTGCTGAAATCCACAAAAACCAACACATGGGATTGGCAAAATCCCATGAAACCCTAATTATCTGCAAAAGGATTAATTATTTTAGGAACACAGGAGCCTATAGCTCAATCTAGCTCCTTTGGTGTCTCGCAAAAAAGCCGGTGCTCCTGTGGCAGCACTTCCCTGGAAGTGTTAAAGGTGCCAGTTTACTCCCCAAAAAATCGATCTGACATTCTGTGCGGAGGTGACAAAGGACCCGGGATTCAAACTTCTCTCTCTATCGTTTTCGACCATCACCAACAAAGTGTAACAATTGAAGGCCTTCCAGGTGAGACTGTCCGAAAATATATGCTTTTATCCCTATATTTCAACGATATTGCGTCTCCCTTCGACTGTTGCAGCAGACAGCTATGAACATGAAGTATGACCCAGTTCTTTTATAGTATAATGCAACCTTTAGGGTGGAGTTTGCAGTGCTGGATGTTGCTTATTTGTCAAATCCTTTGCCTAAACTCCCAGAGCTGTCTGCGTTTCAGTGTGTTTTTTGGGGGGGGGGGGGTGAGTTACCGGCTAACTGGCCTCGGTACAGCAGTTGGCCCTGGTGTCCTCGCGCATGTCTCTTTCATGAACCACTGAGAGTAATCTGTTCTTACCCTTGTGATGATCAAAAAACAACAATTCAGGAGGTCTGTGTGTTCTGTCTCCAGCTATGAATGGACAAAGCTGGACATGTGTGACTGAAGGTGTCTGCATGTGATTGTGTTAGTGTGTGTGTGTGTGTGTGTGTGTGTGTGTGTGTGTGTGTGTGTGTGTGTGTGTGTGATGGCTTGAGGATACCGGTGGATGCTGGGCTGCCATGTGTGTGGGAGTGTGTGTGTGTGTGTGTGTGTGTGTGTGTGTGTGTGACATGCTGGGGGAGGGAGTCGAGGGGTGTTATCAGGTCACCAAACAGCTGTCTGGGAGACATAATGGCCGCGAGGGGTGTGCAACACACACACACACACACACACACACACACACACACACACACACACACACACACACACACACACACAGGGAGGGTAACTCAACCACAAATATTAAACAGACAGACAGGGAAACAGATCCACCCCCAAACACACACACACACACACACACACACACACACGCAACGCATCACACGGCGATCAATTCGTTTCCCTTATATTTCCGAATCTTTTTATTGAGAGTATCATTCAGTACTTCCTGTGGTTTTTCAGATGCAGTAATCTGATAACAAAAATCAATTCCTAATTTATTTCTCTCTCTCACTCTCTCACTTACAAATCCATACAAGAACAGTACACATAATCACCAGCTTTCACTGAACAAGCACACACACACACACACACGTATACTACACATCTTATGAGGGGACACTCACAGTCGAAGGGTCACGATGAAGGGAAGGAGACGGGGCAGTGACAGAAATTTATGTAGTTCATATGAAGGCAGATACATGAAGTTGGGGAGTTATGGAAAACACATGTACGTGTACATGTGTTGTTAGAAAGAGGACAGAAAAAAATAACTTTTATGAGTGAAGAAAAATACATGAAGACGCTAAAGCTTTCCTTTTTCTAATAACACCTGAGAGCTGCCTTCTGTCTCCTCCCTTCATGTCGCAGAATATTCATCTATAGACAGTAAATTAATGACAACACAGAAATATAACAAAGATAAGGATAAAGACTAAATGATGTTCTTTGTTGAAAAATTCCGCATTTCAAGATGTGAAATGAACTTAATGTCCCCCTAAATTGATATCCAGTACTTTGCAAATTAACTCCTGAAATGGACTCTGAAGATAATCAGTTCCCTCGCAGCTCATTTGGAATCTCATTGCAATGTAGTCATTGAAGTGAAACAACTCCTCATTCTTATTTTGTGTTTAAACTCAGCGGCACACAATGTCAGGTATTCAGCATCCGCCCACCCTTTTCTCTGCGGGTTTCCAGGCCGAGCACCTATAAGCCTCATTAGCCACCGATGGAATAATATGATGAGATCAGAAATGATTCCACTTCCCTAAGCAGCATGACTTCAGCCCTGATTGTTACTGCGCCACTGGTTGCATCACGAAATACCACTAATCTTGACCTTTTCCTGCAACACAGCATAGTTTGTTGGGTGAACTCTCAGCTCCATGCCACCGAGCCCAGGTTGTCTTTGTTGTTGTTCTTTTCATCAAAAATCTTTTACTTGTTGGAAAAGGTGCAGTTTGTTTTCTGGTGGTCTAAGCATTGTGTGAGAAAGCCTGCGGGGTTCTTGATTTCCTAAATCAGATAACAGAGAGTGTTTATGTGGTCGTGGACATGTACATGTTTTCGTCCCACCTTTCTTAGTTGGATATGGCCACCACCAGGATCACCCACCCACCTCTCCAGCTCGGCCCCACGGGGTTAAAACATGGACTTCTCCCTCCACCAGCAGAGGCCACTCACACCGCTGATCTCGCTGGTATCATAAAGTTCACCGTCGAGGCGAGGAAGATGATTTGGAGTGTCCTCACTTTGAAGCGAAAGCAGACGAGGCAGTGCAACGTTTCACCCTCTGATGCAGCAGCCACAACAGATGTGAGCTTACTGCAACTAAACAGAACACCCATATGTTAAAATGTAGACCTCATAATGAATGAAACAAGGACCAGATCAAAGAGTGGAAAAGAAATAATGCTCACCAATAGGATAGACAATACTTATAGTCCATGTGGTGCAGCAACTCAGTCTCATAGCTTTGTCTTGATGTGGATCGTGGACTGTAGAAACATAATCATAATCATAATGAAAAAAACGACAACTCTGATTTCCTGAGAGAGCGTTAAGCCAAGTGTCTTTCTGAGCAGGTAAGTGGCTATCCAATTGTTTCTGCTGTTATGTGGGAGGCCGTCTGAAACGGATCCCCAGGGGCTGAGTGCAGACGTTCTGCAATAAGAGAACGCTTTGAGTACTGTCCCAGTGGAGTGCTTTAACCTGTCGCTTTACTCAGTTTGAGTATCGGCCGCAGCTTTCTGCTGAGTCCCGTCACCGAGGATTGCTCAGGAAAAGCATCCTTGTCTCAAGTCTCAGATTCTGCATGATAGTTTGATGTTCGTACGTATATCTTCAAAAATACAGCAGTCAGTTGCAATTCAGTTGAGGAGGACTGTGTGAGTGTGGGATACAGTTGTGATCAGTAATTCAAGTTGTCAGAAGTAAAAAAGATAAATACATATATATATATATATATATGTTGTGTGTTTCTCTAATCCAAACTCAGCTTCAAATAAGCACTTGTGGTGAGTCAATATGTTCCTCAGTATCCTAATTGACTTTCCATTGGCATAAGCCCTCTATAGACTAACAGACTTTTGTTATATTTTATTGATCCTTGTTTTCTTTTCACGCACCCCCCTTCAAATTCTTGCTCTAGGACGCTCCAACAGTGAAGTTGGTCACTGCAACAGTGTTTTACACCCAGGCTTTCCAGCCGAGTCTCACTGCCCTGCTGCCATTGGACGCCACGTTTCCTCTGTGGCTTTCTAACTGACAGAGTCGTCATATCACCACCGGACAAAGCGGCTTCACACAGATTCCAAGCAGGTGCTGAGGGAGGAAACTTTTTGAAGAGTATGACCAAAGTTGTGTGGCGTTTTGCTGAACAGCCAAATGTGGATATCCAATTAATGGCGGACGTTTCGTTGCACCATGAAGATGGAAAAGCTGGCTGCCTGACAGCAGACTGTTACCAGGTGACGGACTTGTTTGAAGAGCAGATAAGTGCAGCGGCATATGGAGATGAGTGAGAATCTATCTGCGAGCTGGCTGTCGTTTTAAACCACGCTTCAGAGGGAGTGTAAGCCAAAAAGACAGATGTTTCTTTAATGGTCGCAGCCAAACTCTGAAGCTTTGACCGGCTAATTTCAATGGCGGAGACGCAGAGCTGCATTCAAACCCAGAATGTGTCTGTTGACACATCAAGAGGCAGTGTACAAAAAGCCAAAGACTGATTTCTAAGAAATGGGGCATCAATTAAAATTGAATTTGCAACGGGTAAATTAAGCAGACAAAGGCCAGAATAAATGGTGGCATTTTAAAAGAATAGCTATGAGCAGGCAGTGTGAGAGGAGGAGGGGCGGGAGGCTTTCTCTTTCTTCTGAGAATCTGTCACCTTGACCTTTACTTCTCACAGGAACATATTACAACTAACAAACACACTGCATGCAAAGCGGCTGAGCAGTAACATCTCTACTGCGGATCGTGTTCAGCAGCACCATCTATTGTTGCATTGAATGGATGAACTGTAGGAGCGGATCCACAGTCATGAGGCGAGATGGTGCAGCAAACGCATGTGAGCCGACGGGCCGAAAACACCGTTGGCGGTTCCTCAGGGCTGGTTGCTCCTCTCTGGGCCAATCGTGATGGACTCATTGGTCTTTGGTGCTGAACCAAACGGATTTGGACAGTTTGGTAAAAGATCATGTAATTCCGTTACACTAGAAAATAAATGTAGGAGAATAAAAGAGGAGCAAAAATACTCCTTATTAAAGACATTGAACCTCTAAAAGTGTAAATTCAGTGATGAGTATCTTCATTGATTTAAAATGATGCACTGAACAGTCTTCACGGCCCTCTCACCAACTCTGTCCTTATTAAACAATCAAACAGTGACACCTAGTGGTTCTCTTACTTACCTACAACGTGTGTCTACAGAGCACCTTCTCTACAACTGATAAAGCTTTACATGAGACAAAAAATGAATTCAGAAAAGATGTAAAAAAAACAACACCAGGCAATATAAAAAGCAGTGGCGGCTGGTGGAACATGTTCTCTGTAGGGCTGTGCCACATCCAATCAATTTCAGCAAACATCCCAGAATGATTTAATGCAAAAAAAATGATGGTATCAAACACGTATTACTACTTTGCAGTTAAATATTTAACCTTTATTCCAACATGAAAAAATCAGTAAATAACACTTTGATAAACACGTCAGGACATCTTATTTTAGTCACCCTCACAGGGAATTCAGTATAATATAATAATATATATATATATATCATATCATAATATTCTGTATAATATAATAATGTATATCATGTAATAATATATATATCATATAATAATATTCACTATAGTATAAAACACACATATATATAATGATGTATTTATAACGATATATCATGTCTCAGCAGGTGCTTCATGTCCCTCACTCCCTAGCTGTCCGTGCTGGATCTGTCCCGTTGTTTTAAAAAGCTAAATAAGTTATTAGCGTGACGTCATCCAGCTAGCCTAACCTGTCTGGTGTCCAGCTAGAGAAGCTTCGCATGTTCTCTACGTTACACTCTTCTCTTGCTGTTCTTCTTCCGACAAACTTTAGTAACGTCCAAACTCTCACCTTGAATACAGTTTAAACAAATGTTTTATTGAGAGTGCCTGTTCTCTACTTACACTCTTCTCTTGCTGTTCTTCTGAGAAACTTTACAAGGAAGCGTGACTACCATGCACAGACAACCCCCCTAGTGGTCAGATGGCGACACCTGCTGGCCGCTTTAACTATAACACACATTACAATATAAAATGAGTTAGTCAAAAATCCATTTATCTCACACTAGTCTGCTGTCTGATTGTGAGGTCAGGCTGATCTGATATCAGCTCTTTGGCCTGAAGTTTCTCCTCTCAAACGGGTCTTGGGGTACATCAGACGTCCTCAATAAGACGTCCTGCATCAGATGTCCTTTATCAGACGTCCTTCTAAAGACGTCCTCCATAAGACGGCATTTCCAACTTCCGGTTCAAGACACAGGCAGGGACTTATACCACTTAAGAGGAAGAACACGAAAACAACTACAACTTACCTTATCAAGTTCCACATCTACTTACCTTATCATAGAGCAACACTCAAAGTAATTGGCCGACTTTGATCGTTGAGAAAGGATATAAACATTAAATGTTATGTTCACACTGATTACCAGCACAGTGTGCTGTTCACGATCATCTGTATATTGAATACGCCTTGGAATCAGCTGAGCTGTTGACAAAATACATTTTTTTATCTGGATTAGTAAAGTTTTGTGGTTTTATACAAAATCATGTCTGCCTTTGTCAGTTTGTCCAGTGGGCTACTTCTTCTAACCATTATATCAGCAAATACCATAAGAGTTAGTTTAGTCCTTTAAATCGGAATATCTCGGTCTCTTCTGTTATCATCTGTTTTCATCACATTGAAGCCAAACTGTGATCTACTCTACAGAGGCAGCTAATCCTAACACCTCATCAATATGTTTCAAGATATCTTGCTGTCTGAGAAGAGATGGAGGTGAAGTGAAGACATTGGATGAGTATGTGGCTGGGAGGCACTTGCTAATATTTGGTATATTTTTGCCATTTCTTTTCCCCTTTAGCCAAACCAGCACTGATTGATATCTAAGAGTTCAAAGACTTGCCAACAAGATATGGCAAGATAAACCTGGCAGCGCTCTCTAGTGGAGACTGTCCTGTCCTGCAATCTATTGTTTCTTATTATCTTTCATATACAATAAATACTAATATGTCTGCAGTAAGTGAATACTGGCTGATATATGGCTCTACACAGCAGTTATTTATCATCAACGGGTCCATCGACACCAACATGAGAAATAAAACAGACGTGTATCAGGAATAAAAAAATCTTGTATT
Source organism: Anarhichas minor (assembly GCF_050575085.1). Classification (NCBI taxonomy): domain Eukaryota; kingdom Metazoa; phylum Chordata; class Actinopteri; order Perciformes; family Anarhichadidae; genus Anarhichas; species Anarhichas minor. The sequence goes on from NW_027466453.1 coordinate 20,382,542, forward strand.
TTTTAATGGACAGGGAAACATCCTTCAGGACAACGGTTGGTCATCACACAATAATCAGCAACGATACAATGTAGAGAGTCCGACTGTGTGTCGAGCCTTTCAACACCTCTCCTCCCTTCTCCCTCTGTCACAGGGAATAACGGAGGGCTTATTATTGCAGACACCTTGGCTCTCCTCTGACAGATAGATAGAACACACCTCCTCCCCTCCTTGTAAGGCTTGGGGGGGTTTGGGGGTGGGGGTTGCCCGGGGCGTTCACTGAAAGGTTATAAATAAAAAAACAAAGAAAGAAAGAAAGAAAGAAAGAAAACACAAGGCTTCTGATTCATCAAAGTCAAGTTCTATCACAGTTTGAACCCTCTGGAGTCTGGTGTCACTGCGAGGCGGGACCAGCTCAGCGTGAACCGAGCACCACCTTTCTCAACTCTACGTATCCGCCCGTTCCAGAGCATCGGGGCTGAGGCTACTCCTACATAAAATATACATCGCTTAATCAGGTTCACCATCAGCGGAGTCCTAGCATGTTTAGAGTATCAGGAGAAGAAGTGACTCACCTCAACATTAAATAACGTTAGCTCTGAAGAAAGTAGAACCAACAAGGTTTCTCTCTATAAAACTGTATCAAGAGGAGCTCTGTCCTCATACAGTAAATAACCACCCAGTATTGCATTGGACAATAAAGAATGGGGTCATTCAATCAGTATTTTATCAGATACCAATTAGTCAGAGCCCAGTGCAATTAGGTAGTCAATCTACAAATGGAAACATCTGAAAATGCAAATATCAAAATCTCTAAAACATCCAGATGATTCTTTCCCAAAAGACCTTTTTTTTTTTTCTTAAATCAGAACATGCAATAGTCAAAACTGTTTCCTCACAAACAGGATTTAAATACTGAGATCCAAAGATCTGTAAGAACAATTATGCAGTCACTCCAACAAACTGTGTCGATTAATATGGCAATATGCTGTCGATCGGGGTCACTGAGTCAAATAAGAGCGAGACAGAAGCGAGGCTGTCTTCAGACTACTTCAAACCTCCCATGTTGCTGACAATCTGTGCAGGAAGAGGACACCAAACAGGACAAAGCAGTTGCACAATAACAGAGTGTCCGAGCCCATCCTGTATTCAAAGGTTCTAAACCGGGGGACGAGAGCAGCTGCGCTGTGTGCAGGAGGGAGGACGGCGTCTCAGAGTCCGGCACGCTTCTGCGTGTCAGAAGTGGAAAAAGGAGTGCTATCAAAAGATGAACACGCTGCGTTCATCAGCGGCCACATTTTCAGATTTCACTGTCCAAGCTGTTCATTCTGTCTTTGCAACATGCCAACCTTTATCTAACTTTGGATGGATGGCAACCAATCACAGGGCGGCGCTGAAGAATACAGACTGAAGCTCAGCTCACTATTTGCCCCTCTTAATGCATACTGCTCGGGGGATTCAAAGATGATGAGAGAGTTGAAGACAAAATATAATCGGATAATAATCTCTGATAATCTGGAAAGTGTTCTTCTCATCATCGATGTCATGTTTAAAAGGGTTTCTGCAGGTATCGGCAAACTCTTTGAAAATGCTAGTTTTAGCGCAATTTAGTCAAATTCACTCCGCATTGGAGTTGTTGCCGACCTCCAGAGACCCTTTGTCATCCAGTTAATCGATGACAAACACTTTGAATACCCATCGAGACGGGTACAGTTTTAGCATATGAAATCCTGGGCCTGTGGGGATTTTGTTGCAGCATCAAAGCACTTTGGTTTTCACTCAGATCACTGAGGAGTTGTGCGTGTGACGTGCTGATAAGAAACAAATAAAGACGCCGACCCGGCCTGCTGCCTTTAAAAGAGGAATCAGTACCTAAGTAGGTTACGAGCATGCTTCTTGTGTCACTGTGCCTAACCAGACTGGGCACAAAATAGAATAACATATTGTACATATTGTACATATGTACAATACATATTGTGCTGTGTCAGAGTAAATGTATGGCTTGGTAAGAAAACACGTCATTCTTTGTCATTCACACTTTGGGGTTGCATGAGTCGATCTGCAGAAGGGAACAAACGTGGTCGTCGTATGCTGATAACATGGCGGGGGGTTAGTTGGGGAAAATAAAATGGTGGGGTGGCAAATGGTTGAGTCCTCAGCAGAGATGCATGTCACTCGTCAGAAACACCGGCGGCTCTCTTAAATAAATCTACAGTAGCTAACACTGCTTCCAGCCACAGGCAGTACCGAGAGTCGCATGAACACTAGAGATAGAAACACGCTCCATCGTCATATAAAAATGGGTTTATATCATATATAGTAGTTCTACAGTATGTACGAACACAAGAGTGTGGTTGTTTTATGTGTGGATGTTACTATATTCTCCACAAGTATATATTATTATTGCACTCTGGCTACACATATTTAGTAAGTTAGTTAGTTTGGTTGTCTTTAGATGTACAGAAACACTAAGTGGTGTCAGAGCTGATCCAGCTCGAAGAACAGCTGGAGAAGGGCGGCTCAGAGATTACTTACAATACTGGATTTCGTTGGTATTGTATATTTTCCTTTAGTCAGCAGCTCACAGATGTATTTAAATGGCTGCAAGTTGTTTCATAATCAATCTGGACAAATAAATACATTGAGTATTTTTTTCTGTGTTGCATAAAATGCCGTATATTTGAACTTACTACAAGGAAAAAACACCATTTGATTCTTTTGGAACATTAGCCACATTGCAGGGACGTCAGTATGGAACAAAACATCTTAAAATGAATTTGTCTTGCATCACTGAGCCCGCTTCTTAAGACTGTTGTTTAGACACCAAATACATAGAAATCTGAGACAAAGCTACAGAAACACATCACATCCTGTTCTCATCTGTCTCTTTTTCAAAATAAAAAAATAAAACCCCACTCCTCCACCTCAGCCAGCCTGCAGAGAGGAGGGTCGGTCTCCCTCACGGCTTTCTCCGGTTTGAAAAGAAACATACATTCACAAGAGGACAACAGAGGAAAAACAAGCAACTTGAAATTCAAATTTGTGTGCAAAAAACATTTTAGATCTCTATAAAAATATGTGCATATGGATAGAGCTATTTTTAATCTCACCAAATACAGTATTTTCCTTTATTTACACTGCACAGATACACAAATAAACATAAACTACAGCTCTGCCCTGCTTCCCCTCTCTGTCGTTGCAGGCGTAAGAACAAGATGGCCGACTTCCATGACAACAGATTTGACATTACTCGCACACAGGAAAATGCACACACACACACACAAACGCACACACACACACACACACACACACATCTGCTCTGATCAATGTGATCGAGGAGCAGAAGAGGGGCAAGCAGAACTTCTGTAGAAAACCTGAAGTTGCATATCCCACGATTCCCCCCACGCTCGCATCTCACAAACCACTTCTTGTAAAAGTCAGAGGTTGTCAGCCAGACGCTGCTTCCTGATTGGCTCGCGTGGGTGGGGACAGTGTGTCAAAAAAAACAAAAAAACTTTGGCTACGGAGTTAGGTGGCTTTAGTCCTGGTGTGTTATCAGTATTAGTCCCAAACACACCATGTACAGTGGGTACTGTTTGACTGGTACAGCCTCAGTGGATCTGCTGTCCTTCAAGCTGGGTTTAGGAAGATGGATCGTCTACTTTCTGTCTATTATTCTGGGGCGGGACTGTACCAGTGTCTCTGTGAAAAGAATAAGTCATGTCTTTTCAGCGCTCAAAAACAACAACAAATCCTTCTCCCAGTAAACTTCTTTCTCTCATTTTCTCCCCAGCACCAATCTCTGCTGAGGTCATCCCCTGAACTTCAGAGATTTAGGACCAATTAATTCACTTCCTGCAGGCTAATGCCCGATGTTCACTGGGCGGTCCTCCGATTCTTTGCACTGAATCCTGCGCCGCTTCCCAGTCTGTTGTCGAAGGGAGAAGAGCAGGTGGCTGTGTCGGTGTCTGATAGGCCAGCTGACAGGCCGCTCATGAACCTGGACTGTGGCTGGTCGAAGGTGAACTGGGGGAGGGGGATGTACTCCCCCGTGAGCGAGGAATGCCTCGCAGCGGGGGAGAGGGAGTGCGTCTGCGAGAAAGGCCTCGGGACGAGAGGTGCATGCGGCTGGATGAAGATGTTCGGGCTGATCGGGACGTGCGGGAGCGTGGGCGTGGACGCACGCGGTGGCGTGTATGTCTGCGTGTGTGTCGGAGTGGACGCCGGCGAGGGCGTCAGCGTGTGCGACGGCGATTGTGCCTGCAGCGGCGCGTGCATGGGCGTGAACGGCGTGTGCAGCGGGGAGTGCGTCTGCGTGCGCGTCTGTGAATCTGCAGGGCTCAGGTCGTAGGACGGCGTCCTGCGTCTCAGCAGCGTGCTGCAGTCAGCCAGGTTTGGGGGTGAGGCTATTTGGGGGTGTTCCCTCTCACTGGGCGGGTGGATGGAAATACAAGGAGGACTCATCTTCTTCTTCCTGTGGCCGCCCCCGACCGACTGCACCCTCACAGGAAATGCCTGACCACCTTTCTCCGACCGGTGGGCCTCACGCGTAAAGTCCTGGTCGTCACCGTCGATGACGGCCTGCGGGAGGCAAACCTCGATAGAGTGGCGCCGCTGGTCGTCAGGGTAACCGGTGGACGGGGATGACGGTTCGTCCGGGATGGCGTGGTGGTCAACGCTCAAACCCTTCCTGAAGTCACGGTCCGTCAGTCCCGCCCCAAGCAGACTGAGGAAGGCGCTCCTCGAGGAGGAAGGCGGCAGCGGGGGAGGAGGAGGGGAGGAGGTGGAGTGGGAGTTGAGAGAGTGGGGGGTGGTGTAGGGGGAGAGGGAGTGGCTGCGTCCGGCCTTCCCTCTGCCCTCCTGCCCCCCTCCCTCCTCGTTCCTCCACCTGTGGCGGGCGGAGCTGGTGATGTGGTACACCTCCTCATCCGCCGGGTCGCAGAGGGAGACGGCAGAGGGCGGCCGAGGTCTCCGAAGACGGGGGGAGGGAGGTGGAGGCAGGAGAAGCGAGGGGGAAGACGGCGGAGGAGGGAGGGAAGAGGGGGAGGACAGTAGCGGATGCAGAGAGGAGGGAGAGGGAGGAGGGAAGGCAGAAGGGGAGGAGGGGGGGATAGGGAGGGCTGAGGGGGAGGAGGGGGGAGGAGGAGGCAGGGGAGATGGGGAGCAAGGATGAGGGGAGAGGGGAGGCAGATGGACAGAGTTGGGCCTCCCCTGTTGCTCGCAACCCTGGGACTCCACAGAATCCAATTTAACTGCCACCTGCAACATAAAAAACAAACTTCTCATCAATAAGTCTAAATGGACATTATCACTGTAACACGCGTTTCAACGTGTTTATCAACGTATGCAGACAGCTGAAACGGGGTCTCTCACCTGTCTGCGCAGGGCCCGTGGCGAGGGGCTGGGCGTGGGCGGGGCGATGCGGGGCAGGGTGAGGGAGGGGGGTTGTCGAGGGTGAACGGGGGAGACGTCTGGAACCTGCAGCAGCGCGCGGCTCTCACATGGCTGTGAGTGGACCGACGTCACTGAGCCTGAGGGTGTGAAATGTGTTTGAACATCGCAGCAATGTCAGTTAGATCTGAAACAAGTTCATTTTCTATTGGTTCTTTCAGGTCAAGCTGTAAAGCCACCTGTTTATAAATTTACCAATTTAAGCTTCAAAAGCTAACAATAGACAAAGAAGCCCACAGCTGTGATGATCCAGTTTGTTTTTACATATCTAGTTTTGTGACTTTGCAGCTTGACCATGAAGTTAACCGTCATTCTCGTGGAGTATTCAGCCGTTCCACAGCTGAGCAGATGAGCCCGTGTGAAGGTTGCAGAGATTAACATATCATCAGCTCATCCGCTGCAGTCAGTACCTTGGGACTGCCCGGCCTCAACATGCCATTAGAATCTGACTGCAGATAAAACAGTGCTCGTCAGTGCTTAGATCGTGTTCTCAGCATCTTCTTCAATTTGTCTTATTTTTGACTTGTGTTTAAAGACCCAAGCCGGAAACAAGAACACTACAAATGCAAGGAAGTAAAAAAAAAAAAAAAAACGGCATGTATGGAAATGTATGTATAAAACATAAAAAGATTGATAGTGTAAGTATTCAACGTTTAACTATGACACACTTAAATCATCCCTGTAGGTTGAATCTGTCAATATCTTTTACAAAACTACAGCATGAAGACAAAGTAACACTGCAAACAGACTGACGACGTGGTTATTTACCAATGTGGTAAAAGATACAATAACCTAAAAGATAACCGTCTTACTGACTCTCATACTTTGCTGTTAACTATCCGACTGTGGCACTGAACACTGTGGCTCCTGCACTAGAAGAAGTACGAGCTCTCTGCCTGAGGCTGCACCTGAGTGTCCGTCTCATCTTAAAGTTTGAATATATGCCAAAACTAAAATCTATTTCCGAGCCAAATTTAAGCTCCAAGGGGGGGGGGGAGGGGGTATATCTACTGTGCTGGATAGTCAAATATAAAAGCCGTGTCGTATCGAGAAATGGGAATATATTCATTTTGTTCGCAATTTTCCCAATTTGGCAGGGCTAAGAAATGCTACAAAACTCTAGGTTGGGGCTTTAAAGTACTGTTTTTTAACACAAACTTGTAAACTACCGGGGGACCCAAGACTCCATACAAAATACATACTTGAAACATCAGCCTTTCACTCAAATTAAATTATAGCATTAGCCAGCTGTAGCTCTGATTTAGAAATTGAACTTCTGTGTCACGCCAAACATCTGATCCCTCTCACCACATTACAAAGTACTTCTATATTCTCTTACATAACATATTTGTAAGCATTGATCTAGTTCTGGTGCTAGTAACATGCATGCATCATGGAACAATCTTAGTCCATGTGAAGTTTATGAAGCATCTGTGTCTGTTCGAACAATCTCAGTGTTAGAACACACACACACAAAACGGCATGCTGACTTCACGTCACATAATTTAAATCCTCAACAGACGACATAAGTTACCTGAATGCTGGTGCTGGGGACTGAGCTCTACCTCCTCCAAAGGGTAGGGGGCGCTGGCGGGCCGCACGGGCCGGAACATGTAGCTGTCGTTAGGCAGAGAGTGCATCCTGGATACGGACATCTTCCTCGACGACAGCAGGTCGCCGTACTGCACCTCTTCCTCCTGCGGGGGGAGACAGAGACCACAGAGTCCAGCATCCAACTGGGTCTTTGTGCCGTGATGCAACACATGGTGTTCTACAGCGGGTGAACTAAATGAAAAGACATGCAGCTGACGCTACTGTCCTCCATTGCACCCTTAATTTCACTTCCAGTGTAGTCTCACAGTTGGTCAGGTTTCCTGAGTGAGTAGGTTGTGTCCTTCCTACCTGTCCAGGTGAATGTGGACACGGCCCCACGTAGGTTCCTTCCACCGAACTGTTGTTCGGAGTTATGCTTAATTTGCGTTCCCTCTCCATCGCCATCTCCAAGGCGATCTCTGCATCCATCTCTGCATCCTCTTTCGCCTCCTGCAAAGGTAGATGCACTTTCACTGACTGACCACATTAAATACAGTCAATGTTGTGTCTCTCTATACCTTAAGCCATTTAGATACAGTCTTTGTTCACACACGTGTCTAAGCCGTTCCAGTTACTGTACCTTGTTGCTCTCCTCGAGATGTTTCATCAAAACCGCCACGACCACATTGACCAACACAAACTGGGCCATGAGCACAAAAGTGACAAAGTAGATTGGAGAGACCAAAGGCAGGTAGGGGAGACAGTGGCGCTCTGAAGGATGACACTCCCTTAACGTGTCCTTCAATGGCACAAGAGAAAGATTCACACACACACACACACACACACACACACACACGAGCAGTTATTACAGGTGGATGTGCGCTATTGTCCGATACACCAGAGGCTATATCACAAAGCTTTGAAATCTTAACTCTTGGTTAGATATGGAGCCTCATTTACAACTTTAGAAAATTAGAAATTTGGAAGAATCTAACTGTGAGTGGGATTGATGTCGGGCAGCAGAGCGAGCGCTGAAATGAACAGCTGCTGTTACTTACCGTACTCACATATCTACATACTGTAACACCTTGCTTTATGCAGTGCAGGTTGGCCCGCGTACAACTGGCCTGACAATAACCGAACAGCTCCGTTCACAGATACAATCTGCAGCCTGCTGGATGAAAGCGAGCGCTGACTAACCAGTGTTATGAGGCGCTTGTACATAAAACTTAAATATGAATGAAGAAATTCTATCCTGCATGACACGCCAGTGGTTTACACTTGAGGCTGATTCCTCTCTGTGTTTGGTCAACAGGTAAACATCACATGGATGTGGCATGAAGGCAGCATTACTTTACATCTACCGTTAGATTGTCTTCTCCTAGAATGAAAGGTTTCTCATGTTTCGATGTGAGGGTCCTGGGATGCCGTATGCTGGAGAGATTGAGAAAGCCCTCTGAGGCTAATTGTATACAAAGGAAAAACAAGTGGATGGATGTTGAGAGGTTAAATAAGGAGAAGCCTTTTTTAGCTACAGGTTAAACTCACTGACGGGTGAGTTGTGTCTTGCCCTCTACTGGAAATAAAGGTGGTGTGGTTGATTGTATCAATGTCCACTGAAAATAATTCAATCAACAAATGATATAAATCCACAGAAATTGGACATTAGGTCATGAAAAATCAACAGAAGTTTGAGTCAGTTAAAGGCAGGGCTGGTAATCTTTAGAAAAAAAAGCTAGAGGCAAGAGAGTCTCATATCAAGTCTCAAACACTGACTGCCCCCCCCCCCGTCCCCCTAGGCCTTCCTTCTAAACAGCTCCCCCACAAATATCCTAATGAACGTAAACAGTGAATATGCCTGTTGTTAGTACTCACAGCTGTCCCGCTAGCAGCTTGTGGAGGACGAGTAATGAGTACACGAAGGCAGGTAGCCCGTCCAATCATTACATTAAATGATTGGACGGCTCATTTCAGTCCGGAGACATTCACATATACGGGATTTTATTCTTCTCTTTCTGACAGAGCATTTGATTCGTGTCAGGATGTAATGAGAATTTTAAAGAAAATATCAAAAATGTTTTTGAAGACGATTACTGACTCTGCCTTTGAGGACGATTTTATGATGATTACATCAGTAGAACGTTTTTATAATAAAGTAAAACTCAAGATGTGAGAGTGTTGACATTGCTTGGCTCTAAGCCACTTTATTATTCCATAATTGGGTTTGGAGGTCATTCCTCTGTGCGGTTATGGGATAATCTAGTCATCATATATATGTGTGTGTGTGTGTGTGTGTGTGAGTGTGAGTGAGTGTTCATACTTTCATAATCCCATTCCAGTTGTCTCCTGTGGACACTCGAAACAGTGTGAGGAAGGCCATCCCAAAGTTCTCAAAGGTAGCGTGACGACTCAGACCCTCACATGGGTTGTGTTCAGTGCACTCTGATCAACACACAAACATGGACAGACAGTAAATACACCACACGACAGACGTGTCAATGATCATACGATTGTCAGGATGTCCTAATGCTTCAGTCAGCGCTGACGGCTGAACGCACAAACAGCTGCTCAGCAGCGTGTCCCCGTGGACAGAGGAGAGGAGAACAAAGTCTCCATCAGTCTCAGGGTCAATTTGACAGACAGCTCTCAGGAGCCGGGTCGTAGAATCAAAACACCGGAGGATGTCTTCCTTTGTTTCGAGCCCCCGGGTCACATAAGCAGGTACGAGACAGTCCTCAGAGTATTCTGTGTATCTTATTCTACGGATCAACCACCAGGAGAAAAGTGAGAGGTGTGCGGCTCACAGGAGATGAAAACACACTCTATTCATGTAGCTCTGTTCATGCAAAACTGAAATAAAGAAACAAAGAGACAAAAGAATAATTTTATAAAACATAAAAAAAGGCCAGACGGATTCTTTAAAATAACCTAGATGACAGAAGATGAAACCAGTATGAATGTTAAGGTAAAAAATATCAGGCAGAAAAAACTTCTTCTCCCAAAGTCTGAGTCACGGCCGAGTGGCTAGAGGACGGAGATTCATTCATTGGGTTTCAAGAGATCGGTAATTTGATTTAGATTCAGATTCAAACTGAAATCCATTCGATACCATCAGTCAGCACCAAAGCTTGAATACAGAGCTGAGTCTGAACATTTCCCTTGCCTGTGAGCGTCTCTTATCTGCTCAGACTTCTGCAGGCACCACGGTCAGCGTTTCACACACGTCTTACATCTCCCAAAGAAACTTCAGATCTTACAATGTCTCTGTTCCCGTCTGAGGCCAGAAAGATTTAATGCACCAGTTATTGGTGGCCGGTTATTTCACAACATTGTGTGGAGCATAAGCAGGATAAAATGTTATTCAAGAGTCCATCCACACTAAGAGCTCATACAAGTGGAGGCCTTTACTAGATCTTATTGCTTTGCATTAACGGTCTTTAAAGTTATTGGAAACGTTTCATGGGAAATATAAAAAGCAGGAATGAGATGCGTTTTCAACGTAACAGGTGATCAGCGTGAACTCCCAGACACTTCCTGTAGTGTAAAAATGTCCAAGATGAAGTGAGGAGGCAGCGAAGAACCTACTGTAAAGACATACTCAAACCTCCAGAGATGATATGATTGTAAAGTAACAGATCCCTGATCCTGACCAAGCTGTACTGGAATATACTCCACCAAACTGCTGTACAAGCCTGTACCAAAGTACAATTCACTCCGGCAGCTGTGTAAGCCCTGAAACAGGATTTAAAATGAGGCACAGAACGGGGAAAGAAGGCGTTCGGCACATCCAAAAGCTTTTGTCAGCGGCTTGACAAAAACATAGCAAAAGAAACAGAGAGGGGTTTTTACTTTCCCAAACGGGGAAAACAGACGTCCTTTAGCATTCCTATTGCATCGAGCGGAAGCATAATAACATTTCACAGAGAGCGACCTCTTCATCACACACTTGTTTTCATTTTGTCCTCCCAGATGCCTCTTTGCTAATCCTCTTCCCTCACATATTGTTGCGCTCTCTGAGAGACCGAGTTGGATGGAGCTGGCCTATTGAGGGAGCAGTATGTAAATAAATGTGATCATGCAAATGTGATCTCTTCTTGTCAGAAAGCAGGTCTCTGATGTGAGAGTGGAGGAGAAGAAGAGAGACGGGGGAGACAGACGGGGGGGTAGAGAGCGAGGATTCAACGCAGACAGTTCAGGCGGAGAAAATTTGCTGTAAGTCGTGACTGAGTTAGTAACGACTGGATTTAAAAAACCTTTTCTGCTGAAGCCTGAAGACCGTGGTGTGTGTGTGTGTGTTTTGCCAGTAGTGTGACTGACCCAGTTTGCCAAAGAGCTCCACTCCCAGTGCAGCGTAGATGAAGAAGAGCAGCATGAAGAGGAGGCCGAGATTTCCCACCTGGAAACAAAACGCATGTTAAATGCCCCTCTGCACACCAAACCCCGGTGTTAATACTGCTGTTTAACGCTGCATGGAGTAGGAGACATTAGGATTGATTAGGATTATTCAATTCTAACCATGCTACATGAATGGGAATAATATATTTAGATAAATGTCCTGCACCTAAATGGACTTTTTGCTGTTCGAGACATTACTGCAAATACCGGAGCGGCACACATTAGCATTTGTCCTCCTGGAACATCGTCTGTAAGCACTCACGTAAAATAATGCACAAGAAAACACCGATGGGTTGTTGTGTCAGCAGAACAAATGACTTCCATCCGACTTGTGATTTCACTGTAATAGTTGTTTTCACAGTTTCCAGATGAGCAGAGCGAGCAAAGTCACAGCCATCAAACAGAAAGCAAACGTTTCACAGCGGCACGCTGACGTCCCCGTTGACTTTGCTCCAATTCAAACTTGTTGTTGGTCGTTGCTTCACACCGAGGGGTTGTTTGAGGCAATTACTCGCTTGCTGCATTCAAAGCCTCGACGTGTTTGTGCTTCACATCAGTAAGGTAGAAAAAAACCTGCATTCACATGCCACCTGAATTTGTATTTTTCACACAGAATGACTACATGGATAAACTGCCAGGAGGACTTAATTAACTGACTACAACATAACAAAACATACACTAACCCTAAGAAATCACAGAAAGCCTTTTTTCTATCAATCAGCCGAGTTATTGACAGCAGCTTTCTCCTCAGTACACAAAACAATCTGGTGGTGAACCCGGCGTGCTGTAACAGAAACAGTAATCATGAACGATTTGTTGGGCAAACCCTGTGAGCTATATGCACTTCCTGTGATTACATCTGCATCTACCTTCACTGAGCTGTACTCTTGTGCGCCCTGTGCCCCGATGGTTACACCTGTACCCTTGACATTTAGAACCATTGCAGAACAATGGAGTCTGTCATTGCATGTGCATCACAATCTTTGGCACAGCTGCTGTTTGCCTCTAAGAACTGTGCCGGGCAGCAGGAGAAAGAGAGACCTCAGATACTCCCGCCACATGCAGGGACATCCTTTAAAATGGGAGCGTGTTGACGGAGAAAGCACACCGAGCACATCGGGATGGCGGCTGTGCAGTCTGACTCTAAACGGGTTTTTTTTAAACGACAGCGAAGCGCGGCGATTAATAAGGTCCAGTGCATGAAAACATGCGGTATGAAGAGAACATCTCTGTGAATCATTCAATTACTAACTGGCTTCTTTGGACTCATCTGCACCATCCACCTCTGACAGAGTTGAGCCCATAAGACACAATTATGTTACTTCACTTCCTGTGTTTTCTTTTGTTTCAAACTCAATAGCCAATGTGACGTGTTTGGCATCGATTAGAATGCATATTTCATAAAAAGACCAAATGGACTGCTCAGTTCAGTTGTAGGGGAAGGAGAGGGAAGGCACAGAATGAGACATTTTTAGAGGCAGAATAAACATTTTCTGATGTGGACGGATGTGACTTGAGTTAATTATTCATCAAAAAGCTTAAATGTTTCAGAGGGCTCTCTATTCCGAACAAAACCTTCATATTTGGCCTATATTAAAAAAAAACGAAAGCAGCCTTTTGTGTTCGAGACCCCACAGAGTCGGCGTTTACCTGCGGCAGCGCCTGCATGACGGTATCCAGCAGAGATCGCATCCCTGTGGCCATCTTCAGAAGCTTCAGCACTGCAGAGAGACACAGGAGCATCTTAAGACTGCGAGCATCTGTAGTGACGACTCACAAACTGACACAAAAACGACTTACTTATGTCCTGTAATTGTGTACAAGATAAACAGATATAGAATGATTTGTGTGTGTTTCTACCTCGTGCTATTCGGAGTACTCTCATGATTCTGATGATGGTAGGATTTATGGGCAGCGCCGAGCTCATTTTCAGCTCCTCCAGTGTGATGCCCATGATGGACAGCGCCACTATAGCTATATCCAGCTGATTCCACCTGAACACACAGAGACAAACAGAGTCATTTCCTGGTGCAGTTCAGTGTTACTGAGTACTACCCACAATCCCTTCAACTCTGTGTAGCGAGAACAAGAGGCCACTAAAGCATAAAGTGAGGAGGCTGTAGATGTACTCGTGGAGCAGCAGTTACTATTTCACACCACATGTGTTGCAATTAGGAAACAATGACAAATAGAAATGATAATGAGGACTAGATTTTACAGCACATCCCACTGTGTTACCTGTCTTTGAAGAACCGTTGTATGCCAAAAGCCGAAAGTTTGAGCAGGGTCTCGACGATGAAGATGCAGGTAAACACGTAGTTACAGTACTTCAGAACCTCCACTAAGTACTGGACACACACACACACACACACAGGCCGATAATTAGTTGATCTATCATATACTAGATGCTTTTTCAATTTTGGTGGCAACACTCAATTATTTATAATCTATAATTAAAACGTGCAGAAAAAAACAATCAACAGCTTTTACTTTTAGTGGAAATAAACAGAATGAATGTTTGGATGTTCTGTTGCTGCCTGAGGGCAAATATCAATCAGGTTGGAGGATATTTGTAGAAATAAACTCCAATGAGACTCTAGCAGAGCAGCAGCTCCTCAGAAATACACAAAATAAACTTCCTTTTTTTTTTGAAGATGAAGATGACTACAGAGTCTGACAAGGAATGTTAAACTGACGCTGAGTCGACAGAGTGCGGTTATTTTTGGAATCGGAGTCTCTTGCCAAAATGCTCGCATCGGCCGCTTTGGACAGAAAACCCAAATCACAGCAGATTTATAGCATGTTGTCACTTAGCTAAAGCTAGCTGACACTTCGGTCATCATTAGAGGGACGGCTATGACACCTTCATGTTTATTTTACAGTGGGCAAAGAAAAGAAGACCCTCTAGCTGTGTTAAAGGACTGCGTATCGTACTCACCAGAGAATCTATTTAAGACTACACTTTGGTACGTATACCTCCAGGTAACTTGCTCGGAAACGTTACCTGCGGCTGATTGTAGTGCTCGATGCTCATGGTGAAGACGTTGATGCAGATGATGAAGGTGATGAAGAGGTCCAGGTAGTGGCTGGTGCACAGTGTGTGGATGGACAGACGCAGGGGGGAGTAGTCCGCATAGTAAGGCCTCTGCTTGGCCTCTGGAGCACAGAAACACACACAAACCAACATCAAAACATGGACGGGCAAGAGGGAAACTGTGAGTGATGGAAATATTACATGTGTCCAGTGGTGTGCACTGGGAAGTGCAGGGGGGCCAAGGATGGGGGACCACCACAATGTTCACTTCTTCTACTGTTATTCTATCAAGATATGCTTGTTCCTTCATGGCATTCACTGACGTTTACTTCTCTATTGTGTCCTAACTGTGGTGGTGTCCCTCTTCCCCATGTCCCCATGCCCCTCACACAGTCTGTGCACAGCACTGCCTGTATGAAATGATCAAGTAAGAGAGGACATGAGAGTCACAGCTAAGCTATAATATTCAGGAATTAAATGTATCACATGTTAATAATAACTGCAGTTCGCTTCCTGACCTCCTCACCTGTTGCAGGGCATGTTTCCTCGTCTAAAACGGTAACTTTGCTATTTTTTCCCCCATGTTTTTGTGTCAAAATAACTAATGGGGACAAGTATTTTTTAAATTGCTCAGTATTGAGGGAGAAGGCTGTAACCGGCTACAAATAAAACGAGCTGCAAAGGCAATTATGCAACGTCAATGTGACGTTACGTCCAATAAAAGTGCTTGTTTTTGCTCCTTTCTGCACCCGACAGGTTCCGATGGTCTGAACATCAGGCAGCAACGGGTCCCGCTGTTTCCAGCATTCTTCCACCGTTTACTCTGCCTCAAATGAATTTGGGCAGCCATCAAGTTCAAAGACCTCATCCACATTGGCGAAATCATCTAAATATTCAGCCACAAGAGGGAAAATCTTTTAGAGAACACTAAGCAACTCATCATGTCAGACACTCACAATGATAATCAGAGCCTGTTGGCAGCAAAACAAGCACCTCTAGTGGACATAAATGAAGGTGACCTCATAGGTTTCACTGCAGCCCGTGAGCGGCTGCTGTCTACAACGCTCTCGCACAATACTGGACCACTTTCAGAAATAGTTGTCCCCATTAGTTAGTTACACACAAAAACATTAGGTGGAAAAATACCAAAGCCACCCCTTCAAGTGATCTTCTCTTCTACCAGTCTTTGGCACACAGATCCCTGACCTTCCCTGAACTGGACTAAAAGTAGTAGCAAAATATTGCAGAGTGCTCCTTTAATGGGAGCATTATTGCAAGATTCATTGCCTCTGTGATAGTTACATTCTGGTCAGGGCAGAGAGGTCTCGCTATGTATTCTGGCCTAAACGGGCCGTCTCCATTAAAACCCTTGACTGTGCTTTCTGATACGCGTCTCGCCTTTGAACAGTAAACAGACTTTGAGTGGAGCTGTAGAACTCAAGTAGAACTCAAGAGGTGGACAAAACTGTGCAATATGTGACGTTCTTTAAGCTTGTTGTTTTGACAGACTGTGTCCTCACATGTCCACATATGACGACCAATGATTGTATATGTGGTACGTGCATGTTGATGCCCCCCCCCCCTCACAAAGTCCACCATGCCCTGTCTGTCTACTGCATGCTTACATGCCTTTGATGTAAAGGGTGATGTCTGTGGTTGAGAGGGGCTGCGCAGGTTACGTTCAACAACACTATTAGCCAGTACTCAGTAAATACCAATGTATTCTTTGTGTTTATCTAATTAAAATCAGCTGTAACCAACAATCCTCCGTATATAACAAACACAAGATCTTCTAACAGCTTCTTTTTCTTTGTTTTGTACCCAAGGTATAGCAGGTATAGCAGCCAAAACGTCTGCTATGTTTCTGAGTCTGCCAGTCAAAGCGTGTTTACAGGAAATGTCCGTCTGCTGTCCGTGTCGAGAGACGCCGCAGGTGTCGGGGTTGAACATGCGCCCGGAGGAAGGGGAAAGGGCGTTTCACTGATCAAAATTTTGCAAGCAAAATTTCCTGAGACACATGGAGGAAAGCAGCAACCTCGATCGGCTTCGCATGCATTAATTCTTCTCGTTATAATCAGCAATAGTATTAAACAGGATTTGGACTTTAATTGAATCGTTTTAGAAATGAAATAGAGACTCGTGAATACTGCATCGTTGCCGCAGTTTGATCGTTTAAAGAGTGAGCGTACACATTTTTAGATAAATTAATACAAACGTATAGTTGAGATGTCGGTTAGGTTGGCCCGGTTTCCAAAGTTTTGCATGCAATGTTGGGGGAGGGCTGCATTCATGCACTTACATGCATCAGACTCGAGTAGCCCACGCCTTCTGTCAGTGATCAATCACTGTTTGCGTGAGCTAGCCAGTCTTTCAGACTCTCCCCTATTTGGAGTCTGAATACATTTCCCTGTTTTCTCTCTCTGTCATTCTCTTTTTTATTTTATCAGGCTCTGAAAGCAGGCAGTGCTCAGAAAAATAGACTACCGACCAGCTCCACCATTCTCCTTACTCCTGCGCTTTTTCTCTATCATTTTGAGCCGCTTCTCTTCCCGTAAGCGGGTCTCCTCTTCTTCCTGGTCCTGCCGGCACTTGTGGAAGTTCTCCACCACGACACCGACAAACATATTGAGGACGAAGAAGCTGACGATGAGTAGGAAGGAGATGAAGTAGAGCAGCATCCAGGGGTTGTGGTTCCTCACAGGCTGAGAAGAAGAAGAGGAGAGGAGAGCAGAGTGAAGAAGATGAAGCTTTATGATAGTGATAGTAGTGTTTCTCTCTTTGCTTTCTGCTTTTGACTGGGACACAAGTACCACAGTGCCAGTGCAGGGCAGAGCCTCACAGTATGTTTATCACACACAGCAAGTAGAACAACGTGCCAAATCCTTTGGTAACCTTGAGTAAACTCTCCACAATTCAACAGTCACAGTCAGTGGAGCAGTTCCAAGATCGCAAAATTGACGGAATAAAGCCGCCCGCGCCTGATCGGCAGTAAAAGCGCTGTGCGCTGGCTGTGCCATTGCGTTCCTATAGGGAGAGAGGTGGAGGCACTCCCCTTGGCGTGCCACACAGCGTGGAATTCCCACAGAGCGCTGCGCTCAACGTTGTTCCAACTTTGACATTGGTTGATGCCGAACTTTCAAAGCGTAACCAATGAGATAACAGCCGTTTGTGACCTTGCCACTTTTCTGATGACGCACACCTGCGCTGCGCTTTGCCCTGCAAGTGTCTGCGCTATGCTCTGCACTCTGCACCCAACCTCGCGGTGAGCGAAGAGCAGATTTCTTATCATCTGAAGGGCGGCTAAAGACTCCACTATTTCTGCACATTACACCACGGGCAGTCCTGGATCTGAGGACGGCCTCATCAATTGAAGCTTTGAAGTGCCTGCTATAAACTCACCCTCTGAGCTCCGCTTTTGCTTAGATTCTGTAATTACTACACCACTGCTATTTCACTTTGCTGAGCTTTTTTAGGAAATCCAACTCTGTCTCTTTGCTTTAAAGCCCAAAGTGGTTTTAATGCAGGTATTTGCACTTGCCTGCGTCAAAGCTTCCACTGGATAGAATAGTTCTACGGTTCGCTATTTTGCTTTTATTATATTTGATATACATTACAAGTGAACAGTGTGCATGTCAGAGGAGCGAGGAGTGTCGTAAAATGGGTTTCAATGCACACAAGATTGGAAATGGATCAGGCTTCATGTTGCTGAAACAGACTCATCAACACGTTTGATCCCAGTTCTGCTGAGTGAATCATTACCTGTTGGTCCACTCCCACTGCGTCCAGCCCGTCGTACATGATGTTGACCCAGCCGTCCTTACAGGACAGCACAAACAACGACATCAGAGCCTGGATAGGAGACACAGAGAGGGAAGTCAAAACACAAGGATTTCTCTGGTCCTCAAACCGTCACACCCAGAGACTAGTTACAGTGCTGACACAGCATCTTGTGCAATGTTAGCTAGAAGATGGATATCCAGTCCTGATAACTGAGTCAATATTAGAGTGAATACTACTGTTTACAATTTATAATAATTAAACTTTCAATAAGTGTATACTGTTCCACTGCAGGTTGCAATAAAAGAAGACATATTCTAATGGTAGTTTTTAGTCTGTTCATTTGTTTTTATTAATCCACACCTGAATCAGGTTGTCAAAGTTGTACTTCCTGCGTATCCAGCGGTAGTTGGCCTGCTGGCAGTCCGACTTGTTGGTGATGTTCTTCATGTCCAGACCTTCACAGTGGTAGAACTTCCCTTTGAACAGCTAGACAGTGAGAGAAAGAAAGAAGTCTGCGGGGCTACTTGCCATTCACACATTATGTCAATTGCACCGGAGCTCGCAGCTTTTTAAACATCCAACTATTAATGGCAGCAATAACAGGACATTTCATGGAGCACATTGTTAATCGGAGGGGTTTTCCCCCCCGAGTGCTCGGCTAACAGCTGGCCTGGGGGTCCTGTTGTCCTTTTTCACATTTAACCCAATTGTCATTCTTTCAAAACACACTCTTAAGGAACAACTGCCGATTGGATATTCAAGACACTTCCAAATCCCCCTCAAGCCACAATCACATATCCAGCTGCTCAACAAGATTGACATTTAAGCTAAACGGTTTTGTCCTCGAGCTCAGAGAAAGCAGTGTCATCAGTGCAGCGTGTGCGTTGGACCTAGCTCATACATGTCCGTGTTGTCAAATTGTTCTGTGTTTAAGGCAAAGCACCGGTTTGTTCGTGTTACTGTGTGGGATAGCAAACTACCTGAACCCCCAAGATGCCGAAAACAATGAAGAAGGCGCAGCAGATCAGGACAATGTTCCCGATGGGTCTGAGAGAGGTGATGAGCGTCTCCACGACCAGCTTCAATCCCGGAGCTCGGCTGATCACCCTGGGAAACACACGAATAAAGACACACAGAAGGTCGTCAGTACCAGCGCATATAGTCCAGTAGCTACTGATGGGATGCTTCCTGTGTGTGCGGTGCTTACAGTCAGACACACAAACCTTCATACACACACACACACACACACACACACACCGTGTACCTCAGTGGGCGTAGTGTTCGTAGCAGGCGCAGCACTCGGAGGATGCCCAGGATCCTGTTTCCGCCGGTGTAAGCCAGAGAGACCAGAATATCGACCAGAGAGACAAACACCAACAAACCGTCCAGAACGTTCCAGCTGGACTGGAGGTAAGTCTGCTTCCCAAAGCAGAAACCGAGAGCTAGAACCTGGAGAAACCGTGATTACAACATCACGTTAGCTTTAGATTAGAGCTACTAGGAGTTTATTGATGCAGAACTGCCAAAATGTTCAAATGTTTGCTTATCACCTACTACAAACTACACCTGTTCACCACAATTAAGGAGACAGAAACAGTGGTGTTCACCTTCATGGCCATCTCTACCAGGAAGATCACAGTGAACACATAGTTGGACACACTCAGAAACACTCGCTCCTGCAGAAGAGAGTGAGATCAACATAAAGACATACAGTATAGAGTACAACATGTCGGGACTAGACCTTCCTTTATTCACAGAAGCACATGTTCTCTTTGAATAGAGCAAGCACCAGCAACGGGTGGAATGAAGGCCAACTGCGCTGCAAAGCAAATAGCATCTCAGCGCTCCTGTGCTTTTGGTGCAAAATCTGCTCCTTTTATATGCAAATGAGGATAGAAACAGTCCAAATCGCAAAGATCAGCGCTGACAGCCACACGCAGCTACAGTGAAATCATTAGTGTCTTCAGAGGTTTGCTGGTAACTGAAGCGCACAAGATGCAATGACAATAGTGTCGTGTAATATACATGAACAAAGCCTCCTACATGTCTTTTTTTTTTTTAAATACATGAGAAAAAACAAAAACAGGATTTAAATAATCAATGAAGTTATGCTGCTGTGCCTCGTGAGTAAATGAACATTTGTCGCCTCTGCTGCGGTGGGATCGCTGCGGGTATTCAATAAACTCATATCTCATCTCAATGTCTCAAGAACGTTATGGTGCAGAGGCGTATATATGGGCACAACGGCAGGAGAAGCTAAATGAGCCCGAGTCTGACCCGAATCGACCCGTCGGGTTCAGACGGCTGACTCACCCCTCACAACCCAAACATTGGCCTCAGACGCAGTTACACTTTTCCAAATTGCACTCAGTTGCAAAACTTTATTGGGCATGTCTGCGCTGTAATATCAATAGCACATTATCCTTTTAGGTTGCAAAGGATGCACACTTCATGATGCTACCAGCAGCCGCAATCCATTCTTTGTGCCCCTTCAGTCTGTTACTTTAAGAGAGTAATGGATTGTGGGTAGGTTTTAGCCTTGATGTTAGGCTCCAGAGTTTCTATCTTTGTGTCTAGTTTGTCTACTGTAGTCAAATAGAGGAAGTTCCTATTGGCTCCTTTTTACATATGTTAGCACTTTGTAACCAGATGAAATCAGTGTTAAAGTTTCTATAAATATCTCTGCAAACAGGAGAGAATCATGAGAATTCATTCATTTGCTCATTAATTGCAGCTGATTACACTGGTCACTACGGAATGAAAAGTTCTGAGATCTGCAGTTCTTCATACTTTCTGTATATATATATATATATATATATATATATATATATATATATATATTTATTAACCTGTAAATAATATGTCAATAAAGAGTAAAAGAGTATAGCATGAACCGTGAAACAAACGGTGTAGAAAGTTGCATTCACTAATAAGAAGAGCATATCAGTTGTGAAAGAGAGATGACTCAAAAGCATGTAGCCACCACAGGAAGTGTGTGCGAGTGTGTGTGTGTGTGAGTGTAGGTGTGTGTGTGTGAGTGTGTCTCACCTTGCTGTGGAGCTGTATATCAGGTCTTTCCAGAGCAATGGTGATGCAGTTGAGGAAGATGAAAACCAGAACCACGTGGTCGAACAATTTGTGAGAGATCACACTTTGGCACCACATACGGAATCTGAACACACAACACACACACACACACACACACAACGAGTCATCTATCAAATGTCTCTGGCCGGTTAAAGCTATCGACCAAACAATTAGCTGTGAGAAAACAATAAAAAGGAGGAAAAGTGAGAGAGGAGCAACCGAGATAATTAAATCAGGCAATGAGAAGCAAAGAAGAGGAGAGAGGAGAGCGTGAGAAAGAAAGCCGAAGTAGAATGTAAAACACAGATTGATGATGGAATGTTGTGTGTGAGACTCACTTGTTCTCTGGAGGGAACAGATACAGATTCCAGTCGTCGTGCTCTTTGCACCAGCGGGGCTTCATGTTCAGAAGCTCTTTCTTCAGCCAGCACCAGAAAGAGCTCTGCAGAGGTGAGAGGTCAGACTCAGCATCATCCCCAACAGCAACAATCAAACACTTCAACATCATTTATATTTTCAGGATTTGACTTATCAGCGGTGAAATCACTACTTCTATCACACCATCAACACCAAAGAGACAGTTATCATTATCACATCCAGGCTGTCGTTGGACCAGTCAAAGCCAAACACAGTAGTTCTGATCCTGAAAACACGCAGAATAGTTCAGAATTCATGCAACTGTAATATACTTCCATACATATCCGTTATGTAGAATGGTGAGATGGCGTTACTAAAGTGGAAACACACTTATAATCCTCTCCAAAGACGGACGGCTGTCGTAGCTAAAATAGAAGTTGTAATCTAATTTCAGTACTTAAATGTTCTGTATTCCCTTGTCATGCAGCAGCAGCCACGACAGCGAAAACAGTAGCTCCAAAAGAGAAAATATAACTGTTAGTATGCTGGATGTACTCATTAAAAAAGCTGTTTAAGAACTGCTTGGATATTACACGCACAGTATGAAACCCTCAGCTCTGGAGCGACTGTGTGTCCCAGAAGAGGAACCTTCACTGATCCCGTAGACATGTTAAACAGAACAAAGAAAAATACAGTTCTCAAAACATTAGTGAAATGTTGTATAACTTAATAGTGAAAGAACACTGCTGTAATAAAAATGAGGAATTGACCAATCAACAACTACACCATAAAAGGCCTTATAAAACAGTGCATCGTTTAATTTGAGTTGCCACAGTATTGCTGACGTTAGCCCTTCTACATTTAAATCTACCGGGGAACAATAAACAAGTGTTTTCTTGCATAAGTAGCGATGGAGATAACTGGACCATAACTCCCAACTTAGCGAGTCCGAAAGCTCAATAGAAAGTGTTGTGAAACTCTTTCTAATAAAACAAATAGAGGAAAGCTTGGGCGCACAGCTTCTGTACTCCAGCAGGATTCTAATTAAAAACAGCCTACCGCTTGTGTGAGTGTGTGTGTGTGTGTGTGTGTGCGCGTCTGGGTGTGTCCGTCTGTGTGTGTAAACTGGATGGAGAGAACCTGCTGCTCGGATATCCTTGGAGCTGAAATATCCCATAATCCCTGACACAGACACACGCAGAGCGCTGCATGCGTATGCACACGTCTGAGCTGGCGCGTCACGTGCGTACTCTTTGCACACGCTCGTGCAAACACACACACACCCACACCCGCACACGAATACGCCGATAGAGGATGTGTTTTAAGCCTCCCGTTTACAGTGAGCCCAGGGAGAGGCCTTTTGTTTCAGTGGATTTCATGGCTTTATAAGCCCAATTTGGAGCCAATAAAACCA
Source organism: Anarhichas minor (assembly GCF_050575085.1). NCBI lineage: Eukaryota > Metazoa > Chordata > Actinopteri > Perciformes > Anarhichadidae > Anarhichas > Anarhichas minor. The sequence goes on from NW_027466453.1 coordinate 20,405,572, forward strand.
TCAACACTTTCGCAACAGAGGTCATCCAAAACCATCGGGGGAGTGCTCCCTTCTCCACTTCACACACACACACACACACACACACACACACACACACACACACACACAAATGCTCAACCACACTGACTGTACACTCACAAGTGGCTTTGTTCCCACTGAGAAAACAATTACTGCCCAAGCCAATCAATTACAGCATGACAATTAGCGTCCCACCAGGCCTTGCCGTGTGAAAGCGAAACACACACATTATAATATCTCAAAGTAGAAGGGAGACAAAGACGACAAAGAAGAACTGAGTCAGTAGAGAAAGACAGAAATGAAATATGTAAACAGAGTCGGAGAGGGCAAATTAAGAGATTAAGAATTTACATAAGAGAGCAAAACCATGGATGATATCACGCAGGGGACCTTTAAGAACTGCTCAAAGACCTCCCTTTTCTAAATGTTATTTTGAAAAGCCACGATAACGTACGTCATCATCCAAGTCGTCTTCCGGCAAGGAGTCGTCCTTGGGGTCGGAGCTCACGTTGGGGTCATAGGTCAGGGTCCTGCCGTTACAGTCCCCATACTCCGCTATTATGGAAGGGCAGAGAGTGGACGCCTGCAGCAGCTCCAAGGACTCCGGCCGTAGTCGGTTGTTTCCCCCGGCCTCCCCCGCGCCCTCCCGACCATCTTCCTCCTCTCCTCCCTCCCCAGACAACAGGCTCTCCTTCTCCCCGCTGGTGTCTCGCCTTTTGAGGCTCGGCGCTCGTCCCAGACTGTTCCAGCTGGAGCGACGGCTTCCCCACGAGCGGGGAGGAAGTGGGGAGCGCCGGCCGGGACTCGAGAGGCTCTGGAGAGACAGGACACAAGGGTAAGCATAGTGGGTGTGGCTGAGCAAGAGTCACAGTAGTTTCAAAGGCGCTGCCTCTGCATTTTGGCATTTCTTTCAGGATTCTCAGTCTGTTCTGCCGTCAAATGTTTTCTCAGTCTCTTAGAAAACCACAGGGTTACACGTTGTCCAGAGAGAAATGAAACGAGGTTTGAGTTAAAGTTTCTGTGATCGATTGACATAATTGTGTCTCCTCCCGTTCAGTACCTAGATGCAGAGGCTACAGTAGTTGGCTACTGGATCAATATTTTTGCCCATGTGCTCAACTTTATTATGTTGAATAGGATTTTTCCTTTCCCATGAGCAAACACCGAGTCATCATTGGCTCCCCTTAATTTTAGATTGAGTTTCAGGCATGCATGATGTCCTCGTGGAGTAGGTGACTGTCTACCTGTGTTACAGAGCCCTGCTATGGACAGTTATTTAGACTGGAGCCATTGTTAGCGGCGTATCTGGTACATGCCCAGTCCTCCTCCTCCTCTCTGCAGGTTGCAGAGATACCAAGGTTTAACAATGTTAGAATAACAATACATAAATAAAAAAGTAAAAAGTAATACATTGCTCCTTCTCAGTCCTCTGAGCAAAATTTAGGAAGTTAAGATGTCCTTCATGGTGGTGGATCGGATTCATTTCTCGGACCTACGGGCATCTACATTTCTTCCGACTAAATGCACGCTTGTGAATGCGAGTGTTCGATGTAACTCACCAGAGAATGCTGGTCATAGGCTGAAGGGTCCATGGAGGTGGAGCTTCCACGGCGAGACTCTGCACGGATGCTTCCCGCATCGGAAAACCCCAGTCCCACCTCGCCATACTGAGGCACCCCCTCCTTGTACATGAGCTCCTCTTCGAGGACAGACTCCGGTCCCAGAGAGCTCTTGGGAGTGGGCATGGGGGTGGCTGCCGTGCGCATGATTATGGGAGGAGCCATCGAGCCACGCGGGTCAACGTGACCGTTGGCTGTCATCATCAGAGAGTACATTTTTAGCTCTGTGGAGGAATAAAGGCATCATCATCACCATCTTTTATTCTTTCAGGTACTTTGTCTTTCAGGTTGTAATTCAAATCATTCATTCATTGAACATACCAGTGTCCCTGAGCTGTTCTACCTTCTCGTCCTCCTCAAAGTTGTCAGATTTCTTCTCATCATCCGACTCCGACCGATTAGCATCACCCTACAACACACACACACACACACACACACACACACACACACACACACACACACACACACACACACACAACCATACAACCATACAATTAAGCATTTTATTTCTGGATTCAGTGCCCAGAACATGTGGAGGAGTATCTGAAGGCTCACATGATTACAGTGTTGGATGAGGAAATACTGGTCTGAAAACTTCAGTGGGTGTGTTAGAATCTTCATTCTCACAGTCTTTAAAAGCAGCGGTGCCCGACATGAGAGTCCGAACCCGCAGACCTCAGACGGCTCCATTGGCAGTTAATTAAAAGCAACAGAAGGCCCTCATATGCCATTCACACAGTGGTGGATGAGAGATGGTCCTTAAGAAGACATTCATCTTAACTCTGTTCCCCTGGCATTAGCACCGTTATTATAAGTCTTCTGTATATTATTATTCTTCTTTCAATTTGCATAATGAAATATGTTTCATTTAATTAGACACTGAAATAAACTCTCTCTCTCTCTCTCTCTCTATATATATATATATATATATATCCATATATATACTGCAGTTGTTCTCACCTCAGCCTGGAAGCCTTCTACCAAGATGGCCACGAGTAAATTGAAGAGCACATAGTTGCCGAAAGTCATGAGAGCAACAAAGTAGAGAGCCGCCCATGGAGAGGTGGAGGCCATGCCGTTATACAACACCACATTCCAGTCCTCCTGGGTAAGAATCTATCATTTGAATGAAACACAAAGCAAGGTTCACAGATGTGTAGTTAACAAAACCAGTAAATAATAATAAGGGTCCACAGACACAAAGACGTGGAAGAGGAAGGAAAAGAGAGTCAAATGGAGCAATGTCAGCCTATACAGGCCTTGTGGGTTTGATATACTTTATAAAACTCAGTGTTTTGCTACTTATCTTGCCATCATGCCGCAATGCTTCAACGTCATACACAAGGGTTTACCACAAAGTGTGCGTGGGCGTGTGTGTCTGCGTGCACCCGTGTCGAAATCAATGTGAGTGATGAAAGCATCTAAAAGTAGGACGGTGTGCATGATGCAGCATGGAAGCTCGCTCCATCTCTGCCCACTCACTAAACGCTGTGGCAGGGAGGCAAGTCCCTGCGCGGATGTGTGTATGTACTTGTGCATGTGTGTGTGTGTGGTTGTGCTGCGGCTACTCCCCAGAATACTACGGCAAGTATATAGCAAGCGTAACGCCTTCACATGACTGTCCGTTCTGGATAAAATGCCTTTTCAGCATCCTACTCCTACTCCTACACACACACACACACACACACACACACACACACCAAAGTGAGACAGTCCACTGCATTCTGTGTTCCACCTTTCTGCTGACGCATCCAGTATAGAAAAGAGGACAATCTATCTGGAGCGATTGAACAAGATCTCCACACAGGGAGAGAAAGAAATAGAAACGATAGTGAGGAAGGGTGTGCATAAGCAGAATCCCTCATTTCACAGCGTTTGACTAATGAGCACAACTTGCCAGTTGAATTTGGCATGCACACACACACACACACACACACACACACACACACACACACACACACACACACACACACACAAAAACTCTAGGCTCAGTTTGACATTTTGATTTGAGACGGCCAAAAAATACACATGGCCTGTGTTGTGATAAAAATACACAGGCTAACACACTACCCGGTTTATCCCGGACATCTACCCCGTACAGTACCGAGGATGTGATGCTACAGATGACATTTCTTCTTCTTACTGCCATACATGGGCCAGTAAGGAGCGCGCTGGATCTCTGCTTCTGACTGGGAGCCGGTCTGTCTCGCTGCAGAAATGTCTCTAGATGATGCACACACTGTACCAGCCTGTAGTTCAGCTGTATGGGTCTTTGTACTGCGAGTTCAAGGATGTCTATAGCCAACTTGCGAAAAACAGCTGTCAGCTTTAACAATGTTATTTTTATGTGACGAGTAATAAGACACTTTTGAATCACATGATACATGAGAATAGCTGAGTAACTCCCCAGGTTTTGGCATATCAATATGACGAATACAAATCTAAGCAAGAAACAGTCGCTCTTTGGATTAGAGCCAGCACAGCCTGCAGCACAGGAGCATAATGTCAAGTGAGAACTAACCTGGAATACAGTGACGATGGCCCAGAGCAGAGAGTCAAAGTTCTTGCGGTCGGGGATAGTGTCTCCGTTCTCCGTCTGGAGGCTGAACTTACAGCCGAACAGATGCATACCCAGTATACTGTAGAAGACAAGTAAATGCAGTCATCCTATGGGTGTTATGATAATACAAAGGGAGAATATAAGCATTCTGAAATAGTTGGATTGGGAAGATGGGTTTGTGTGCGTGCGTACCTGAAGGTGAAGATGAAAAGCATCAGCAGCATGCAGAACGTGGCCACGTTGTCCATGGTCTTCATCAGCACCACCAGTTGTCTCCTCAGGGCAGGCAGGAAGCGAACCAGCTTCAGAACCCGCAGCAGACGAAACGTTCGCAGGACAGACAACCCGCCGTCTGCTTGACCGATTATCTCCCACACACTGAGAACCGCACACAGACACATTTGTGTAAAAAGATTGTATTTGGTCACTTCAGCCTAAGTTAACAATGTATGTGAGCATACATTTGAAAAATAAAAACACTACAATATGCTAATTATTATCTCCGCCAGGAGGATCATGTGATCGGTCACAAGCGTGCGTGTGTGCACCTCTGTGTCTGTAATCGGCAATATGTCTTTGGTCTCCTGGTTATGGCTGCGTGCTCATGGACTTCTCAGGGTTATGGTGACTCACACTTTCTCAAAACACCTTTTATTGCCCGTTTCGTACTGCCATTGATCGCCCGCTGACTCCTCACACATCACTACTAACTTGCCCCCAGTTGGTAGGGGCCACAAGTGATAACTCAGCTGAGTGCATCGCCGGCCCCCCAGCACACCGCTGAAGGAACTAGCGGTACACACACTGCTGAGTACATCACCGACACTCAGCAGCGAGCAGAAAGCAGAAATAAAGGTGGGTGTAATGTTTTTTGGCAAGATTGTATGAAGTGTATAACACGACCACTTCGAGCCGATTGCCTGCATACATCGCCTCTTGTTTTTGAGTATGAGTGAAGTGTGTTTTACGAGGCCTTAAGCTTAAACGGGGGTAACTGTCATTGACCAGACACACCTGATGGAGATCTGCACTCTACTGAGCGCATCTATCTAGTTATGAACGTAAATCCCCGTCAGAATTACAAGTAACCCAACCGCACATATCAAAAGGTTTCCTGATCCAATATGAGCTCAATCAAACGAAATGACAGCTACACAGCACACCTCAACTCTTGACAGCGGCAACAAGCAAAGCAGCTCCTGTGTGATCCATCACCAGAGTGTCACTGTTAGCTATTGTAAAGATGGATGCTGCGGCAGTGAACCTGGCACTCGAGACCCAATGACTGACAAGCTGGAGAAGGAAGAAGAACCGGGGGGCGGCTTTAGATCCGAGCAAATTTATCTGAAATCTACATTGACTGGAGCCATTGTTTCAGTGTCTTTGCCTTTTGTTTTTGATGTCGTATATTAGATTACCTGATGATCACAATGATGCTGTCGAAGATGTTGTATGGGTTCTTGATGTATCCAAACAGGCCAAAAGCCAGCAGCATGAAGCCCATCTCCAGCACAAACATGCTGGTGAAAACGATGTTACTGATCTCCAACACATCAGTCAGCTCCTCGGGCTGGGGGGGGGGGGGGGGGGGGGGAGAGAAGGGGGAGACGAAGGAAAGAAAAGGGAAGCGAGAAAGAAGATGTTAGTTAATATCTCCACTCTATTATCCCTGAGCTGTAAATCCCACAGCTGAGACATTATCAATCAAGTTCAGAGCTGCAGTCACGCCCAATCAATCAAAAAGGGACCAACCGCACCGATCCATCACCGCTGATCTACTCCACTTACCTCGCAGTGCAGTCAGTGATCCAGCAAGATGTAACTGAGGCCCTCTCATAAAGCATTTAGTCAAACCTCTAATGGAAAACACAGCGATTCTGTGCTCTGGTGAACGCATCATGAGGCCGCTTCCTCAACTTTTCTTTTTAGAAAGGTTTTGCTGGAGCCGCATCAGTGGACTGAATGTGCTGCTTTGGATTAGATGTCTTGACTTGGGTTCTATTTCCTTCACGTCAACGTCCGTCCGTCCTAAACTGAGACTTTTGGGCTATTTCAGGCATCTCACTGTGGCCCACCAGAGTTCATGTGGTGTGTTCCTCACATGGACACATGAATCAAAGCATTACATGATCCAGCAAGAAAAGAGATCAACAATAACTTATCGTTACAATGATTTCTTGTTATAAGACTTTCTTCAATGTTTTGTGCAGTCCTGATATTCACAAACAAACAATAATTATGATCCCAAGATGCCTGAATCACTCTATATTATAGATTCATATACTCTATAGTGAGTCTCATAATTTGTAAAGCCCTTCAGCTTGTGATCCAGAATTATATTTTCATGTCACGCATGGCAGTCTCGTTAAAACTAATTGTGATTCTTTTCATGTGGGGGATCAACAAGCAAGAGGCCCAAAGCCCATTTTGTGTCCCGGCCCAGGGCGAATAAAATCAGGCAGACCACATTCTGGACTAATGGACACACTCGCAAGATAAATGTATAAAATCCCAGACGTCCAGCCACCACAGCGGAGAGTGGTTAACCTTCAGCCTGGGTTATTCTACACTATCAGCACCCTGCAGACACATCCAGCGATGGCTTTGTGTTCACGTTATGCATTTAAATATGATGGATGGAGCTGGAATCAAGGAGACGAATGAGGGTTTCACCCCCACACAAGTCCATTATGTGACGCGTGTGAGTCTAAACATTCTCTTCATTATTCTGAATAAAAATAAAAACATCCGTATTTATGATTATGATTAAATGTGATATTTATGTTAATTCCGTCAAGTAGCATAATCAAAAACTTACAACACTAAAAACAGATAAATAAATCTACATTCTGATTAAAAAGACAACTTTTACAACCAATACAACCCAGTGATGCTTGTGCTGAAGTACCACTGAGGATCTTGGTCACAGATAGAGGGCGCCATACTACACAGCGTGTGTGTGTGTGTGTGTGTGTGTGTGTGTGTGTCTGGGTCATGCCAACCTACTGACCAGCTGTTTGCTGTTTGTTCAAATTGTCTTTCACTGACCAGCCAGCACATAAGACGAGGAAAGCACTCGAACAAAGCTTTAAAAGTCTCAGTCAGCGGTCACAATACCACACTCTCATGCATTCCTATTTAACACTGGACTAGTGGCATTTTCATTGCCTTTGTGGCCCTCACACCAGAGAAATGAAAGAGCATACTGCTGAAGAGCAGGGCAATCATTTCCATATGCTGCACAGCAGTTTATATGCCTGCTGGGATTACAAAGGTATATTTTACTAGCTGCTTAACGGTGAGTGGAGAGGCTTGTGATGGCTGATTAAAAATACAAAAGATACAGCCTCAAGCAGCAAAGACTGTGAGCTTCGAGAGCTTGATATGACCTCGACGAGTGCTCAGAAACACCACATGCATGCATCACTACATTGTTGGGAAGGAGGACTTGGCCACACGGGGATTTGAACCCTATACCTTTGTATTCCCATATTTTGTATTTATTCTTTTGTATTCGTGGTGCCCCCTAGTGGCAGAATATCCCACGACCACGTAGCAAAGAACATCAAAAGACCTGCATTCTGGTGACAGTCGCTTCTGCCAATATTGATTCCTGAGCATTTTTGTAAAGTTGAACTTAAGGACAACATGTTTTGAGTCCACTATCATCCCAAATGAGCATTCTGAACTGCTGCTTTTCACGACCATCATTATGTTTGACCGACCAGGTGATCGATCACAAGGAAATACGGGGTCACGGCCTGCAAGAAGACATTCCCAGTGTGTCGTAATTACAGCTCTTCATATGACCTTGCCCTGAAGAATATGAGGAAAAAATAGCACAACTGAGATATGCAGACACACACACACACACACACACACACACACACACACACACACACACACACACACACACACACACACTCAGAGCAGGGTAAAGGAACCGCCTTGACTATAAAGCAGGTCACTGACCTAAATCAGAATAATTCTTAAAAAAACATACTAACTTTGGTTCTTACAATCGTTCATAACACACAATTTACCTCAGAGCTCACCTATATTGTGCATTTCTTTATGTCTGTGTTCTTATAATACAAAAACTTCAAGAAAAAGGTTACGTTCAGCTTGCAGGCAAATGTGATTTGTTTCTGACGTCCATGTTGATATTTGAATGGTGTCATTACGTGTTTATCTTCTACACTTTGTCTATTTGTGTCTGTAGGTTTCTCCTGAATCCACCAAAGGTCAGCATTAGATAATGCTTCATTTGCATGTCTAAACAGCAACATTTCAGAAAACTTGTAATACAGAAAAGTATGTTTGAATGTAAGTAGTCAACAGAGGAATCTTCATGGTGATATCAGTTAGTTAGATGTTTTCACCACATTAACCTGGAGTTTCTCTCCTTTCAACGTATTTGAAATTGATGTTCACAAATCAGTCCATACACACACACACACACACACACACACACACACAGTCTCTACTATGCCTCCCACATTCATACCCCTCTACGCACACACACACACAGGCACACACACACAAAGTTTGTCTAGGTGTCACACAAGGAGGATGATGAGTACTGAGGGGAGGAGGAACTCTTACATAACACTGTGTGTGTGTGTGTGTGTGTGTGTTATTGGCCCAATAAGGCCATGGCTCTCCCAGTCACTTCTTATGTTTATACAACAAAGACACACACACACACACACACACACACACACACACACACACAGCCCCTGGAGAAGGTCTTAGAGAGGGAGGCAAGGAGAGACAAAGAAGGGAACCGTGTGCATGCACAAGAATCTTCTCTGCTGGGAATCTGAAAGGTTGTGTGCGTGTGTGCGCATTCATAATAAACTTGGGTGTAAAAACTCTGTGGATGAACGTGTCCGCGCAACCGCACAAATTTGTCAGAGTGTGTGACAGCGGAGCGAGGGAAGGGGGCTGTACTATTAAGCCGATACGTCCCAGATGTTGGGTAAACTAAAACCATAATACTGGAGTGTGAGAGGAGGAGGGAGCGAGTCTCCTCCCCCACTATACTCTCACACTCAGACAACCAAATGCCTGTTTCACACATCAATGCCGAGTCTGACAGCCAACAGTCTTCATCAAACTGCTTGTTTCTCTGTCGTTCGCCCTTCATCTCATGAATCCTCACCTGCTTGTGGTACTCTATCCCCATGCTGAGAGTGTTGACGAGGATGGCGATCATGATCCCTCGGTTGAAGTATTTGCTTTCCACAATCCTCTTCAGTCTCTCCCTGAAGCCCACCCAGGCCCGCACCACTACGTTCTTGTACCCCACGATCCCTCGCCGTCGGCTGCGACCTCGCCCGCCTCTCAGATCCCCCCCCTTAGAGCAAAGATGGGGGAGTCATTTAAAGTGAGGCGCCAAAGGTGAAAATACTGATTAAGGTATTTTATTTAGTAGTTATTGTAATTTAGTAGTAGTGTATAGTAGTATTTCTTCCAATCTTTCAAATGATATATTGCCTTGTTAATAACTCCTTCACCCACTGTCATCTCCATCATCACCGCCGTCATTAATGCCAAATCACCACTTCAACAACCTTCGTCCTCACTGTTTACCATCATCATTAGTGCACCCCCGTGCAGTCTGACCTGGGGGAAGTCGTGCAGTCCGTCCGCCTCTCCCTTGCCTCCCTCCAGGTCTCCCAGTTCCAGCTCCAAGGTCTCCAGGCTGCGGGCACACAGGGGGCAGCTGAGCAGCTCCAGGAGCAGAGGGCTGGGCACCACGCCTGCCAGCTGGTACAGCAGCCGCTGGCGACCTGGAGGGGGGGGGGGGGGGACGACACGGGTGGAGACGGTCAGTCAGACATTGCAAAGGGGGGTTTTGCTAGCTGTCCTCGTGCGCTGCAGTTGTCTCTTCAGCTTTAAAGTCCGACATGTTAAAAGTTACTGTCTTTGACTTTCATTAGCCTTTCAGCATTCTCCACTGTGAGGAACTGAATGCTGATATTGCTTTTTCTCTGTGGTTGATATCTCCAAACCTCCCGATAACACATCAAATATTTACAACACAACAGTCCTTTACTGCATTATCTGCATCTGCACTGCATATGATTGACATTCAATTCCAGGGTATTTTTTAGGAAAAAGTAAACCGTAAATAATAACAGAGATAATAATATGTAAAGAAGGTCGAACTGAGTTGAGCCTGAAGTCAACAACCTCGTCTTAAAAAGTGCAGTAAGTAAGCAGCCCGAGAGGTGAAACCTCCTTGTGCTGGATAATGAAAGCGACGCAGACGACTTTATCAGCATTGTTATCAACTTCTCTCTTCTCTCCTTTCAACTCCGGTGGATGAACAGTCAGAACACAATATCCAGAGAGACTAAATCAACCTGAAACAATTAAAGTAAGGCGGACATGTCCCCTCAATTCCCAGAGGAAATTACACACTTGCGTGTATTGTTTTACAATGTATTTTTATATCAACTTTACATTCTCTTTACAAGGTAAACAAGGTTGTTTTTTTGTCAAAGAGAGACAGAACGTTATGACGCTGTATTTAAAAAAAAGAGTACAATAGATACGATGAGACATAATATAGTGGACAAAGTAATATTATAATCTGAGGGACATTGTGTATGCAGTGCTGAAGCGATGTCCTGTATCAATACAGAGCCCAAACAAGATGGTTTCTGCAGTGAGTACAGCGCGCTGGCCCACAGTCCTGTAGGAGACGACTACGACTACATCCTGTTAGAAGCAGGCTGAAGGACCTGCAACGCAGCTGAACACCACTTCTGGAAACATCAGCAGAGCAACGTGTTGTTTACGACACTCCTCAAGCTATGAAAACAAAAAGGCTTGTGAACGCTGTCATCATATTTCACTGTCTTTTATAATCTCACAAATGAACTTCTGTGTCTATTTATCAAAGTGTTTTGACTCCAACTATCAACAGATTGTTTACATTCTCGCAAATTCTATTAAGCAAACGCCTTCAAGGCCCAAAATATGTCTCGTGTTTAAACCTTTTTATTGCATTTGGTTAGATTAGATTACACTTAAAGTAAAATTAGATTTGAGAGCCGCAGAGTTATAAAAGAACAGTATAAAGAGGCTATTCAACCAAAAACAGCTTTCAAACTCTAATCTCATTACATCGCCCGGTTTATCAGAGATGTAGTCATCTGACGAAGCTGAAAGCAAACATTAAGAAACTACAGAGCTAGAAATGTCCCACAGTGACTCGAGACTATTCATTCATTTAGATTTGAGCCTTCAGTCAACTGCAAACCATTAAATCACCAATTTAAAACCTGCACTCTTCAACGCACATTGGTGGTGTTTCTCTCGCTGTGTGCAGATCAGAGGTGGGTTGACTGTTGTAACACACTAGTGGTGTTTTTAAACCTCTCTCAGCACCCAGCACGTGTCACGCAGTAACTCTTCGCTACAGCAGGGAACTGATTTATGTGTGCTTAATTATGCTTGGTGCCAGCGGTGTGTAAATGTGTGTGTGTGTGTGTGTGTGTGTGTGTGTGTGCTTAGCAGACTCCCTTCATTAGCACAGAACAGACGAGTCTATCATACGTCTGCTGTTTTCATAATTTTCCTGTGCATCCATTATCGTTTTGTGTTGTCTCCTCTCTGCCCCCCCCCTCAAGCTAACCTTCTTTTATTTCTCCCTCTCCTCTTTTCTCTCTCTTTACCTCATTTATTTTCCTCTATATTTCTCCCCCTCCTAGCCTCTCCCTCTTAAATCTTTCATGCCCCTCTTTTTAACTCCAAACAACAACGTATACCTGCGCTTTTGTTTACGTCTTTTCCTCACTACTCCCCCACACGCTTGCTGACTCCCTCAATCCCCCTCCTTTATCCACCTCAACGCACCGACGACCGTGGCGCTTGAGACATGGATTTCCTGTCAGGACTCCCTAAGTGCTGTTTGAGTCACGTGCTGTGTGCGGAGCAGATGTGGCCAGAGGTTACCTCAGGTCAAACTCGGGAAGAGGATGGAGGTATTTGAAAAAGAGCAAGAAATGAAGATGTGCGATGACCAAAAAGATAACGGAGCCTGAGGGAAATCCAGAGCATCAAGTAAAGATCAGGAGAATTATATGAGAATGATCGCTCTACCAAGAAGATTAAAAGGATTATGAAGCCTTAATACGGGGTGTTTGATGGCTTTGTTTAGTTGGTATGTGACAACTCAGTCAAGGTGGTTACTGCTTCCTGAAGCTGACTCAGGCTCCACTCTGTAAGCTAAAATGTGATTTTATCCAGCAAACCAAACTCCAGACTCTAGTCCAACAGACTGTGCATCCGTGTTTTGCTGCAGTCTACACTCTTTAAATGTGTGTGTGCTTACTGTGCTGTCCCATGAGCTGGTAGAGCTTGTTCAGTGTCTCTGTGTGTTCAGATGCCGGGTGGTTTGGCGGGTGCTGCTCTGGACTGGGCCCACACTGCTTGGAGTGGGGGGGCGGCGTCTTGCTGCTGTAGCTGCACACAAACGACGGCAGTATGGTGGGATAGTTCATCCCCCCGTTCAGCCGGCCGAGCAGCGCCCCCATGCCGCCTTGGGCGTCGCCGGACGCGTCGCCGCTGTTTGCGTGTGTGCTTGCTCTCCGCACGGGGAGCGACTTCATCTCCAGCTCCTCCCCTCCCCGCTCCACGTCCGCGTGCTCGCCCGTCACCACGCTGACGGTGTGCTGCCCCCCGTTGCTGAGGCGACAGTGCTGGTGCTGATGGTGCTGCAGCAGGTTGTGGATCGGTCTCAACCACAGTGCGCTGCCCGGGCCTAAGCCCCCGCAGCCCCTGCTGGAGCCGTGTCCGTGTCCATTACCCCCGCCGTTACTGCCGCCGCTGCCGTTAGGATTCACCTTTTTACGCCTTTTACTGGTCAAAGGACAGGAGAGAATAATAATTATGAATAACTGAACATGAATAGAGAGGGTTTTTTTGTCAGGTTTATAGAAAGTTGTTCATTCTTTGTTTATGTGTGTTTGTATCTGAATGCATCCCTAGGGATGTGGCTCTTTACATTTTTGGGCGCTGTGCATAATAATTATGCGTAATTCTGTGAGATATAAAATGACCGAAGCTCACAGAAACAATTATTAGATGTTCGTAACAAAACACGATGTAGACGTCCCAAATGACTCATACAGCGCTGCAAACAGACACAAGCGGCCCAGCAAATACAATAAAGGGATTTCTTCCGCTCGTAATATCACAGGAAATCTACAAGCACGCACAAGTGCTAAACCACTGATGTCTCAGGCACTGATAAACACCCATAGCTGACCTGTGCCACCCAGAGTATATCCTCTGCAGTCTGCGTGTGAACTTGCGATAAAGGTGGCTGATGTAGCGCAGCATCTCCTCGTAGCACGAGCCCGGCTCGCTGTAGCTGGCCAGCGTGGAGTCGTTGGACATGTAGCGAGCGCGCTGCTCCCTCATCAGGGCGTTTTCCCTTTGCTTCGTCTCGGAGAACTGGGTGGCGATGACCACGAGGCACAAGTTGATCATGAAGAAAGAGCCCACCTGGACGGGGAGGAGGAGAACAGGGATAAAGCTGCAGCGTGGTAACGATAGGAGCAGACGTGTTAACTGTCATATCAAAGAACCTACTCTATAAAGGTGGTGTTATACATATATATGTGTGTGTGTGTGTGTGTGAAACCTTTCTCTACTACTTCATCAATGTTAATAAAACAGTGTCAACAAGAAGCCATATAACAGCTCGTGTATTATTCAGATCCAGAAACTTGGCCAGATCTGAGATGATCAAACCCACTTTGTTTTTATCATTGCTTCGGAATCTTGAAATTCAAATCATGCTCTGTTGAGATGGCCTTGACAGGAAGTTAGAAATATCTATCAATTCTTTAAAGTAATGTATTTTTAAAAGGCCATTATTGTATGTTACGGAAAGAGCGATGGGAAATTAGATAAGCACTTTCTCCATCTTTTCTTAAATTCTTTCCTCTGACCTTTAATCTTAATTTCCATCTCATCCGCTTTCTATAAGAATAACTTTGTTCTTCTCTCGGGCCTTCCTCCAGTCCCTTCTCTCTCTCTCTCTCTCTCTCTCTCTCTCTCTCTCTCTCTCTCTCTCTCTCTCTCTCTCTCTCTCAGACCTCTGCTTCTCTCTCCCCCATTTGTTTTCCTCCCTCCCCCTGGGCGCATAAGCACTTTTACATCAAACGACAGGAAGGCTCATACAGCATTGTGAAATATGTTCTTTCTTTGAAAACCCCAACAACAGCATGATATGGTGAAATTATGCACGATAAGACGTCTGAGAGGTTCCACAGAGGGGGGGGGGGGGCATGCATAACTGTGAACCCACTCGTAATTCATGTGCAAAACTGGACTCTACTGATGTTTGATGACTTGACAAACAAAGACAAGTGAATTTAGAAAACTATAGCAAGTCAGGGTTACAGTGAATAATGGAGCTTTACTGGACTCCTTGAATGCTGGAGTGGTTTTAGCTTGGTTCACTTTCTAACAAGACCCATGTTAGTCCATGTAGATCTGGGCCAGATATTTGAGACCTTTGAGACCTCGTAACACATTCAAATATCAGGAAACAACAAATAAACCAGGAAAAAATGCGAGGAGGTACTTACGATAATGAGCAGTATAAAATATATAAAATTGTAGAAGGAGTGAGCGTCCATGACATAGTACATGATATCTACCCATCCTTCCAGTGTGATGACCTGGTGGTGGGGACAAAAAGACACAGAGAGACACACACTGCATTACAATGAACGGGAAAGTAGGAAAAACATTCTCCCGGAGCTTTGCTCACCCACACATGCACACACACACACACAAAGACACTCCAAGTACACAGTGGTCAGATGCAGAACATTTCCAATTCACTTTTTAATGGCTATTCCTCAGAAGAAAGCCTGTGGTGTCCCTCCAACCTCTTCCATGTGTGTGTGTGTGTGTGTGTGTGTGTGTGTGTGTGTGCCAGGGGACTGACGCGGCCCTTTCATGTAGTCATTATGCTAATGAGCAGTTGAGATGCTGAGACCTGAAAGCGGTGGCTCAGCTCAGCCGAGCCGATACACAAAGCTACCTTAAACAGACACCACACATGTGCGCACACACACACACACACACACACACACACACACACACACACACACACACACACACGCAGGAGACTAATCCTCTCACTGCTGGAGAGCTCTCCTTTGCACCAGATTAACAAAAGAGAGGATTCTCATTTCTGAGCTAAACACACCTGGTAAACGTGCATCTTTCTATTCTACAGAAACAGAGAGTAGACCAACAGCGATCCAACCAAACATGTATTCAGTCAACCAAACTAATAATCATGTAGTCAACATAACAACTGGAAAGCAAGAAAACCCAGCAAGTTTAGCCAATTTGAATTTTGGTTAATACCAGCAATAAAAGTACAAAATATCTTCCTTTTTTCTAAAAATGGAAGAAAGGACCAACAAGTCTTGAGCAGCATGGTACTGTACATCTTCATCTGGTCTCTAGCTATGTTGAAAAGGTCAATCATGCTGTGTGCATCGCAGGAAAGACAGGATCCTCAGCTGACCTTGGGTCTGATTTAAGAGAGGACACAAATGCGATGAACCTGAACAAATCACTAACTGCCCCCCCCCCCCAGCCCACCATCAATCGTTTGCTCCGGACACACCTTGTAGATCAGAGATAGCTAGCAGAGCATCGAGTCCTGCAATTCATACTAATGACATACTACGCTACTGACATGTGGAGCGGAGCGCTGTCATCCGTCGCGGGTGAATCAGTTAATCAACACATTGTTATTGAACCCTGTGGACGGTCTTGCAGAATAAATGTGTGTGTAGAAGGTCAATAGTCATTAACCTGTGGGTTGATGGAAACATTGGCCAAGTAACCCTGAGATGCCTTCACTCTCCTACTCACTCACTCCACCTCCTCCACCGCTTCATGTGTCACCCCTTAAATCACTTCTTAAAGCCCATTTCTACAGACTGGCTTTCATGTGATGCAGTCGCTTTACTGCTTTATTTTATTATTGATATTATTTTATTTTACAAAATAATTTTTATTACACTATTTTATTTTATTTATTTTATTTTATTTTATTTATATCGCGTCGATTGGTTTTATTGTACGGTTTTATTTTGCTTTGTTGGGCCTCACTTCTGTTGTTTTATTGCCTTGATTTTGCTGCTTTGTCTGTCAAAGCACTTTGTAAACTCTGTTTTTAAAGCTGCTATATAAATAAAGTTATTATTATTATTATTATTATCCCTTCTTTCTCACCTCTACACTCATATTTCTATGGCTCCCTCACTCTCAGCTCTCCTTACGCTGCTGTCACAGGTCGGTCCATTACCTGGTTCTGAAACCGTGGGTCAGGACTGGGTTTGATTGACGTCCTCCCGTAAAATCCATTGTTATCACACACTTGTAGGGACCCGATCGAGCCCCAGGCTCGGCCGTGGCGGGCATCCGACGTGACTTCCTAACAGCTTGTTGTTCTGTGCAGGAGTCCCAGGGTAACCCTCAATTAACTCAATTTAGAACCACAGGCTGAAATGTTTTCAGAACCCGGCTCTGAAATGTATAATTCATGCTCTTTATATTTACAGATACTGGGGGAATAAGGCTGTAGACTGGGATAACAAGCTAAGCAACTCATTTAACATTCAATAGAGCCGTCTCCTTCACTTCAGCTCTCTATCCTCCTCCCTCTCTTTGCATCCCAATCACTTTGATTTTTCTCTCATTTTCGTTCCTGTTCACTCGCTATTTCTTTTCTTGTTTCCATCCACTCGTCAACAAATAGTCCATATTATTAATTTCCTTTAAGGAGAAATAATAACATTAAATCAAGATATTTTATGTTAATGTTGTATGCAGTATAATTTATATGCAATATAGACCTTTTAAAAATGTCTCAACACACAGCCCATCAGAACCACATGACACAAACCCCAGCTGCTCGTTTTACACCACGACATCCCAGGATGCAAGAAGCAGCACCGCCTGCCTGCAGAGACAGATCGGTGTCTGGCGACTAAACCCAATCATTTGCATCTACCTCTTACTTTATTTTGTTAAATGCACATATCATCTTATCAAATACCTGGCTAAAAAAAACTAATCTCATCTAAGACTCAAAGTGATGCTTGCTAAACCATCGGAAAAGAAAATCTCTTAAGCCTCTAACTGCGAGCTGAGACCACACACACACACACACACACACACACAGACACACACACACACGCACACACACACACGAAAGTTGTGAGTACCTCACAGGGATTAAAATGTCAATGTGTGTGTGTGTGTGTGTGTGTGTGTGTGTGTGTGTGTGTGTGTGTGTGTATTTGCGCTGTTTGGGGTAATTTGAAGGTAAGACTCTCTTTGAGAAAGTCATGTTGCGCAAGTCAAAGTCTATTAGACACAGCGACAGGTCTCTCAGCGGCTGCTGGACAGATCTATTACAGGGGAATTCATATCACAACAGCACAGACAGTGTTAGCGCAAAGACGGCGATAAGGAAAAGCCAGTCGCGGTTTCCTGGGGGAGCTGGAATCAGCAAGAGGAAATAAGACATTTTCACAAGCAGCGTGTGGAGGGGAAAAGGTTTTCTGGTCACGATGCATGCCCTCTGATGCACTGAGTGGAGGGATTTCTAAAACGGTGACTTTTAGATGTTGTTTTTGACTGATAAGGGATTTTGTGTTTGCCATAGAATATAATCTTAGCTGGCTTTCTCACTCTCTTGTTGGTAAAACCTTCAGTCGATGCATGCAGTAAAGCTCATCTTGCTTCCAGTACAAGTCCAATGGGACGTCCACACCCATTAAAACTCTTACAGTCTAGTTAGACATATTGCGTTCTGCTAAAACCACAGTCACAAACCATGCCCTCTATTAGAGTCAACTTATTTTGCATGAATGTAACCAAATGTCACTCACTAAAAGAAAATGTGAGAGATATTGTGAGCTTCCTGTTTTTTTTTTAGGTGAGAAGAATCGACATTATTATAAAGGAAGAAAAATTACATTCTAATAAGGTATGTTTTGTAAAACTTATTAAAATTATTTATTAGAACTAACAAAATGAGTTGGCTGTTTTTCAGCCTTGTGTTAAGTTACTCTTTCTGCTTCCACATTTAATCCTGCACGTTTAGCCCTTCTTACCTGGAATATGGCTATCCAGGCGTAGCCGATATTGTCAAAGTTGACAGCTCCCTTGTGAGGGTTGAATTCCCCGGGGTGGCACACGTTGTAGTACTGGTTCCAGTTAACGCAGCCGTTAACGCTGGCCACGGCCGCTCCAATCAGAGCCGAACTTTGGAGAGGAGCGGCCAACGAGCAATTGGCCCCGCCCTCCACTTGGGCCGGCACGTTGTGGCAGCGCAGCATCCCGTTCTCGCGGGGAGCCGAGCAGATGAACGGGCTGTCTTCACCTTCCTCCGACATGTAGTAAGGACTCATGGACAAGTTGTACATTCTGGATGGAAAAAATATAAATACATACATCAATTACAGATACTCGTTTGTTGTTGTTTGTTTGTTTGCTTGTTTGTTTTTGCTACACGTTCTATAGTAGGTCATATTAGTAGTATACTGTAGATACACTGAGAAAATATGAACCGGTTTCTGGAACTGGAGAACTGAATCTACAGAATATGTAATTTGTGATTAGACGAAGGACAATGGTCTAAGTCTAATACTTCTTTGAATCTCTCAGGAACGGGTTAGTCTCTATCGAAAGGGTTAAAAGTGCTTGTATAGAAATCCTTCCCAAGACATTGACTGCGACGGATAAAAAAAACATTCTGCCAACTCAGAAAATCCCAAACTTTTTTCCTATTGTGCCTTTCACCAATAAGTAGGATCAGTTTATCCTTTGTGCTATTTAAGGTGAGCTCCCAAATAGAAACCGGGATTAGATGTTAGCAAGCAGTGTAATCAATGTGAGTGGATGTATCATTGAGCTCATTACACAGGCACACGTCCAATCACAGATGTTATCTTTGAATTTGCCGCACGACACCTTCAGCGACGACCAACTACTCCTCCCACTCCATTCTCATGCTGTATCTACGCTGAGACTGTGTGTTCTCTTCTTCCACAGCATCTCAAGCAGGGATTTACACTCTCATCATGAATCCCATTGAACATCTGAGTACTGGGGCAGATGAACCTTCTGTTGCTCTGCAGCTGGAGAATGAAACTAGAAAAGGTGCACTCAGCAGAGGGCAGATATCTGCCAGGTGTGCCTTAAACGACCACAGCTGGATTGCGTGATTGAATGAATACAACCCACAACTAGCTCCCGTAAAAAACACTTTTCTCATACTCACAAAGCAGGCAACCGGCTCAAAGTCATTGTTTACGACATTTTATACAATATTGCCGAAAACTAAATTAAACTCACCAAGCTGTCTGCCCGCAAGCAGCGGCTGAGTTGTAGAGAGGTGGCTGCTTCCTGACAGTTTGCACTACTGTATATTGTATACTGTATATTTGTATGCTTCTACTGGTGTGTGTTATGTGTATTGTGTGTACCTTTGCTGTACTTGGGAGAAGCCAAAGATCAATTTCCCCTGAGGCGGAGAATAAAGTCAATCTAATCTAATCTAATCTACTCTAATCTAATCTAATCTAATTACTGCATTAATGTGTACATCACTTTAATGTTGTAGTTCGTAACTGTAAAACTAATTTTATTACTTTACTGCCGGGTAGCTTGTGAAATGTCCCGCTGGGGATCAGGTCTCAATTAAACCTAAAACGATACATCATAGTTAATATGGAGATTATATTTTGTGTCATTAATCAGAATCAGTAAAGTTACCGAAGATATCAGATAAATGTGAGTGAAGTCAAAAGTACAATATTCCCCTCAGAGATGTAGGAGCACAAGATGGAAATACTTAAGTGAAATACAAGTACCTCAAAATTGTACTTCAGTAAAGACTTGAGCAAATGCATGTGAGTCCTGTTGTACTGGAGGTCAGACAGAGAAAACACAGCAGCCTCGGCTGTGAAACATTGAGCCGCTGTTCTCGTTCCGTCTCTCTCTCTCACACACAGGAAGGACTCAGCAACATCAACTGTGCTACAATTTGTACCATTACATCAAAACAGAATTAGTTCAGGGACGTCTACGTGACACTTTTGGCTTCCTGTGGTTGAGGACACTGAAGCAGTTTTCTCTTTCTCTTCTGCATCACTTTACTTTAGTCCCCACAGCTAAATTGGTCGACTCTGATCTTTTGTTTTCTGTGTGTGAATGTGTGCTGTGGAGATGGTGGTTGTTTGTCTGTAGCTCTTCTCTCATCAGATGGATCTTATCTTATTCATCACGAGATGAGATACATCTGGGAGCACAGCTTCATCTAATATTGGCATAATGTGTGCAGTGTAGAAGGAAGTGCAGCTTAATCTTTCTGTATCGGCCCGCGTCGTGTTGACTGAGCCTGCACCGTGTCAACGTGTCTTCTCTGTTTTGGGTCAGTCACAATGTAATTCAACATTTTGTCAATATGTATAGATTTTAAATCTCTTTGGGACTTCATTACAGAAGTAGTTTCTTTCTGCTTAGACATTTCCTGTTATGCTGATTTTATGTCCAAGGTTGTTTTATTGTTTGGTCTGTTACATTTTCCTGTAATATTATCGTTTTCAAGTGTAATATTTTCAGGCTTTACTTTGACCCATCTTAAAGTATGAGCGCCACATCATCTGCAAAGAGGAGCTTCATTTCTTCATGGAGGAGTTTTGGAACTGGTGCGTTGGATCGCTCTAATTTATCTGCAAGTTCATTGCACGGATATTAAATAACATGGTGCTGAGACTACATCCTTGTCCACATCTCTCTCCCTGCTTGTTCGTCCTGACTTCTCCCTGCAGCTTTCTTTCATTTAAGAAATATCGCTATGGTTCCTTTCCCAACAAGATGCCGAAAAACCTGTTCATGCCTTTATTTCCAGCAGATAAGATTACTGTAATGCTCTCTTCATCCGTCTTCCAAAACAATCCTTTGTCAGATGACAATTAATTCAGAACTCTGCTGCCAGGCTTTTAACAAGAACAACAAAGACAGAGCATAGCTGAGCTAGCCTGCAATGACTCCCGGTGTCTTTGAGGATTGATTTGAAAGTTTGTTAACTTGTTTACAAGGCTCTTAATGGTTTGCGACAGGTATAAATTATTCATTCTTTGTCGTTTTATAATCCTTCACGGTCTCTTACATCCTCTGCTGATGTATTTTTTAATACAAACTATCACACGAATAAGAAAATCGGCAGCTAAGCCTCTTTTATTTATCGGCCAATAGAATTGCCTACCCAAGGCTATAACAGATGTGAGCGCTGTGAACATTTTTAAACGACAATTGAAAATGTATTTACTCAGCATTGCCTACAACTTTAATCTCTTACATGTTTTATTGTTCTTATGCCTCCCTTTGTTTTAGTGATTGCTTGTATCTTGCAGTATTAGAATGTTTTAATCGGTTTGTTTTGATTCATTCTGTTGTTTCCTTCATTTTTTGTGAAGCACTTTGAACTACTACCCCTGTATGAAAGAGTTTATTATTATTATTATTAGCATTATTAGCATCATTATGGCCATACGGTGGTTTACATCCTGGGGGTGCGATGCAGTCAGTGTACTCTAACAAGTTACAATTTCTGTGTTTTTGCTCCAGGCAACAGCTGACTGATACACCATGTGACAACGCAACACAATCTCTACCGAGAGAGGCCGAGGGAGGAAGAGGAGGAAGGGTGAAAACAGAAGGAGAAATGAAAGGCGCAGAAAAAAGGAAAGATCGTGTGTTTGAGTTCAGTGATCTGAGCGTGTTTGAAGAGCCCATGTGTGCTTGCTGGAGGCCGTGCAGGTCACCATATGGATGTGGAGAACAGCACTGGCAAAACAGGGTGGGTAGACTTCTTCTATTCAGTGGGAAATTAAAAATGTATCCAAACTTCTGAGTCTACTGAAGGAGTTTTTCACTCATTTTAGTTTTTTGCTTCACTGATTCAGTCTAGATTTGACCACGGTCTTGAAGAGGATTCCTGGGACCATCTGTGCTACTTCCAGCTTAGAAGGTAATAAGGAAAATGCAAATACTGTATGACTAGAAGAATTCCTTACGTTCTGATGTTCTCTCCCATGAAGCAGCGGTTGCGCAGTAGTCCCGCCCACAGCTGGACTCCCACAATGCCGAAGATGAAGAAGACAAAGAAGCAGAGGAGGAGGACGTTTCCCAGCATGGGCAGGGTGTCCAACAGCAGTGTCACCAAGATCCGCATACCTACAAAGTGGAACACAAAGAAATAACGATAGCATCAGAAATGATCACTTTGTTTAGAGTTCACACACATGACAGTTGAGTTTTGCATTAAATAGACTTTTACTACCGCAAACCCTGACAACCTCCATTGATCGTGTGAGCTTGGAACCCACAAATTCATCCCCACAGCCAGCATAATTACAAGCGATGACAATACCGACAGTGACAGTTTGAAATTATTTCATCCTCCGGGATTTGAACTCACAGCTTCCTTGAGGCTAGTATTATCTAACCACACGTGTTCAGCATCCATCTCCAGCTGTCGGATGTCTTTAGCGTCAGCAGAGTCAGGGATCTTGTCCCCGAGGTCCCTTTCACATATACGTATATCAGCCTTTTCACAATGACCACACTTACAGTACGGGAAATTCCATAGTGTCACTGCTAATGTCGACAGTAGCTATGATAAACACATTTAAAGCTCCTTGTTTGGGGAGTTTTCAGTTATCAGGATGGTTTTCTTCTTCACAAATACTTTTTGATTCAATTTGTTGACACTCTGATTACATCCCGACAGCAATCAACGAATCAAACGCTCTGACAAAAAACCAACCCACATGCCTTTGTGTAGTGCTGCTAGCTACTTTCACTGGTAAAGAGTTGGCAACACTGGGCTGGGTTTTCGGTTATATAACTAGCGTAGTCTCGCTAGTTTCACAAGATTACCACCTTTAACTCACCAGCTTCCTTGTTGAATTTTGTGCCAGATGCTAAATATTATCATAACTATTATCAATATTAAATTAATTTAAACTACGTCTGAGTCAAATCAAACTCATACAATTGTCCAGAAGATTATCATTAATTGTTAATATATGTTTGGAAGCACAGATGAGCAAATTGTGTGTGTTATAGATTTTTTTTTTAGTCGAGATCATTTAGAGCTAAATTTATAATTCTACTCATTTTAGATGTTGAAATGTCGTGAAGGACAATATTACAGCATATTTGGAATAACAAAGACATGTGGAGAACATAAAGTAATACTGGAAAGAAAATGAATGATATCTGAACATCTTGTTTACAAGTATAGAAAGTGTCCTGACAGCGAGGTTTTCGTTGTTGTTACTCTGTCCGCACTCGGAGCGAATGACTCATCAGCGTTTAGCGTGCGTTGTCTTATTTGTGTTTATCCGTGTGTGCTTCTCTGTGCTTTCATTAGACACAAAGTTGTTGTCGAGAACATATTTTCGTCCCACAGCATGAAATCCTCTGAGCTGGGTTTTTGCTTTGGTCTCCACAGTGTATATGGGATAGTGGAAATAAGTCAAAGTCTACTCTAAATGAATCCATCGATCATGCATCGATCCATCCAGTCAACCATCCATCCGTAATGAGTGACCGATCCCAGTTCAGCTGCACATCTGGAGTTGCATGTGAGATAATGTGTTTTTTTTGGTGAGATATGTGACAGCCAGGCAGGTGAGGGTCAATCTGTCAGAGCTGTAAAGAGATAAGGTCATGGCTGTGGGATGGAACAGAAACCAGAGTATCGATGAAATGTCCAGTTTAAATCATCGGCTCATCAAAACAAAGGTTATACCGACCGGTCAAAGGAGGAAACCTTACACCCCGACACGCATCTCTCATCCTCAAACTGAACAACAAGAGCATGCCTGTGTGCTTGCGACACCAGAGTATTGCTGTATACCAACTACTGAATACAACACATGGAAATGTTCACATGCACACACTGAGTAAACAGTAAACAGATGCCTTACTGTAGAAACCTACTCAAACATCTCCCAGCATTGACACCCTCTTAGCTGAATACTAATGGTTGCTCCATACAACATTTTGGGGACTATGTGATCACTGCTTAGAACGACACAGACAGTGATTTAAAAAGTAGATTGTCCCCTAAGTTCACGCCCAGAGTTACAATGCACTGTGGTAGGTTTAATTAAACGAATGCAATGTAATGGTGCACTAGCAGCAGACTCAATGAGAGCGTTTGAATCAGAGAGTCATGACACGGGAGGTCAGGCAATGCACATT
This sequence comes from Anarhichas minor, assembly GCF_050575085.1. Classification (NCBI taxonomy): domain Eukaryota; kingdom Metazoa; phylum Chordata; class Actinopteri; order Perciformes; family Anarhichadidae; genus Anarhichas; species Anarhichas minor. Next base: position 20,430,109 of record NW_027466453.1, read on the forward strand.
ATTTGAGCCTGTAAGAAGTGTGGAGGGGTGATGTTATTTAGAGGAGACGAAAGAAGCAGGACTGTGGATTTAGGCCTCAATCTACGAGAAGATCTTTTAATGAAGTCAGAAAAGTGGCTTCTTAGATTAGATCTAATTGAATATGTTAATTTGAACTCATTGCCGTCGGTAGACAGACCAACGACGATGATGAAGTAACTGCTCTTCACAATCTGTTCCCAACCGCACTGGCCAGCAATCTAATTCAGTTATAGCAGAACATGTGCAATGAACATGTGTGATGGTATCTGTGGATAAGCAGAAAATAATAACAATGAATGTGTAGTAGAGATGTGTCATGAGTATATTTAGCATTAGCTTAAATGACCAGACTGGCAGTAAAGTGACAGAATACCAACTTACTTTGTGTTGTCTCATTTGAATAAACTTGTGTTTTGTGATCCGTAAAGCAGATTTCAAGGTGAGGAAAATAACAAACGGACGAAGCGCTAGTTGCGCCGGTCGTTGCGTTTGCCACAAATATAGAGCGCAGAGAGTCCTGCTCGCTGTATCTAGGCTACAGCAGGAAAAAAAACACATTCAACATGTGTCTAACAATAGATACTTCCCATCCACTTAGGCAGAAAGACAAACAGAGAGACGGAGTGATCGCAGAACGATGAAAGACAAACAGAGATGGTAAGTGGGGAGAGGAAAAAACTTTAGCCTGGCTGTTAGCCCGGCTGGCTCGCACCCACAAACACCCGGCCTCTGATCACAATTCAGATTCACAAATAAAACAAAAGATTAGATGGGAGTCTCAAAGAGATGAAAGAGAGAGGGAAAAATGAAGACAGTGAGCGTTCATCCTGTCTCTGATTGTGTGTACCTGTGAGTATATGTGTCTGTTTGTGTCTCCACCAACCTTGAGCTTCCAGCCCCAAGTGATATCTCTCATTGTGCTTCTCTCCCTCTTTCTTCCCTCCATCTCCCTCCCTGTGTCAGACCCTTCAGGGAGCGACTGGAAACTTGTTACAATAATACAAGATTCACTTCACCTTGTCCGAGGCTGTAAAGACTGTTTCTCGGGGCCTACTGTTAGCTTAGCGATAAGGTTAAGGTTAATGTTGAATATAAGTCCTCACTGAGGTAGAACAACACAGTGAACGTGTGTGTGTGTGTGTGTGTGTGTGTGAGAGACTGTGTGTGACGATAGCTCGAGAGAAGCAGACAACCTGCCATGCTTTATGATTGTTTGGGTTTATTTGCAGTATGCAAACACACACACACACACATACACACACACACGCGCTTGTACAAACGTATAACGTCATCAATTACGTGGGAGACTCTTGGATCACACTGTATCACATGCGAACAGCTGGGTTATTCTAGGGAAGCGGGGTCATCATTCACACGCACACACACACACACACGCACACACACACACACACACACACACACACACACACACACACACACACACACACACACACACACGCGCACACACTTTTTGTCTTTTAGCTTGTTGCAGCCAGACAACAAGCAGACATCTATAACCCTATTGATCCTGATTTTTTTCATACTTTGTGTTATATGAACAATAAAATGTATTTCGTGAAGATAATAAACAGGATGACATCAGACTGAAACAGTTGAGTGCAATAAGAAAGAAAGGTTTAAAATCGTGTGTATGAGTGTATTGAACAGTGTATTGAACAAAATGTCCACGGCTACAGGCAGACTGAAGCCTGAAAAACAACACTTGGCTGCATGCCTCGCGTACGCTGGTTAATAATCTTCTGCGTTGTTATGACATTGTTGTCTAGTGATCCTCTTTGGCTGTAGATTCATGGCCACCTCTGTCACAGAGCTTTTCGGAAAATGACAAACTATGTGCAAGTTCTGACTCGGCACTGGAGTGGTACCACCTCTGGAAGTGAGATTGAAGCAGACATCAAGTCTGCTTCAATATGGTGAGAACATAGACACCAAAATACTCTACTTTTTTTTTCATGTGGTTTTGCTTTCGTAGCGCTCGGTGCAAACTCGTTGAACGATAACATGAGAATGTACAGCATCACAGCGGTTGCAGGTGAAATGCATATACCTGTGTAGGATTAGGTAAACAAATCAATATATGTAATATGATGTAAAATGTACATAAGTTGAACAACCTTTGATATGTGAATATGAACAATTATGTGAATATTACAATAATATAATGTCAGTTTTTGAAAAAGAAGCACTCTGCAGCAGATAATTATGCAGAGTTGACAAAAAAAATAATTTAAAAAAGCATTTTCATAATTTAGTATTGATGAGTATAGACATGTTTTTATCCTCCTTTAAAAGACAGTCAGGGCTTTGGCTAGTTCAGTGGATCACTGCTGTGTGCTAAGCTGCTAGCATTGAGCCAAAGAGCAAATAACCACAGATGGATAAATTGTGCTTATTTACAAATCAAGGACCAATCAGGTCGGCCCTGGTGAAAAAGCCTCCCTGCTAAGGTTTAAACATGGACTTACTTGGTACTCTGTTGATGGCCCTCAGAGGCCGGAGCACTCGGACGGTTCGGATGGCAGACAGACTGGCATTATGGCCATCCAGAGAATACTCCATCACCCTGAAGACACGGCCAGAGAGAGTTTCACTTCATGTTCTGTACTCACACACACACGCAGATATATTGACCCAAAGCAACAACAAGCAATCTAAGAATACCAAAAATATCATAATGCCTCTACCCACATAATTACTGCACGTATGACATTTAATTACATGGAGTCAAACGCTCGTTTCCCTCTGTATAGTGCACGTTGCACATGAATGTGACAAGAAGGCAGAGAGGGACAGCTGTGGTCTTAATTGTGTTAGTTTCTTGTACTCTGCCCTGTGAGTGTGCCGGCTGTGTGAGGAGTGTGTGTGTGGTCACATTGGCTCGGTCCTTAGAGCGTGGGAGTATCTAAAAGAATGTCTTGCTGCTGATTGGGTCCTGCCCTCGCCTCAACATACATAGTCATTATATACAGTGACGTCAAGTATTGAAAAACAAATGGTGGCCTTACATGAAATGGCTTATATGGAAACTAACAGCAACACACATGATACAATTGGGCTCATTGGAGCCACAAGAGTCTTGGCTCTCCGGTCAATTTATGACATTCAGAGACTGTTCAGGGACCCCAGTATGCAGAAATATTCACATTTTTAGAGTAGGTGAAAACTGTAACCTGATGGGGTGAAAACAGAGACTGAAATGTTACACAACACACCCACAGGTGTTAAAACATACACCTGTATCATGCGTGAGCTGTGAGTAGCCATCTTTACTGTGAGTAACTGTGTGTGATATCTCATTCATGCTCGTCTGATTGTTTACTTCGTGTTCAGCAAAATATGATCTTATTCTAAGCAGACTGCTATCGTCTCAGGATGACAGAGAAAATGGAGCAATTTGTGGGTAAGAGCAAAACAAAAAAGCATTTCGGGACACCGACCCTGCCATGACGATGACGAAGTCAAGCTGGTTCCACTTGTCGCCAAGGTAACAATTGGGGCCAAAAATTCCCAGGGCCACCATCTTGATGACCATTTCCACCGCAAAGAAAGCAAAGATACAGTCGTCCAATACCTGAAGAAACACGGAGAGGAAGACAAACACACAGGTGGAATCCCAACAATAAGAACCAGAGGATATTCACTGCTCGTCGACAGAATAAGGTCAGCTCCTGGATAAAGTTCCCTCATCACATGCCGATAGGAGCTGTGGAAGAGCCAGTGGAGGTTGTCGGGAAGAAATTCTTGTCTCCATTAGTTAGTCTCATCCCAGCAGGGAATAGCTCTGGCTTAGCGTGGTTATGGCTGTGTCTCAATTAATTAGACATCTACTACAGCAAAGAAGAACAAAAAAAAAAAGAAGAGGAAGAAGGTCTGTATTTGAATATAATGAGCACGTCTCACTGCGCCAAGAATCAACATCGCTCGACAGTACGAGCATGTTGGAACAAACGAGACGAGTGAGACAAGAAGAAAGAATGAAAGAAATTCTCATTTCCATTTGTTTATAAATTGTTCTTGTTATTGTTGTTGCTCAACTCAGAATGTGAAATCAATCCCTGGCGTAAGAGACACATTTTATCTGCAATAAAATAGTCCTGTATGTCCTTTACATTCGGCCCCATCAGTGATGTCGCCTTTGAATTAATCGCTGACACAGCTGACTAGATAAAAATCAAAACATGGAACATGACTTACAGTGAAAGGTGCTTATGTGGAAGAACATGTCACACCAAGGTAATGAACACCGTTTCTCATGCCACTACTATCTAATGGAAACTCATTATATAAATGTGTAATATGTAAGATAATATTGTAATATAACATATGTTAGGCCGTCACACTGACCTGTAGGATGCGGCACCACTCTGACTGACAGGTGACGTCTTCACAGGGCTGGAACATCCCCAGAGTGACGCAGTTGAGCAGGATGACCAGCATGGATACGTGCTCGAACCACGTGCAGGAAGAGGTTAAGGCCAAAGCACATGTAACTTGCTGTTTACAGAGAGGACTGTTCATTCCAGGCCAGAGACATCATGAACTTCAGAGGACAAACAACGACTAAAACAATAACATGATGTTGAAAATGGAAACAAAATGTCCTCAGCATGCTTTTAGATTATGTTGATGTTCCAATGCCGACCACAGGTGCAGGCATGATCAGCTGCAAGCCACACACAGTCCAGTCCATAACAATGACATAACGTGATATATACTGTAAGAGATATATAAGCGTGCATAAGAAGGGCTCAAATCCTAGAGAAAGATCAACCATGATTCAGCATAATAGCATGTGAGACAACACACCGCAGCCGGATGCCAAAAGGAAGGTTTGTGCGATTCTAATGGACATAATGGGTCCAGAAATGACCCAGTGGGACTGTCTGTTAATCTGTTTACAGGCATTTACCGTGTTTCACAGATAAACATCGTAATGGGTCCATGTCTACTGTACATCCTGTGGCGTTTGCTAACTGATCAATGAAAATGCAAGAGAAAGGACGTCTATCACAACTAGCAATGGGTTCTTTATAATCCCAGATGCAGTATTCATGCTAATCTGTTGGTGAGTCTCAAGATGTATTCTTGTGAGTCCTACTTTCTTGTCACAAGTATCATGGGTATAACAATGTCAGATGTCACCTCCTCAGCTGACTGAAATAGCACTTGTGAGTAATCGTGTGTAGATTTCCTCTTGCTTGTGTTATCCTTTCTTTATCCTTTTTGGACTCGGAGCGAGGTTATCTATGTAGGGCAAGGAGGTGCGTTACAGAGGGCACGGAGGGTCAGCGGTGGACTTTTCTTTCCTTTCTGTTCAAGAGCTTCAATAATAATCCGTCTATAAGGAATGGAGTCTTAACAGCGTGGCCAGATTGGTGCCTCACCGCGAGGACGGAGATTTGATGGAGGGTTTCAGTCTGTCTAGTTATCTTTGTGCAGCAACACGGCTGGAAACCAACACTGCGCCCTCGTTTCTATTGACTCAATGAAGAAGATGACAAATCTAAAAAAAACTCAGTCAGCTCCAAAATCCCAAAATGTTGTCTCATCTGATACTTTTTTTCTCCTCATCAAAACCGATTCAAATCTGTCAAAGAGATGTGACATGTGTGTGCTCATCGTGGAGGATCCCACAGAATGGATCAGTGCAGCCGCACTCCGACCATCAACAAAGTCATAAATCCATCGTAGCAGCACCGACAACATGTTGCACATAAATCAATCCAGTCTATGAAAACACAAGTTGACCAAAACCAAACATATGGACAATAAATCCCAGAGCGTCGGCAGCTGCAGTAAAGTTATAAGATGTAAATATATCGAAAATGAGAACAAAAAATAATCATCACGTAATCAGTGCGAAGAGAGCGCGAGTGAGAGACGGAGAGATTGGATGACAACAGAGAATAAGAGAAAGGAATCGCTTTAAACCATGTCTCCTAAAGTAGAAAAAGAGGCAGCGATGCTGCTGTTTTTTAGGTTTGGCTTTTGTCCCAGAAACACACACACACACACACACACACACACACACACATGCAGGGATCTGGTGTGTGCACCAAGTTGCAGTATTCAAGTATTCCCATGGTGAAGTACTGTTCTAATTAGAAAGGGAGTCGGAGCAGAAAACAAAGGGTGACCACTGTCTCCTGCATTACTCACACACAGACGGACTGTACATACAGACTCACAAAACACACACACAAATGCACGCATCTATACATTTTATGTAAATTAAGTTTATGCCGCACGCACACATGCACACACACACGCACACACACACACACACACACACACATATACGAGGACAATCGGACCTCTCTGCTGTGATCAGGGGCAGAGACAGAAGTTTGTATCGGCGGAAAATTCTGACTTAAACTTTTTCCCTCCAGTGGCTGATAAGAGTAAAGATCTTCTTTCATTTATCCGACACGACAGGTTTTTCCAGTCAATACTTTGCATAGATGTCACAAGGAGATGATGGTGCCCAGCACACTGTCTTCATCTTTCACTTGTTAGACTAAACATGTCCACACCAAACCAAGAGACTGTGCTCCTGGGGAGAAGTCACCTTCCTTTTGATCGGTACTTGAGTTCATGTGGAAGTTTGAGCCAAATATGAAGACATTCATGTCACTCCTGAGATATCGTGTTTACGAGAACAGACGCACAGACGGATGGACGGACGGACGGACAGACGGACAGCCTGAAAACACATTGCCTCCCACACGGCTGTGGCAGTCTTCTGTACAATGCCACGCAACTGGACATTCAAAAATCTAATTCAACATGTATAAAAACAGGGCTAATTGAAGTTTTTGTTGTAAAATTTGTCATTCAACATTTAAAAAAATGAATAACAGATGTTATTTATCCATATGAAATAGATGAAAATGCATCTCTTCTGCCAGTAAATGTTGTGTTCAAAGATTAAAGATCAATTAAAAAGCAATCAAGACTAAATACGTTCAACATGAGCAGATACTACATGAGGGAAGGAGGTGTTGCACACACAGTGTTCAGGGTAATGAGGCTCATGTGAACATGTATCTGAATAGCGACGTGTGTGGGTTTAACAGCAGATGTTGATTCAACCATCAGGATACGGATGAGTGCGTTTGAGGCTATTTGTCATATCAGCTGTGGACAACTGAATAAATCACCATCAACTCTTTGTGTCCTTGTTCATTTTAAGAGAACTTCTGAACAGGGAATAACAACAGCAAAGACAAACATACTTCAGTCAAACCGCAGCGGGAAACGACATTTTTCTGTGAATGCATTTTACATTTTAGAAGAAAAAGGTAATATAACAGCCTATTATCTTCGCTCTGCTCCCACCAACACACCGTCATATGACAGCCCATATGCACATCTGAGAGCCTTACCCGTCGCACCACTTAATTAACCAAACCTGACAAGTGTGCAATGCACTCTGCCTGAATACCATGTCTCTATTCTCCCTGCTGACAACAGCTTCCCTCTGTCCACCGGGAGGGAAGTTCAAAATCTGGATCTCCTCAAATATGAGATATGTAGACCAATTAAAGCTGAAGAGTACTATGCTATTATATATGCAGACCATGTCTATTGTGGACTGCAATGCACTTCTGAGCATTAAAGGCGACTTATATATGCAGTGGTGGAATGTAACCAAGTGCATACATGAACTCAAGTACTGTAATGAAGTACACATTTGAGGTATTTGGTCTATACTTGAGTATTTCCATATTATGTTTCTCTCTACTACAACTCAGAGACAAATATTGTACTTCTTACTCCACTACAATTGGTTCTTTCTCAGATGACATGTTTTCATCCCCTTCCTGTCCAGTGAAAACCACGTATCTCCAGATGTTTGTGATAAACCAATGGATGGACTTTGTAGAGCTACTAAACTGTTTAAAAAGCCTCTTGAAAACGGCTTTACTTCAGAGCTCATGAAAGGTTCTCAACGCTACAAACACATAATGTGATGCGTTCCTGTAGATGAAACCATCCAACAGTCCATAAAGGAGTTCAAATTACAGAGCGTAAACATCCAGAGCAGTAACAATGCAACATACACGTTAATGCTGAAGCAATATTAATGCACGAACATCAAACAGAATCGTAAAACACTGACAGGGAACATTTTACTGCACAGTGAGTACTTTATGTACATTTAGCTGAGAATACTTTCACCTACTTTTCACAGTGTACTTCTTCTTCTCCCACTGCTTATGTCTACATCTCCTGCTTCTCACAGATTTGACGCGCTAATATTGTACATCGGGGGAAGCAGCGTCTGCTGTATTTCTGGAAAAGATGGTCTCTGCCTATGCGCCAAGCTCCCGCTGCCGTGGTATGCAGCAGCTGGATGTTCAAGTTAACAGAAGCAGTGCTACTGTGGGAGGCAGGAAGAATGCTGCTTATCCTCTGGAGGCACATTTAAACAGAAGGAGAGGGAGAAATAAACAAGGGGCACAACATTTTGGAGGGGGGCTTGTGTCAGACATGAGTGATTGTTGCAGGGGCAGTCCAGTTCAGAGGCCACGTTCACACAGTCACACGTTGATTCAGCAATTCTACAGCAGCTCTGAGGCTCGTGTCGCATGAACCCCGACGTACAAATGAGTTAAACGTGCATTCAGCCATTACGGCGCTGTAAAACATGTGTTGTGCCCTCGGAGGAGTGGCAACAGAACATCCTCGATAACATTGTTACACTGGTGTTGTTGTGAGTACAGAGAGAGAGAGAGAGAGAGAGAGAGAGAAAGCACATCTTCAATCACATAGAAAATGCCTTGGGCCAGTCTGTCACCATACAACACACACACACAGACACACACACACACGCACACACACACACACACACACACACACACACACACACAAGGTCATGGGTAGTGAGGTCGATCCTTCCTTCAGAGATGAAAGATTCAGTAATCTGCGTCAGAATTAAAATGAGAGATTTGAATATTCAGAAAGTCTCTCTCTCTCTCTCGCGTCGCTCTGTGCCCCCATGCGCTCTGCTTTCTCTAATTCCTCTTTAATCTCCACAGTCAACACCTCCTGAGCCCCCTTCTGTCTTCAGCTCTCTCTCTCTCACACACACACACACACACACACACACACACACACACACACACACAGATGTATGTGTGCGTTGCAACACACAAGCATTAATGTATAAGTCCTCAAAGTCAAGCCAGGCTGCCGCTGCAAAGCGAGCTCAGCGTACGCACTGGTTTTCAGTTAACAGAAAAACAACAAAGATCCTGTTTTTGTTTTTTTCCTAATTTAGTTTGGCTTCTGCCGAACACACACACACACACACACACACACACAAGCTCGAATTCGGAAGTACAGTTATGTTTTTTGTAATGTTGCTATAAGCTCTATAAATATAGTGTACATTGGTTGGATTTCCGGCCCGGCACACGAGCGCTCCTGGTCTCACTCGCTCAGGTGAATTTATGCCTCAGCGCTCCGAGCAAATCAAACCAGGGCTGTGTCGTGTCACACTGGATGTGATGGATTGTGGGTAATACAGGCTAACAATGGGGACACTTAATATTACCATTTATCGCCTGTCCATATAGAGAAAAATAAATTACTTGTCACCCAGTTTTGATCAATCAAGTCAGACGCAATATGAAGGGGTTGTTTGGACCCAGTGTTATGTTTTATATTACTGTTCAGGTTATTTACCCAAACTAACATGTGGATATTACACAGCTGTAGAAAGAATGTTTTGTTAGTTGAACAAAACAATGTGCATATGACATTATAAAGGAAAAATCAGTAACAGTGACAACAGTGATAAAAGGATTTTAACAGTTTGCAACCACCATTTCATATTTAAGTAGAGTTAATAACCCGATACTAACATGACAAATAACACTAACATAGAGTCAAAACAGCCCTTTGTCTTGGTGCTTTATAAACATGGATCATGTTCTCATAGACTTCTATACAAACAGAGGAGTCGCCCCCTGATGGACAGTAGAGAGAATGCAGGTTTAAGACATGAAGCTTTGGCTTCACTCTTCAGAACCGGAGGTTGCCGCCTGGTCTGTACTAACATTGTGACTTGGAACACTCAGCAGTCCAAATCTAGAAACAATTAAAATTGTTCAATTCAATTCAATTAAAGATGTTCATGGCGCAGAGTCATTTATTGTACTTATCTATTCATCTAGTGGAATTTGGCTTTAACTGTGAAGCAAATGCAGGAAGTTCAGCCTCATTCATTTCTTACAGATTTCATTTGCTGTCCCTAAAAAAAAACAAAAAAACATCCTTCAACCAGACCGGAGCGCCACACTACTTTTCATCGACCTGGTTTATGGTACTATCAATATTTGATCTCTTCCAGTATCAGTGGGCACAAAATCTGTCCACTGGAGCATTTTGGTGTGTCGCTCAAGGGCAAGAGTAGCAGAGTAGACACAAGCACACGGTAAACTAACACTGTTGGAGACGGAGGAGAAAGTAGAGTCGAGGATGATAGGAAGCTTTCTAAGGAGCGGTATATGGAGCATCCATTACATTTGTGACTGTATGATGGGCACCGAGTGACTCAGTGTTTGTCTCCATCATCTGCTGCGCTAATATGTGACGATACAAGCCTTCCGAGGTAAACAAGACACACATATCACAATGCAGTATTAAGCATTTGTGTTCAATTTGTACCACACTCTGTCATAGCAAAGTCTCGCACCTACAGCGACTGTGATAACACTTACACACATTCGCTAAGGGAACACACACGCACACAAATGCATAGCGCTTGTGTGTGGCTGAACAATGGTTTGCAGGTTGCGTTTTCCCTTTTTTTTTCTCCAACCGGACATGAAGAGCACAGTAGCACTGCACCGTTACACGGTCCAACATGACGACACGAGTGGCTGCCGATGCAAGAACAACAACAACTCCCCAGCGCAGCCTCTTTGGCATACACGGATGCACACAAGCAGGAACCCATTGGAGAGGTCATGCCCACTCCACAATGCATGCACACAGTGTCAAGCCCACTCCAGTTGAGCTGTCAGGCCGGTGCACATAGAGAGGGGGGGGGGGAGGGAGGAAACAACAAAGGAGCACTGAAGCACTACAGAGAAATATTGTCCAGTTGTCTCCCATCACAGCATTCAGAGCAGCTCTCTTCATTAAATGAAGTTATTTTGTCTCTTTACCCGTTTCCTGTATCTCTTTCTCCTCCTGTTATGACTTCCCCCCTCCCCCTTTTCTCCCTCCTCCATCCTCCCAGGGTCCTCTATCTGTCCATGTGTTAAAGAGGAGCGACGGTGTTAAGTCGCAGCACACAAGCAGAACTTATCCCCGCGCGCTCCACGGCTCAGCGCACTTTGTTCTGCGATAAAACTACAAATCAAAGCCCGTCCCGTCTGGTTAGTAGCTGTTGAACTTCCTTCTGCTTCGGTAAAAGAAAAGTTTATCGTCTGAACACACGTTCAAGCAAAAAGTTTGATTTGAAGAGTGAGCGCTCAAAGAAAACCGTTGGCATGGAGTGACATTTGAACGGCATCACTTTGCAATAAGATAAAAGAAGGATGCAAACTTCTTTTATCTTGTTCTTTCTACAGGGGGACAGGTCGCCAGAGCAACCAGCATCTTCAGTGGGAGATCGTGGCTCCTGCCTGAAGCTCATTGGCTGTAACTCCCTTGTGTCAGGTTGTAATTCCTCAGCCAAGCGGAGGAATTACAACCTGTCTGTTGTGCTTTGTTTGTCTCATTCCGCTGAATTTGGGGCTGAAGGACGGTTAATTATTTTGTTCAGGTCAGCGACCAGTCACGCAGCACTTTTCTCTGCCATGGGGACGGATGGCTGGGGGGGGGGGGGGGGGGGGAAGCAAACCTATGCATCCACACGAGAAGAAGAAACAGACTTTTATGCAACACTGAAGTGCATTTATTAAAGTGGTTCGGGGGTTAATGGAGCTCTCAGAGTAACTCAGTTGATAAATTGGAGAGGAGAATAGGGGGAAAAGAAAACAGAGAAGAAGAAGTGGCGAGGAGACGACTGTATTCTCATCTTCATGTTGTATTTAAACAGGCTGGGATGTAAACAGCTGTTCAGTGAGTTCATGACAGTGTGATATTGTATGTATGCCAATACAAGCATCTACTGTATACTTTAGGTATAAAAGTTCTATTTGACCAATTCTTTCCTTGTCTGCTCTCCACACAGACAGTTTACTTGCCCACACACGCTAATCATCAATGCAACAGACGATGCAGACTGAGATTTGAATTACTTTCATGTGTTTAATGTATCGGGTTTCCAAAGTCCGGGGAATATTCAAGGTGTAAACTTTCCATGGGAATTAGCAGGAAATAAAAGGAATAAAATTCAAATATAGGGGTTATTCTCTCAGGCTGTATTTAACATGACAAGCCTTTTGCCATATCATACACACATAATCTAGTGGTGGGCCAAATAAATCTATTCATTTGTTGAATACTTTCAATCTCAAAGCGGTGGAGGAATATTATCATCAACCCGACAGACCAGGTTAACGCTCCCTTTTCTCCTCCCTCCATCCCCCTCCTCAACACCCTTTTCATCCCTCCCTCCTTCCTCGGTTCCTTGACCCTCACCTTCACCCCTTCTCACTCTCTTTAACCCCCCTCCCCCACCACCTTCATTTCTATACATTATCCCCTCCATCTCTCCTCTTAGCCTTTAACCTCCCTCTCTTCATCTAATTCTCCCCCTCTGTGTACGTTTTCTTCCATCCTCTTGTGCAATCCTTTTCTCTGACCCCCCCCCCCCCCCCGTCCTCGTTTTTCATGCTCCGGTCCATCCCTCTTTCATTAGAGGAGAGCAAACTCAATCCCATCAGATGTAATAACCTAATCACACTCTGTACTCAGGTCGATCAGCAGGGCAGCAGTGTGTGTGTGTGTGTGTGTGTGTGTTTTTGTGTTTGCCTGTTATAATGAGCATACTCATTTTAGTTGCAGTGTCCTTTGTCCTTTCCATATCTGCTTTGTACATCCTTACTTTGTACCAGCTGGTTTTATAAAACAGTTGATTTACGTTGTCAGCTGCCGAAATCACCGTCACACATTCATTCACAACGTCATGCTTCAGGCTGGTCTCATCCAGCATTCGTAGCAATACCTACGAAAAAGAATGTGTCGTAAATCATAGATTTGTGTTATTATGTGTGTTATCCACGTGAAAGAAGAAGCATAAACACCGAACGAAGATCTATTCCTGAACCTAACTGAGTATGTTTGTTGCCTTCACCTAACTGAGTTTCCTGTGAACGCAAAAACTGACGCGTGTTGCAGGCTTTTGTTGGAAAACGCAACAAAAGATGAGGAGTAACTTTTCGTAAGATATCATATGAGGAGACGCATGCTTTAGCTTTAGAGCGGCAAAGAGACATTGTTCTAGTCAGGTAAGTTGTTATCATTTAGTCTTGGCAGTGAACACTATGTAGGTGAGTTCCATATAAATGTTTCATCGACATGTTGATCAATAACATTTTGTGGCATTTTTTTGTCCTGCAAAACATAACAGCTAAAGTACATTAGTTGTACCTGAACATGATTTACACCTGAATCTGATGGATAAATGATTTATGACTAGTGATGACAATAAATAGTCATCAAGTCGATTGTATTACGCCGTCTATCCAAACCTTGGTCCCGGTTGGAAAAAAGAGAAATAAAATGACATGAAAGATAACATATTTCTCTTATATTATTTTGATGATATAATATTTTGGTTTCTTAGCTTTATTTATCCACTAAAATCTCAAAACTATTTATATCGTGATTTGATGTATAAAATATCCTTATTTGCCAATAACTCAAACTCAAACACCTTTGGCTGCTTCGTTGGTGACTAAATCTCAGAGGAACTCATTTCTGCTTCGACCGAGCAGCCATGAAGAGCCGCTGAGCTTCTCCTTCTGCTGCCGTCGCCCCGCAGACCATCCCGGGCTGTTTGTCCTCCTTCCTTCATCGCTCCATTCACTGTTTATGAGCTCTGCTGTCCTTTCCTCCTTCTTTACCCTCTGCCGCTCATCTCCAACCAAAATCTGCCAAAATCTCTCTACCAACTCCTCCGTTCTCCTCCTACTGATCCGTCTCACTCTGTGGATGTGGAGTCCCTCCAATCCAGACTCCAGGCCGTTTTGATTGGGATGATTGTTCATTTATTTCACCATCTGCCACTAAAAACACACACACACTCTCTACCACTACCTCAAACATTAAACCCCCCCCCCCCCCCCTGCTGTGATCACAACTTTAAAGATGTTGCCAACAGAATGAGTAGTTGCCGCATGTGTCATACAGCGTGTGTGTGTGTGTGAACCCCAGATTGGCTCATCTCAGTGAGGTCCCTGAAGACGGCACGATTCAGAGACAGAAACTCATAAATCAGCCTGTCCCTGAACTCGCTCCTCCTCGCTCCCTCTTTCATCTCTCCATCCCCGCGTCCCTCCATCCCTCCTCCTCCTCCTCCTCCAACACCCCGGAGAGGACGCCGAGGCAGCAGTGACGCAGTTACACCAGGATTCCCTCTGTCTTTCCGCTATGGAGTCTCTGCTGCAAGCGCTTTCATCTCCCACTTACTTCCACTGCCTTTTTAATCTTCTTTGTTGACGCCACTTTGTGTTTTTTCTATGGTGAAATGTTTTCCGAGCAACTTTACATCAACTACCAGTATTGATGATATAAAGTTACATTCTACTCCTCTCTGAGGAAGTATGTGTGTGCGCAATGAGACGCATCCGACAGTCTTTTTCAGTCCAGTGCGACAAAACAAGAAGAGTTTCGACAAGTGTTTGTTCTCTGCTGTGCCGCAGTGTGCAGAGATGCTGTGACTGAAACAATCCTGACTCACAACTCACCTGCACACAAGCCAGCCCAAGGTGAGATTCTCTCCAATGGCATCTATCCCATCATGTGCATGCACAGCGTGTGTGAGTGTGTGTGTGTGCAGGTGTGTGAGTGTGTGTGTGTGCAGGTGTGTGAGTGTGTGTGTGTGCAGGTGTGTGTCAGAGAGGAAAAAGGGAGGAGGGAGATACAGAGAGCCCTAAATAGAGCAGCTGTATCTGATGGGGCCTTAAACCTGTAGAGTATCTCACACACACACACACACACACACACACACACACACACACACACACACACACACGCCTTAAATGGTTCAACTGCTCAGCTCGACCTCGAGGTATTGGCTCCTCTACATGTATTAGAATCTCCACACAGACCTTCACACACTGGCAAGTTTATATCACTTTTTGCTTAAAGGATAACTCTGGCGATTTTCTATATTTTCATCATCAAAATCATTAACAAAATGCTACATCTGACAATATTTGACACTAATAACAACAAATGTCTGTGTAGTAAAGGCCTGACTTTTTCATCTGAGCCATAGAGATCCACTTATGTCCAAATATGATCAGAAAACATCATTGAGACACATTTGCACCGGCTGACATGCAATAAAAGTACAGCTATTTTAGGAGATTACTTAAAGGCTCCAAATATGGAAATTCAAAGCATTAATATAGCAGCCAACTACTATTTTCGATATAGTGGAGTAATGTCTATGTGAACAGAGAATGCAGTCACTCTGTTCATGTGAGGCAAGGTTAAAGGAAACCACAGCGCCCATAATGCGGAAGATCCAGAAAATATTTACAATATTTTATACTCTTTTTGTTTTGCTTCATGCGCCATTGAGCAACTTTCATAGAAATAATGCAACCTCTGACGCTGTATCCAGATATCCTCACAGACAGCAGAAGCTGAGATGTCATGACTTTCAGTCTCTACTATGGACTCAAGCTCCAACAAACACCGGATCCTTCCCACGATGCAACTAAACGTCATCTCTATTTTCGTCCCTCCCCGTCTGGTAAAAGCCCACATCTTTGAGGCTTCACGACACCGAAGGCTTTCTGTCATTAAGTCTCCAGCCCAAACTGAGAAACCCCCTGATGACATCACAGACATCACACACGTCACAGGATGACGTGTGTGATGTGTGTGAATTCGGCCTGTGTGTATACTTTGTTATTGCAGACAACACGCGTACCGTGTAACACTGTCAGACATAAACATCCTGACTGATTACAGCGATTAGGAGGACCACTTTCATCACGCTGGTATCCTCCCTCCGTCTCCACTGACACAGTTTCGACAGGATTCTGGTTGCTTAGTAACCGACCGCAGTCCTGGGATTCCAGAGAAGTCGAGAGGAGAGGAGAGGAGTCGAGAGGAGGAGAGGAGAGGAAGGTGGAGTGTTTTGTGTCTTTTGTCTGCATTTCGGCGACCGTGTTTACATTTTTCTCTGATTGTTTCCTCTGTAGTTTCACAGTCATTCCTCCCTCCCATCTTCTCTCCTCCTCCTCCTCCTCCTCTCTCTCAACTAGTCTCACGCTCCATATCGTCAAGGGAGAGAGAGGGATAAAAAAGATCCCCTCCCGCTCGTTTCCCATCTCTTTTCTCCTTTTTCTTTCCTCTCCCCGCCTCTGCATGCCAAAAACACATCACCCCTACATGACGTATAATCCAGAGTGTAATCCATTACATATAAGAGCTCTCTCCTTACAAACAGGAAAACACTGTCTCTCTCTAAAGGTATTCATCCATTAATCCTGTTAAAGTGTTCTGTTAAACTTCCAGAGGATCATTTATTACACAAAGCCCTGTCAATTGTTAAAATATTGAAAAGGAGCTGCTGCATCTGTCCAGCAGTGTTTCAGAGGCTCAGGTCTCCTAACGGCGTTGGCCTGGTTTACAGATCAGTCCTGCTGACTGCTTCGCCGTTCGCCCGGTTACACGGACAAATGTAGCAGAGACAGAGCAAGTATGGGAGGGAGGGAGAGAAGAGAACAGACAGCACTACTGTACCAGGACTGCAGATGGTATTTAGGATTAGATATTAAACTCCACAGTTCCAAAACAAAAGACATAACTTTAACAAAACAGTTACAGCTCATGTAAACCAAGATATACTGTAGCAGCCAAATGGAAAGGCGTATAACTAGAATATTATTCTGAACCAGCCATGCATGAGCACACGTTTGAGCAGCGGGTGGCCAAAGGAGTTACTGCACGGAGAACATTAGAGATGTAGAGGTACTATTAAATACCATACCATTATACTACTATTACCTGGGGACGTATGAATTTAAATACCAACCATTAAGGACGATTACAAGAAAGAGACTCAATGAAATTAATGACGCGATCCAAAGACAGAGAGGAGGAATATCAGATAGTTCATGAAGAAGTATGTGTAAAGCTGAATATGTGAAACGTGCCATTTTCTAGGGAATGTTTCAAGGAGTACATATAGTTATTTTTTTAGTTAAACTGCAAACAAATATATCGGTGAACTACTGTACTCACACGTACTGTACATAAAGTCGAGTCACTTGCACGGCGGTGCAAGTCTCCCATCAGCCATTCTGCAGAGTGAAGCCGATGCAGAAGTGTGTTAAACCTGCATTCTCTCTAATGACCACCAGGGGGCGACTCCTCTGGTTGTATAGAAGTCTATGAGAAAATGACTCTACTTCTCTCTTGATTTATTACCTCAGTAAACATTGTAAACATGAGTTTATGGTCTCAATCTCTAGTTTCAAGTCTTCTTCAATACAGCATGATGTTCATTTAGTAAATGATGGTCCATTTAGAGTCAAACAGACCATAAAGCAGGGGATGCTTTAGGGCGGGGCTACTGTGATTGACAGGTCTCTACCAGAGACGTATACGGTGTCTCTACGTCACTCCTCCACATTCCAAATATGGTCACTTCCGCTCACTGGTTGCAAAAATGCCAAGATGGCGACAGCAAAATCGCCGAACTGGAGGCTTCAAAATGGCGGCAGCCAACAAACCAACGGGTGACGTCACGACGACTACGTCCAGTTCTTATACAGTCTGTGTTTTAAACGCAGTTATTCTAGAAGTGTAAACATGACATTCAAACTCTTTGCAATATCACACATCTGAAAAGGAGGATCATATATTTTGTTTTTGATAGAGAAATGTGATGCAAATTTTTTTTTTAAGTAGTTCAATGATGTGAAGCTGGATGAGAATTACACATGCAGGCCCGCTACACAAACCGAATGAACAGGTCAAAGCGAACTGGTTGTATTTCTATCTTCCACCAGATGGCCATATGCCCTGCATGGCAGCATATGGACATCTGGACACAAACCAAGTCATGAGCTGCACACACACGCCCACACACACACATACATATGCTTACACATGTATATGAACATGCATGTTAAGGTAAAGTGTTTCCTAAAAGCAAAGCACACACACCTTTACACAACGTCACGATGAGTCTGACAATCTGTGTGAAAATGTGCGGTCGATAATGTGTGTGTGTGCACCTCTATGTGTGTAGATCACTGCGAGCCCTCTGTGTGAACCTGTGTGTGTGTGTGTGTGTGTGTGTGTGTGTGAGTGTGTGTGGGTGGCCATGCGTATGAGTGTGTGGCCATGTGTGAGCGGTGATTGTTGGCAGCCTCCTCTTTGAGCTCACCTGCTTCACTAGCAGGCTGCTCACAGCCTCTCATGGCTGCACATTACCTTCACGGGTAACTAGGAATGATATAAAGCTTGTTTTTAATCTGACTTCTACGCTGCTGTTAGTGCTGAAGATCATCACTGTGGAATATTATAAAGAAAATTAGTATCAGCTACATGTTTGGTATTCAATGCTTTTATGTAAAATTGAGATTAAAAAATAATTTAAAAAAAGGAATATTTTGACTGGGATTGATAATATTTAGTGTCTAATTTCAGTTAATTAATCTAAAAAGACTTACAAACAGAAATCTTATGGACAATGAAGCTAAAACAGAGGGCAGTGCACAATGCCAAGAGACTCCCTTCCTCATGAGCCAGTGTGGGAATCCACCTCGTTTAGTTTCACTGCTTGGACCAGTACTCATCGGTACGTAATGTTAGTAATAAAGTGAGTACTTCTGCCACTTTCTAAGGACTGTAGATATACTCGTGATGAACTCAGGGACACCAGGCAGACACGCAGCAGTGTGAGTACAACATGTGGTCAAAAGGCTGCTGCATAAAAGAAGAACATTTTTGCTAAATGGCCCGTTCAGACCCAGATGGGTCGTGGGTGTAAGGGCATATGAACTATTATGTGTAATGAATTAGTAATTCGTATCTGGTAAACGTTACTTCTTGCATGTCATTTTAACCCCAAAAGGCGGCTGCTGGTTTCAGGTTCTAGCGTCGTCTTTATTCCAGGTGAAGAATTGTCTGGAAGGCTTCTCAACAAGTCAGCTTCTGTCTAACAACACGAGGGTTGACGTTTCGTTTAATATTATAATATATATATATACTATATAGTCCTAGTATAAAGTAGGACTTCTGCAACAGCAGCAACTTAACTGACTCATGCATTTACTTCAGTAAGCATCCCCCGCTGAATCCTGCACAAACATAAACAAATTCATTGATTTTCAAGAAGCTGATGGTGTAAAAAACAAAACAACAACAACACACAAATCCAATTCCGAGCAGACTTTTGGCTGAAATCGATTAGCAAACACAAATTTAGTTAAAGAAAGTTAATGCAAATTTACAACAAGCTATTAAACAAGCGGCAGGATCGGACAGTGCAGAATGGAGTTGATGCTGAGCACGACAACAAACAGTGAGCGGCTCCACTCGGGCCCTTGGAAGCACGATGTCTCTCATTCTCATTTTGTTCTCTGTGCTGCAGCTGAGTCATGATTGAAAATATCCCACACTCAGTTTGACACGACTCTGTGCCAGACCAGGGAAACCATATGTAAAAAATGATCCTGTGTGTGTGTGTGTGTGTGTGTGTGTGTGTGTGTGTGTGTGTGTGCGTCTCCACCATGACCTCTCCTTTAACATGCAGGAGATACAACTCCTCCGGCTTAATGAGGTCCCTTTAATCACTGGCACCATGAAAGGGTTATTCCAGCAGAAGAAAAACTCGGTGGGCCACGAAAAGATGGCATTTGTCTCCCCTCCGTAAAACTTTTCTGTCAGGCTTTTCATTTGGCTACTGAGAGGATCGCTCAGCGGAGCAGTGGAGGATCCTTAGGGGGAGAAACAGAGAGACAGAGAGAGGGAGAGAGAGAGAGAGAGAGCGAGAGAGAGAGAGAGAGAGAGAGAGAACACAAGAAGGAATAATAGAAAGAGTGAGAGGAGAGACAGCAGAGTGAGAAAAACAATGTGAAAGGAAACTGTTAAAAAAGGAAGAAAGAACAGAGAAGAGGAGAGGAAGAAGTTTTAAGGCTCGCAGTACTTCCATTGCTAATAACACGGTAATGCCTCATCTTACACACACACACACACACACACACACTGACCATGATTTGGCGCGCTCTACATCATTTTCTGCTTATTGCCTTGAGCTGTAAAATAACTCCTCTTCCACTGCACTCATCCCGAGCACAGCCAACCATGCCCAAACATAAACAAACACACACACACACACACACACACACACACACACACACACACACATCCGACAGATTGGTGAATGTCTTTTCCCCGCTTTCTTTCATTTAAAGCCTAAATCTGCAGCACTTAACTTCCCCCCGAAGAGTCCAGATCTCTTCTATTACCGAGCGCCGGGCGACGGAACGTGACGAAGAATCAGAGAGAGAGACACAAAACGGAGATCAGAAACGTCGAAGGGCAAAAAAACGACATAAAAATGGAGAGAAAGAGTAATTGAATTTGTTTCCATATTTTCAGGTTGCATTACCATAGGAACCAAAGCACATCCTCACACACACACAAGTCCGAGGTTTTGCTCCCCCAAATCCAGGGTGTGTGAGCTTTACAGAACAATGTCGATCACAGTCAGCGGGTAATGGAGGAGGAAGCTGGAGCGCACGGCTTCGCCTGTAATTGTAATTTATTAGGTGCAATTAATGCAATTAGAGAAAGAGTGTGCTGCAGTTCCCCCCCGGGCTCCACTACTCGCTGACTCTGATCTACGACGACGTGTCCTCTGGGAGCTCTGGCCTACAGGCTGAAGTGTAGCGCTGTATGCTTGATGTGCCTTCATGTATTTAAAGACTACTGTCCGCTGTAAAGGAATACCATATCAAAAAAAAGTCAAAATACTTGCGATGTTAACTGGATATTGGGGCCCTTCAACCAACTTCATCGTGACTTGACTTCACCCAGGAAGACCAGCTGCTGCTTCGCCTACAGCTGATGTGGATCCAAAGAAATGAAATGAAACACTTGTTTGACCTCTGCTCTGCAGAACGATGTGTGTGCACGTGAGATGTGAGCTTCTCTGTGTTCACCTTCAATCTGAGCTGAAGGCGTTTAAGCCAATTGCGGTCCAGTATGCAACTTCAATAAAACACCATCAATAATGGACACACTGTACGCAGCGTTTGATGCCACAAATGGGTCAACAAATGGGCAATATTTACAGAACATTTTAATTAAAAGTGCACATGACAAGCTATGATACTGTGACTGTACTTTGTGGAAGTGCAAGTATATATAAACAAAAGCCCATATGTCAGAAATACAACAAACACAATAAAGTAAATTAGACTCTGAAATCAAGGGAATTTAAGGGAAGTTACAGCAAAATAAATCAAGCCTAGCCAATGATATGACGCTATCTGTCTTTTCTCATCATGTATTGGCCTTGTCTCATATGCAAATCGAATCATCCTTTCAGCAAAAGAACGAGCAGCACTGCAAGTGAGAGCAGCGTTGCTCCAAGTGGGCAGTGGTGTGTGTGTGTGTGTGTGTGTGTGACTACTGTCACTGTCAGAAGACCATGCAGACTCCTCCACTTGAAGGAGCTGACTAGTATGTTAAGGTTTCATACTTTTCAGTATTAAACATCATATTATATATGTTATCAATATCAATGTTCTGTTCAAGCACCTATTGAAAACCTCATGACACCAATTAGCACTCTGGAAGTGTCCATATTGAATCTATTCATATATTCTCTGGTCTTTGGAGACGGAAAAGAGAAACCATTGGATGTGTGTTGGAGTAGTCTGATGTATTTCATGTATTATTGATCTCATTTCATTGATTATTGAAACCTGTGTGCCCTCCTCTCTAACATGTCACCTCCAACATTCAACCCACTTTAGCAGAGAAGGAGACGCAAAGGAGACTACAAGCCCGGCCAGAGGTCCTCAACCTTCTTACAGCAGAGCCACAGGAGAGCGGGCGGGGTCCGTCCCTGTGCTTTATTATTAGCTGAGACACGAAGGACGGGAGCGTCATACGCACGTCCAGACTGTCCCCGTGCCACGAAGACAACCGTGAATGTAAACAAAGGAGGTAAAGAGTATCTTAATGCGGTGCACTTCACAATCACTTCACTTCAATGTGTCTTCAATGTCCCCCGCTGGTTAAAAATGAAGGGGCTTAGCACAGAAGTTAGCGACAATGACGACCCAGGTTCACTTAAGGTGGACCAGCTGATCTCCTTGAAGGGACAAGCCCCTCCTCTTTAATGTTTATGTTAACTGTTTAAATGACAACATTAATCTGTCACAATTCTCATTCTTAACATCCTTACTGGAAACTATGCTCCGTTTGTATCATGATAACAATGTTGGATGTTAGCATCCAGTTGTCTATTTAAAAGTCAGAAAGTGAGGAACATCTGGCAAAAATAGGTACATTAGGTACTAATATCGGTACTCGGTATCGGCAAGTACCCAAAGTACTACTTGGCCTGAAGAAAGTGGTATTGATGCATCCGTCCTTGTAATGTAAAATGTTTTGCTGAAGCCACGAATGGATATTGTATAATATCGCATTATGATGCAAGCTGCTCCTCCTGCTGAAGCTTAATATAAACCCTGTGCCCCAAACTGAGCTGAAATGTTGCTCTTTAATTTAAGCACTTTAAGGCCACTATTGTCCAACAATCGGATAGATTTTTATTCCCACATAATCCTAAAGTTCAATCACCAAAACACAACATCTGACAGAATCAGCCTCCCCCCCCGACACCTCTCTGTGTCTGAGCTGTAGAGACCGTTTACGCTGAGCACTGACTCAAAGGTTTCCAGGGTCTGGGAAAATAAATGATTCCATATCTCACCATCGCTTATTGCTCACTGGCCCACAGTGATCAGTAAACAGTAGTAAAACTGTAACCACGGTTCCCACAGGAAGTACAGGGGCTAATATTAACTGGAGTAAACACGCTACACGGGCAACATGAAGAGGAAGTGCTCATGTGTCACTGAGCTGTTACCTGTTTAAATGCAGAGCTTACATGAACAGAAAGGAGGAAAACACATTTCAGTATCAGTCTGAAATGTGTTTTCCTCCTTTCTGTTCTTATTTGCTTATTACACATTAAGACACGTGCATATTAACTAGAAACAAGATGCACGCTGCTAAGAATAACCGAGTTATCTCAGATAAAGTCGTTATGATAATGCAGCTGTGTACGTAAATGTCTTGTGTGTGAATCCAGATGTTTACAGAATTGGCTATTCATTAAGGATATTACTCATCTTTGTTCTAATGTGGTAGACCAGATCTGACTCTTTCAGTCCAGATGCCGACACTGATACCTGGGCTTTGGGTCCTGGCCGATACCCAGCACCGGTCTGACACCAGTGTTTAGTTAATGAGCTGTGGACCTCACGAGTGACAGGCTCGACTTAAATATTGCTCTCCTCACTTTGGAAAACAAAACGCAACACATACATACAGTAGAGTACATTTTTTATATTTATAATCAAAAAATATATCCTACACCAGCAACTTATTAGTGAAGATTTAAAATTCCTGTATATAATGTAGATGATGTATAAACGTAGAATTGAATTGAATAGATCAGCCCCATTATCACGATACACGGTCCAGCTGATTGACTCAGAATCAGCAGATACCTGGATCTGTGCATCCCTAGAACGTCTCAGTCCTGTCCTTTAATCCAAACATCACAAACATTGAGCTACAAAACTTTGCTTGTTTCACAAAAAGCCCAAATAGAGCACGCATGTGTGTGTGTGTGTGTGTGTGTGTGTGTGTGTGTGTGTGTGTGTGTGTGTGTGTGTGTGTGTTTTATGTTTAAGAGCAGGATTAGCAGTGTAAACACAATTTGTCTGCAGTATAAACAACTGATCATTGGCCCAACTGGTGAACATACACACACACACACACACACACAGACCATGATTTGACCATGATTATCAACCATAATCAAATATTAGCCCAAACATAAATATTTTCCATGGAAACGCACATTTACACACACACACACACACACACACACACACACACACACACACACACACACACACACACCCTTGCTACAAACAGAGACTGATTGTTGAGGAAAAAAAAGGTAAAAAACAGCAGTAGTGATATTTAAAGCCTAAATTGTTCGCACACATAAAAAGAGCAAAGATATGAACTTTGATATAAAGATTTGCTCCTCCCAACGTTTTCCCGTCCGTCTCTGGACCCTTGGTGCCTGCTTCCTTTCCTTGCCCACTCTTCTCTTGTACTTCTTCTGTACTTTTAAACCGTTTCTCCGTCTCTTCCCCCTTCGCTCCTTCCTTCCTTGCGTCCTTCCTCTCCAACATCAGAGCTAAACGAGGTAGTGTTTCCTCCCGCGGGACAGGAGTGCAGTGAAGCTTTACTACAGCAAATAGAATGTGACGATACATTCGTTACTTATGCCCACACACTTCCTGTCTCCTTCTCTCCCACACACACACACACACTCTTCATGCTCAGCGGGCATTAGCATACGCATCATATAATCTACGTAGAGTATATTCATAAATCCTTTTCTTAAATGTAACCTTTTGACCTAAAACGACCTTAATGGACCCGATACACACCTGACTCCCAATCATACCCAGCTCCCCGGGTGAGTGTTTCCTTTGGCAGCCTTAAAAGTACTCTTTAATTCACTCCCGTGTTACACAAGCAGTTTTCCCCTTCGATTCAAAGCAGAAGAAATGGAGAGTAGAGAATGACCTGCGAATCTACTGAAAGAAATACACTTTTTGTGTTATCGCTACGCTTGTTTTGTTCTAGTATAAAGAGTCTCACAGCCGAGCACATCTTTGCCTCTTTAGCAATACAAACAGAAACGCTGTGAGGAATGTGAAGCAGGTTGCTCAGATGTTGTTGACTGCTCTGCCTCTGCTCTGCTGATGAAACACCAGACTGCGCCGCTGCACCAAATCTGTTTGTTACAGTGAGAGAGTACTGCATGCAGATGTGTGTCCGTTACAGATGTGTCCGTGCACACGCGCACACGCTGCGTCTCAAGATGCGGTTTCCATAGAAACAGATAAAGCATGTACAATTGCCTCTCTATCCGTGTGAATGAGCCATACCATAATACTCCCGACTGGTGTGGGTGGACAGGCACCAAGTCCTTTCACAGTGGAGCACCGAGCTCTGTCTGCGTCTCACTGTTGTCAGACGACAGGAACGGCTTCTTCCCAAAGACATTTTTACTTTTTTTATATGTGGTTCAAACACTTTTGTACTGAAGCTGCAGATATCCGACCTTCACCGTCTACTCTCAGTATGT
Source organism: Anarhichas minor (assembly GCF_050575085.1). NCBI lineage: Eukaryota > Metazoa > Chordata > Actinopteri > Perciformes > Anarhichadidae > Anarhichas > Anarhichas minor. Next base: position 20,455,718 of record NW_027466453.1, read on the forward strand.
TTGTGTTTTTATTAGTGGTGCAACGGATCATAAAAGTCACCGTTCGCATCACGGATCAGATCACGGATCAGATCACGGATCAGTACTAAAGAAAAAAGGGAGCAGATATAACTTTTACAGATCCCAGAACACGTTTAATTGCTGCCGATACTAATTGCCAATATTGGTAATTACTCCGCGGTTCACAGGCGTGCCGAACCGTGAGGGGGGATCCGTATGGATCACGGACCGACAATGGTCCGTTACACCACTAGTTTTTATGATTAGAAATAGAAATGTTTTCTCTGTCAAAGTGGTACTTTTCCATCTGGGGAAAAGATATATGAAACAGCAGTTTACAGCAATACAACACAAAGTATACACAGAGTGATCCACTCCTGCCCCTTACTGTTAGTTTATACTTGTTATTGTTGGTTTTCTGTATTTTTCAGATGTATTAAAAGTAAAAAAATATCACCAGAAATGTTCTTTATTTTTGACTACTGGCTTAAGATGCTTCTTTAGGTGATTACAATAATGAACAGACATTAAGAGAATTGCTTACTGTACAAATGAAATACATATAAATACACTGTAGAAAGTGTATATGCATCTCCTAGCTCTTTAAACACAAAGAGTCCTCTCTATGGACACTGGTGGTGCAGAACAGATATATTGCCATCATGTTAACCAATAAATCAAGTCCTGCTCGTGTTCCCAAGAAACTCTACAGACAGCCAGTTCGGAATCATAACACAAAAAGTCAAACCGCAGTGATACTGTCAGTATTCTTGATTGGTGGCATCATGCTTGTCTATGAATGTATAATGTTCAAACTCCACGATGACAAGTTATCCATAAAACTAGCTATGTGACTTCTATTTAACAGATCGTGTTTGCTTGTAGCTCGGCACCGTGAATCTAAATAAACCAGCTGCAAAATGCAATAAAGTAAACTTTTCTGCTTCATATTTGGCCAAAGGAAACACATTGTTAAATCCTTCCAGACGCCACAGTTAGGCACAGATTCAAACCTTCCTGCTCTTCAATACAGCGCTATTAAATTGGTGTCAACATAGAGAGTTATGCAGAATATTTCAGCCCGAGGGGAAGCTAATTGACCATAAAAGCTCCCTTGACTAAGGTTGTGTTGACCGGGGGACTTGAATTAATCTCTGACCTGTGTGCTGCGATGTACTCAGCAGGGAACGTGTGGGCGACAGGATTTTTCAAACACTGATTCACTCTCCTGTCATCCTGATGTTTACAGACGCACACACACACTTTCTGTTTTTCTCATCACACTTTTGACGACTCTCCACTGAAGCCCGTCAGCCTTCAACCCTGACCCCAAAACTCCTGCTTGCCCTCCATCCTCCTCCTCCTCCTGTATCTTAATTCTTATCTAGTCTCAAATCCTAACTAGGAAATAAATGCCAATGCAAATGACCCTGCTTTGATTCTCTGTCCGCAGACAAACTGTACTCACTGCAAAGATATGAATATGAGTAAACACAAAGACAGAAACACATCAAGATCATTTCCAGACATCCCACAATGCATTTCTCTCCTCTCACGCACATTTCTTTGTCATACATTTTCTGTAGTTTTGGCTATGTACTCTGACACATTGGATTGTAAATAATGCCGTCACTATAATGTCAAAGTGACAACGATCTGCTTTAACCACAGCACTGTTTGTAGGAATTTGTTTTTATGTTCGTCCAGTTTTAGGGGAACCTAAGCTATTAAACAAACTATTGCATTTAGTATGTCTTTACAAATTAATCAGGGCTGTGTTTCGTTTTATAGGGCTTATTATTAAAGCTTTTCATGCTGAGTTGTATTCTCTACAAAAATGCTTTCAAAATCAATTTGCAATTCTTACTATGGACACGTTTTGCTTTGTACAGAATAAGTGTCGAGGTTGGATACCCAACATGAGCTCAAACTGTATTCATCCATCCATTCATTTTCATATATGTGCACAGCTGCATTGCCCTACAATTGAGGGACTGTGCATAAAAGAGGAATCCTGCCCTGTTCATCTAATATGGATGTGAACACTCTCTCCCTTATGGCTGAAAGTCAGCACTTTAACCTCGCAGTCAAGGTTTCATTCCCCGTCCATTGTGCTGGAGCCGACACTAACCGCAACCTGAATCTCTACACTTCTGCCATCCTCTGACTCTCCTCTTCTGTTTTGTTTTGTTAACACTTTCTGCCTTTGTGTGGCTATCTTTCTCTTTTATTCTGCCTTCCTCTCCATCCACTAACTCTCCTCTGTCTCCCTTCTCACAGCCCTCCTTATCGCCCTCCTGCTGTCCAGGAGATGTCACATGCTTGAGAAAACCCAACAGAATTTACGTCCCTACTTGACAGCCTCCTGCTTTAAGTGTGTATGCGAGCATAAGTGCGTGAGTGTGTGTGTGTGTGTGTGTGTGTATGTAGAGAGAGTGGAGCGTGTCAATACACAGCCGACCTGCTCCAACCACTAGCTGGTAATGCCTTTATGCTATTTTTGTTCCTATGGGAGTAAATACACAAACAAAAAAACACACATAAAAACACACACATGAATATACTGTGTTAAGTTGTAAACCATAGAAACAGAAGACAAGTAGAATGGACATTGAACTGTTTTCTGTGGCCATTTGACGAGTACAAAAGAAAATGGTGATTGTGGTTAGTTGTTGTGGTGAGAATACACGTCAGTTGGGCCGTAAAGTTTGGTTGCGGCTCCCTGGGAAGAGAGCGGACACAGCTCCAGAGACGGACGGCTGGCTAGTTAGCTAGCTTGTCCTGCTCCGGAGTGGCGGGGGGGTTGAGACGTAAGGCCGAGCGCTGCCGCTGGCCACCCGCTGTTCGACGCATTTCCTGTCACTAATGTAGCATTAAAGCATGGTGGGGTTAGCTAGCAAGCTAACTGTTGAATAAAGGTCAACGTTTGTCTTCCTGTAAGTTTAATTCAAGCGTCGGACTCGCAGCACAGTCTTTTATACACAGTCAGTGTTTTATACACTGGAGACTGTTGAGTCACGTCATCTTGTCCTGTCCTTGAACACTGCGCAAGGCACATGAACTCTCTTTCGTTACTGAGAGGTAAAACGTAGAGTTTCTTCACATTTTTTCCCTGCGTGTTAGCTATCAAGCTAACTAGCCAGCTGTCAGCGAGTTAGCTGACAAGAGTGGAAGAAGCGTTAAGCTGTTTAATTTTACTCATTTACTCTGGCGCGCTACACTTTGTAACGTTACTGCAAAACTTCACCCCACGGAGTCCGCCACCACCAGCCTTAAGTCGGCTTAATTTATACAGAAGTTAGCTCGCTACAATTGTAATGCAGACATTTAGAGCACTGCTATTCTAGGCATGCGTGTGTGTGTGTGTGTGTGTGTGAAGACATTAGTCCATTAGCTGGATCACACTTTTTACAAATAGAGCTTAAAAACCAACTTTGATCCAGTTGAATACAACAGGATTAGCCTAAAGCCTTTATACACACAGACACTTACTTTGTTCCTCACACTCTCTCACTCGTTCTCGCTGGCACACACAGCCGAAAAACTGAAACACTCATCATCCACATAATTAGTCTCTTTTATTTAACCTACGCTGAAGGAGTCAGATCAGCGAACAGTGAATACTCTGGCTTTGTGTTCATGCGGGAGAAGCCATTTTCCCTGAAGTGCAGTCGTTCTTTGCCTGCGCCCTGATTGTAAGAAGATTTTCCACGAGATATTGTAAGTCCTACAATAAGATCATCACTTGTAAAACGTGGAAAAATCTCCAATAAAACGTAAATCCTGTAGCCCATTTTCTGAAGTAAAAGACGTCTGGAGATGCTTTCGATTCATTTTCGCTTTTCAGGAATATTTACTTTATTCGTAGCAGAACATATTTCACGAGCCGCCAGAAACTCCTGCAGGTTAAAAAGTAAACACTAGTAGGGCTGACACACTGTAAACAGACTCAATGGCCTATAGCAACAAGGCTGTAAACAACCCACAATGCAACACTGTCTGTCAAAAAGATTATCTGCTGTTGTGGACACATCATTTTCTAAAATGTAATCCAACCCCCACTTTTCAAGATTTAATTTGTGTTTAAAAAAAAATCATATTTTCATTGTTTATTTCACTTTATCAAGAATTTTTCAAACAAAGTTTTGTTCTGATCATGGCCTTGACGCCAGTAATGGCAGGTTGCATTGATGAATGCCTAATTCTTGCCACCTTCTGTCATCCACAACAGCTTGCGTGTATTAAAGTCCTCTCGTTCAGCTGATTTACTCCCTTTACAGCCATCTGAAGGCGGCAGGTATACGTGCTCCATCTGCAGTCTCCATTTTGAGTGGCGCGCGTTGTCAAAGTGGGATCAAGCATCCGCTGCGGTTACCTGACTAAACCGTGCTCCACCGGCACCGGGCTGTTGCACTGCGTAGGAACACTCGACTGTGACTTCGTTCAACAAATTAGTGCCACTCATGTGCACTCCAGACACTGTTCAAACTTCGCTTTACCCATTTCTTTTTAACACTGCTTTACTATTGATTGTTGCGGTGTATTGTTAGTGTGTTTTTTGAGACTTAGTGACCAAGTTTCCCTTACATGTATGAATGAATGTATACGTTGCTACTTTTTATTATTAATACATAATCAAGCTGTTCTTCTCTGTCTGTGTTTTAAAGCATAATAACAGAACAGTTTGCCCAGAATAAAAAGACGGCGAACAAGGGAGTCGTATCTCTCCCCCCCCCCTCCATCTCTCCTCCAATTGAAGTTAAAGGTCAGACCTCTGCCTCTCTGCCTCGGAGATAAATCGGCTCCCATCACATCACTGTGGGTACATCTTTTTGCCAGAGCACACACGAACACACACACACACCCTGACCGGAGTGGCATTCACTGTACAGTTGCATGAAAACAAGAAACATTGCACTGAACATGATTTAGGGAGTCATTCGCTATAACCCTCCTGGCTCACAGGTATATACGTGCACACACACACACACAAACACACACACACACACACACACACACACACACACACACACACACACACACACACACACACACACACACACACACACACACACACACACACACACACAGCTAGTTGTTTTAATGTCACATTTATCTTCTCTGTCACTGGCACTTATTGCTGAATAAACCGGATTGCTTTTTTCGGTCCCTCTCTCTGTGTTGATAACTCTCTGCAGAATGAGTAAAGGACACGCCGCGTTTTATGGCGCCAGAGATTATCGCCAGTCCCATTACTTTAAAAGTCAGAGTGAGTGTTGCGGCTATATTGCCGGGGAACCATTTCACCGTAACACACTTGGCATCGAATGGGCCGGTAGTGTCAAAGCAATAAATGGCCCTCTCCCCCCCATAAAGACTGACTACGCTAAAAAGGGTTAAGGAGACAGAGGGGAGAGATGATATATGTGCAGACAAACAGAGAGAGATGTGCGTATGGAGCGGTTTAATCTGGTTTAGATTGAATAATGGATGGCAGCATGTTCTCCTCTCTGAGTCACTGAGCACTACAAGAACCAGATACTTTCATACTACATTAAAGTGAGTGTGTGTGTGTGAGTGTGTGTGTGTGTGTGTGTGCACAACATGTTGGCCCATGGCATGTAGTTTATGTTCAGAAAAGAGACGCGGCACAGATTGATGCTCTCTGCTGACGGCTCTAATTGAACCTTCAAAACCCATTAGTTCTCTACTCTCGCTCTCTCTTCGGTGTCTCTCCCTCATCTTCCTCACCCAACCTCAACTCATTCGTAATGTAATTAACCTGACTTAACGCCCTCTGCTGTATTTACCCCTCACCTTCTCTTCTTCTATTTCCTTTCCTTCATTTCTGTCCACTTTTATAGCTTCCCCTATTTTTATTTTCCTCCTTTTTGCTTTACTTTCTCCTTCCTTTGCTCTCTTTACTTGACATATTATGAGACTGAAGTAAAATGAAAGTTATATATAAGTTATACCCTAATTGCTCTTATAAAATACAATTTTTCCAAAGTGTTTTCAGTGTTTGTATAAGGGTTATTTTACAGGGCCATTCATTTCTTAAAACTATCCTTGGCCACTTCACTTGCCAGGTGAAGGCCTACAAGAGTCTAAAGGTTTATAACTATTTCATGAGCGGTCGGGTCCACGACCTCGGAACCAAAATAGCATTGAACGACTGTCGTCTAGTTTTTTTCCCGGGTAGCTACCATCGCTAAAAACAAATCTCCCGGTAGATAGCTCACTAGCTTTCTCCATAAAACAACGACAAAAACACAGACCATGGTGGTGATATCGCCGTAGAAATAGCCAGCCACATCTGCCATATTGTCACCCGTTGGTTGTTTGTTCTGCAGCTAGTGTTTTAGCAGCTCTAGCTAGCTATCTCCCAGGAGCTAATTAGCTAGCTAGCTGGAAAAGATGAATATTAAAGAGACAAAAAAGATTTCAGCTACCAATAAATGTCAGCTTGGATTTATTATGATTGCCCCTTGCAAAAGTATGTTGACTGAACATATCCAATGCTTTGGACTCCAGTTAATGAAGTGCATTAGTTCTGATTAAGGCCTCTCCAAATGCATATATTGATCAGCTTTACTGTAAATATGAAATCATAAAGTATATCATAGCAATTATATTAGAGGTGGATGAAATTGACTGGACTGAATTTCTGTTAAAACGCCAATTATCTTCCGAGCTAATGTACCAGTAGGTGTGCAGAGACTAGCACAGAGAGCCAGATTTACAGCCTATACTGACAGTATTTCAGTTCAAACTGACAGATTTAAAGGCCAGCTGGAAGACTCTTAAATGAGTCCACAAATATTGGCTTATTCCAGGCTCTGCCTAACACTCACGTCGTCTCTGCTGCAGTATTTCTAACCTTTATATCTGTCCATTTCTGCTTATGCTCTCCGTCTTTATCTCCCTTGAATCATATGTCATCAAATCCAACTCTGCCCACTTCCTCTCTCTCCTTGTGTGTGCGCGTGTCAGGAGTCACTTACAGAGGCCCTCCATTAATCCTAATGAGAGGGGCTGCAAGAGGCCTGTCATTCCATTAATCTCATCAGCATGCTTCCCTCAATTGAACACACACAACACACACACACACACACACACACACTGCACAGGACCGGTGCTCACATACATGTTCTTGCATTTATAGACATATTGATCTACAGTCAGGCCATGTGTGATTGATGACGTTGACCTTGTCATGAGGTCAAAAGACAGAGAGGCACTGTGCACACACACACACACGCGCGCACACACACACACACGCACACAGTAGTAAAAAAATGCAACCACCACAAAATCGAACAAGTCATTTATGCTTCTGACTCCATTTAGTATTTCTCTGAAGCAGCTGAGAAGTTGGAACTCGTCTTATCGTATGTGATCAAGTATCCTCTATCAACTTGTTCCAGCCCTGCATTATATGAAGCGTACACTCAGATCTTATGGCTGCACCACTCTGGATAGAAGTATTGTACTATACTAAATGTCTCATGCACCATTTTATAAACATGTTCTGTGTCACATCTTTGTTATCTTTGGAAAACGCCGGGCTCTCAACTAGAATCTAAAATAACCTTCTGTGGGTTTGAACACTCTTTGGCTGCACGACACGAGTCTGCAATGGCTGATCCACCTGCGGATCGCTGGGGGTTAAGACGTTCGCACTCTTCAAAAATAGCACAAAAAAAAGCTTCTTCCTCGACTCACAGCTTTGATGACACTTGATGACTCAACATACAGAAATCCGCCGCAAAAGAGGCCGATAAGAGCTGACAGTAGCCTCGAGAGACCAGGATGCAATGCAGCCACATGACGTGTCATGTTTGGGGTGACACGCGTGACTCACTCCTCCTCCACCTTTTTGTATGACCCACAGGTGAATGCAACACTGAATCCTTCCGCTAAACCCAAAACTGGATGAATTCAGAAACAGCCAGTGTCCTCAACTAGCAAATAGTAGAAACTCAAAGCTCTCACAAGAGTAGACGTAAAAGGATGCAGGCACACATTTCTCAATCTGCATAGCATCTGCTGCTACAGAAGTTGCACATTTTGCCTTAAACAAATCTGAACATTAAAAAAAACAGATGGCGTATGTCATTAAAACAAATGGCTTCAGTCCTACAGTGTTGTGCTCTGGCAACGCAGGGATAAAATCAAGGACCTATTTTCGACTTTTACTGCACGCTGTCTCCCATGTGACCCACTCTGATCTCCAATCTATCTGGAGTCGTTCACTGTTTCTCATGTCCTCCTCCGCTTCCATTCCCAGCCTGGCCCCGCCCTTTCTGTCCCCTCGCTTCCTTCTCTATCCGTCCACTGATTTCCCATTCGCTTTTCTCTGCCTGTGTTGCATTAGCTGCTGACATTGTTACGGTATTGCATGCCTGGGTGCTTCTGTATGCACATAACTGCATAAGAAATATGCGTGTGCGTGTGTGTGTGCCCCCCTAAGGCAAGCCTCCAGATGGCTTTAAAACAATGAACAATCTCTCTGACCCTCTCATTATTCTCTCCAATTCAATTAGCAGCCGATCAAACCAAGCGGAAGAAGCTGCTCACTTCTGGAGGCTTTGTAAATCACCTAAGCGGCTAAACACACAGACACACACGGGACACAAAAAACAAACCATAGCCGCTGTAATACAACCACGAAAAAAACAACAACACACACACAGAATGCCCCCCCCCCCCCCCCCCCCCCCCCTCTGGTGTTCACACACCTGATGCAAAAAAAAGTACGAGTTTCAATAATTGTTAGTGTGTCACAGCTGAGACACACACACACACACGTATATAAAATCTAGCATCTCTCATCGTTGTATGCAGCTAAAGCCCCAGAGCAAACATCTCTTAGCTTTGTGCTCGAATGCAGTCGTTCCCTACTGCCGGGAACTCAACTCTCAGCCCTCTTCCTCGTCTCATCTCTTTTTTTAGTTGTCTTTCACCGCTTCTCACATCTCCTGCCGGTCTTCTGTCTCTCCTCGTCTTCCTCCGTGAATGCGCTGTTCACCTTGAAGTCCTGTAATGTTTGAGGATCCTTCCTCTTCTCACTTCTCCTTTCTTGTTCTGTCAACACTTCTCCGTCTAGCCTCTACTGTGCATCATCCTCTGCTGCAGCTACTCTTTATGAGCCGTGTTAACAGGGAGCATGTTATTCTTCTCAAAGAATGAGCAGAATAAGAATGCGTCGTGCATCAACTCGATTAAAATAATGTAACTCTCGTTCCTGTTACTTTCTATTTTCAACACATCTTTCTCCACATGGTAGATCTCGAAAGTTAAGTCAAGGACGTTTCCTTGGGAGAGCACGTGACTCGCTTCTAAAAGACTTCTCAGTAAAGAATTGTTGAAGGTACTCTCATTAAAACATCAAAGATGGCTTCATTTGATGTCTCTGGCTTCAGGATGGTCGATGACAGAACTAGAGAGAGCAGCTGTGCGAGGCTGTACCTGAGCAAAAAGCTAATGCTAGCATGGCAACATGCTCACAGTGGCAAAGCTATAACAAGCTGATATTAAGCATGTGAGCATGCTAAACTTGGTATTTGGTCATAAACCAAAGTATTGAAGAAATGTAAGCTTTAAACTGATGTTAGGATTATTAGGATATTATTCAGGAAAAGTCAAAAGATCATGAAAGTTACTACAGTTCATTTTGAGTGGGATGTGATGTGTGTGTACCAAACAGGCGGCAACCTCCGGTTCTGCCGAGTGAAGCCGATGCAGAAGTGTTTTGAAACTTGCATTCTCTCTACTGTCCACCAGGGGGCGACTCCTCTGGTTGTATAGAAGTCTATGAGAAAATGACTCTACTTCTCTCTTGATTTATTACCTCAGTAAACATTGTAAACATGAGTTTATGGTCTCAATCTCTGGTTTCAAGTCTTCTTCAGAGCCAAGTACAGCGTCTCTACGTCACTCCTCCACATGCCAAATGAGGTAACTTCTGTTCATTGGCTGCAAAAAACAACGACATGGCGATGGCTGTAATCCAAGATGGCCGAACTCAAGGCTTCAAAACAGCAGTCCAGTAACCCAATGGGTGCGTGTCATGATGACTTCGTCCACTTCTTATGAACAGTCCATGAAAGCACGTTCACTCATTTGACTAAAAAACAACAAGCTTTACAACAAGCTCAGGGGATCATCACAACAAACACAAAATATATCAACAATCCATCAATAGTTGTTGAGATATTTCAATCTGGACCAAAGTGGTGGGACCAACATTACCACAGAGGCACATGCTGTGTCATGCAAGCTTTGCATTCAATGTATTCAGGCGGAGGACAGAACTACTGAAGATAAACACTCTGCGCTTTAAACAGGCATCAACAGTCACACAAATGATTTTAGTTTCTTGACATGTTGAGAAAGAAGCACAATGTTTAATGTGCTAATGAAGCGCTTTGTGTGAAAATGCTATTTTCTGGGAGATTTTTGCATAAAAGTACCATCTGTCCCTGCATGCATTCGTCTCAGTCCACCCATCCCTTCTTCCAGTCCATGCCCTGCATGACAGCGTCCTCTTCAGATAAGTGTGCACTTCAAATAAGTACAGACACGAAGCTAGGTGGGCTAGGATGAGTGTAAAATTAGCAGCTATCCACGCTGGGCCGTTAATGCCACATCCCTCCTCCCACGGCTAACATTGTTTTATCCATCTCAATGGGTTCGTATCAAACGCTTGAACAAAGGCAGACACATTTGGAGGTGCAGGTCGTTTTCTATACTCGCGCAAAATCCCAGCATGCTGAAGTTATATCACTGCTCACTGTACACGGCTTTGTTCTAAAAGTTAAATTCATATCGTGCAACTCGCTTTTCTCTCCTCCCTTTGTGATGTCTGTATGGCCAGATTTTTCTGCCGCTATCAAACAGCTTCATGCTTTCTAGTTACTTCACTTCTCTCTCTCTCTGCTGTAGCACAGGAAGTAGGGTTCCCTCTAAACAACACCCTTAAAATGTGTTAGCGCACACACATTCACATCATCTACTTCACCTGATAGCAATCATTCCAAAAACAAATACTTGGATGCTTGGAGGCATACACTCTCTCACACACACACACACACACACACACACACACAGCATAGCTCACCATGTCAGTTACCAAATTAGGAAATAATATGCAAGGTCGCACAATCATTATGTTCTGCTCTGTCAGGAAACACACGCTCACACACACACACGCGCACACACACACACAGAGATACACACACACACACACACACACTCTCTCACACTCTCTCACACAGGTGGTTGGTTGGTGCGCACATTTCGTTTATCTGATCTGCTTTATTAATCAACTGCAGTCTGCATAACTGTTCATTATTTATTCCCAGATTTAATTTAGGAAGAGAGAAAGAAATGATTTGTAGAACATTTGTACTCACATTAGACGCCGTTTCACATTAGAAGTTTCAGTGCGGTATCTACAGCAGGTGTTCAGCGTTAGCGCAGACTAAGTTAGCATGGTTCGATAGCATTTCATCAAATCCCAAGCCTCTCAAATCCCTTATCGAATCCAATCAGGTTCAGATTCCTGACGGAAATTGACGTGACGCGATAATTTCTCTGGAGACGAGTTGTGTTCTGTTGTTGGACTACAAGAAAAATACTCAATCCAAAGGTGTCGTTTTAGCGTTAATAGGCTACAGCAGATCTTGATCGGATCTGCCGCGTTTGTCGTTGTAACCGGTAAAAGGGACAATCGGGGCGGATTGAAAGATGAAAAACCTGCCACCTGATCGTTCTCTGCTTTCCCTCTTTGATAATCACATAGAGGGAGCAGACACAAGAGGTGATGAGAGATGTGTTATCCTTTCAACTTAACAAATCTATTCTCCCACCAAGGAACCGGATTCAAATTGGAACCAGCTATAATTACCCAACATGCATCAGCACTACATTCATATTATGGTTGTTGTTCTTGTATTTCTTCATGATGCCACGGTTCTTCCTTCTGGACTCGACCACGGTGTAGAAAGCTATTCCACAAGCACCTTTCAGGACCTTTCAGAAATAATTACAGAGATAATTTCGCCGCCATCCCTGAACGGGACATTCGACGTAGTTCTAAATAGCGGTTCCTTGTTTTGCTACAGTTGGATTTTAAAACCTGATGCGAACCGAGTATGCACGATCGGTGCCCCAGCAAATGATCAGGTGGTCACGCAACCACGAACCGTGCAGTAATCAAACGAACTGGACTTTGGCGTACTCGGATCCGAGTCCTGATGTGAAAGGACCCCTCAGGAATAATCCGCACCGATGTTGACATTGAGGTATATTTTGTTGGGTTTGCATTTAGTTTACTTTCCAATTAAAGATTGGGCTTTTAAAGATTCTCTGCATCAACGGCTGATGTAGTGAAGGATAACAGGCCGATATGGACTTTGGTTTCGCTGTCATTCGCCGGGCTGACAGATGATGCTCCTATCAGACACGCACCCTGCCTCTCTCTCTCACACACACACACACACACACACACACACACACACACACACACACACACACACACACACACAGTGGGCTGCTCTCTGATCTGTTCGTTAGCACAGCATCTCGTTAAGTCTCTGGCGCTCAGCTCGCCAAAGGAGGGCCCGTCCAGCATCCATCGCCATGCTGACACAAGGCTGCAGACCGGAACAGACCAGATCAGAGCCGGGTGTGTGGGAGGTCTGTCACTCAAGCTCCTGTTAGCACTCCTCTGCCTGCACTGGGCTTTGGCACACACAAACACACACACACACACACAAACACACACACACACACACACACACACACACACACTGACATCTACAGACACACGGTGACACACATGCCAGCTACCGCACAGGCTCGTGACAACTGTCCTCCTCCTGCATTATGCATGAACACCACACAGACCAGCAACCCCCCCTCCCCCCCACACACACACACTGTTACAACACAGCGGAACGACTGATGCTTCTTAATTGCATCTTTATTTGGGTATTGTTGAGAACAACTCGCTCTCCTTGCCGGGTTAATTGCAGGTTAAGCCGTCTGAACGATGTTGTACCAGAATGTTGGGCACTTCAGTCTGTCCACTGTGCCTCTTAAATGGCTGGTAGGAAAACAGATGATGCCGTTGCCCAATTAGATGTCTGCAAGCCGGAGACGTTTACCTCTGGAGGTGGTGTTTCTACGCTCTGCCTCACTCTGTCAGAGAGAACGCAAAAGAACCTCATGGCTTATTCAGTCATTGCCCCTTCAGCTCCCACAGCTCCACGGTGTTGATGGTGGCACTTTCTGGATACACGGGGTGCTTTGCAACTGCACCACTTCCACGTCAGAGTGATTTTGTCTCCAGCTCTGAATCCAGTCATAGCAGAGTTCCTCTCACTGCTCCTGCACACCGGAGAGGATTTCACAGTAGAATCCTGATATTCACCACATGTGTGATTGATTCTAAACCTCGCTGAAGTGATACAGTGATACAGTAACTGTATTGATCCCCAGCAGGGAATTAGGTCATTACAGCGGTAGAAAGAGAGCCGTATGTTTGAACAAAGAGGAAACAGGTACTGAAATGAATCAAAGAGCAAGTCTGGTTCTTTGTGTGACAGCTTCATTTCCCATTTGGCTTCCAGCTGGGTTTTTAGAGCTGATGCTGTTCCCTGGGTTTTTTTTATATGTCAGGGACCTCTGACCTGAACATTTATCACAGAACAGAGCGGTCGCGGTGAATACAGAAGTGATTACACTGCTACATTCATAATCTATACATGCGCAGAGTGCAGATGCAGACAAACTCTCCTCCACACAGGTATTTTTAGATCGTTATTAAACTACATCGAAGCAGATTTTGCGCATTATGCTTTCAGCCAAGAACCTCTCAAGTCTACCTTTGCATATTTCTGCGTAGGATTTGATTTAGAAATCATGTTTCCCCTTTATTACATTTTTGTTTCGCTGCACAATTAAAGCGTCGCCAAGTGAGACAATTATACTCATCGGTGTTCTGCAGTGGAACTGTGTAAACACGGATCGGTATGTAAATTCACACAGAGATGAAGAAGACGAGCACAATCACAACAGCTTTCTCTTAGCGGGAATAGAACAGATGAGCTTTTTGTTGTTTTATTAGAGGATGATTGTCTTCGTTTAACCACGTTTGTATTCACCGCTACAATGACTCATTGAAACATACACACATATGTTTGGGAAGAGCTTCGATACGTTTGCATTAAACTGTTCCCTTGTTGTCAGAACTGCAGCGTTATGAGCTCTCGGCTAAATGTTGGCTCTATATTCAGAGTAACAGCGGTTTGTTCTGTGACGTACGGCTCTTTCCTTTTCTAGACAAGTATATAACTGCACCATTATAAAGCCACTTCAGCTTAAATCAGGCTGTTTAACACACACCAGACCTCCTGTACTTCAGCTGGGTCAGCTGCTTCATGATGCCCTTTCATCTCACACAGAGGTGTGTGTGTGTGTGTGTTAATGCGTGTGGAAAATGCAGTGTGTGTGGTGCAGCCTCCATGTGTGTTTTGAACTGTGATAATAGAGACCTATTAGAAAGCAGAGAGGGGACCGGTGAGAGCAGCGTTCCTTCATTACAGCCTAATGGACATTAAACAGCACGCGCGCACACACACACACACACACACACACACGCACACACACAGCAGCAAATAAGAAATGTTTTTTCAATAAGGCTGCCTCTCCTCCAAGACACGATTAATGATTATCTGAGCTGTCTGAGGAAGATGAATCTGTGTGCGTTGACCCACTGCCTGCGAGTGTGTGTAACCTTTATGAGTTCAGACAAACAATGCGAAGTTCGATCCAGAGAACAGCAGATCCTTTACAGGGACGACAGTTTATTTGTTTTTGGTTTAACCGTAAAGACGAGTTCCTGGTTTACAACAGATCACACTTTCATACTGCTGCTTTTGAATGAACTGCTCCCCGACCCCGCCCCTTTCCCCTCAGTGCTTCGCTGAAAGCATCACGGCACAGATTAGCTCCAGAGCAGATGTGTACTTAAAAACGTCTACATGCAACCCGACTGACGATGACCTGCACTGACACTAAACTTAAGTTCAGACATGATGTAAACAATGTCCGAGACCACTCCCTATTTTACTATTTTGTGCACTGTACGTATCGTACTTGACTCCGAGTGTCCCAATTCTGAGCGTGTAATGAATCCACTTGTAGCTCACCCGGTAAAGTCGGGGCCCATTATATTATATTATATTATATTATTATCCTTACCGCTGTATGTTTGCTGCATGTCGTCCCCTCTCGACCCCTTTCCTCACTATCGCAATCCAAAAAAGGGAAAAATACCCCCAAAAATTGTCCCACCATTTATAATTCACAATTAAGAATTTTACTGATGAAAAAATGACCTTTTATTGGCTCTACGCCTGTCAGTGCTGACACAAAATGACGATGATGAGCGAGTGTCCGAAATATCGATTTGCTGCTCACTTTGGAGCGTCTAGTGAGTGTGTGAACGAGGGTGTGATTCCAGACACATAGAAGAAGAAGAGGCAGCTTCTACCTGCATCATTTGTGACATCAGACACTAAAATATGATGTAAAAGTGTTTTCACTGCTGAATATCTGTATTTACACATTTATCTATATTAATCACAGACTGTATGTAAGAAGTGGACGTAATCATCGTGACATCACCCGTTGGTTTGTGGACTGCCGTTATGAAGCCTCGAGTTCGGCAATTTGACCGTCGCCATCTTTAATTTTTACAACCAGAGAACGGAAGTGACCAGATTAGGACTACGGAGGAGTGACGTAGAGACGCCGTATACAGCTCTGGTAGCGGCAGCCACCTGTCAATCACAGTAGCCCCGCCCTAAAGCATACCCTGCTTTATGGTCTGTTTGACTCTAATTGGACCATAATGTACTAAATGAACATCATGCTGTATTGAAGAAGACTTGAAACTAGAGCTTGAGACCATAAACTCATGTTTACAATGTTTACTGAGGTAATAAATCAAGAGAGAAGTAGAGTCATTTTCTCATAGACTTCTATACAACCAGAGGAGTCGCCCCCTGGTGGACACTAGAGAGAATGAACCTTTCAAGACTCTTCTGCATCGGCTTTAGGTAAACGGTAAAGACCAAAGTAAAAGAAACACAACCTGCTAACTTGACATGTCTTTGCTCAGATGCCGGAGTTCAATCAAGCGGCAACAAAAACAAGCAGATGCGAGGTCTCCTCTGACCCCGCACGTCTCTTTGTGAGTTCACTGTCAGTTCAGTTCGGTGTGGGTTACGTCCTCCAATGGATGTGAAGTCACCCACGAAAAAAAAAATATGAGCAGCAACTCAGTGTTGAGCGTGACCGCTAGGTTAACTTCGCCCTCTCACCTGCTCTGTGTTTCATGTGGTCGGGCGGGTGCTGCATCACTCCAGCATCTCCAGCAGCCGCCATCACAGAGTGAATTCAGACTGAAACGAGCCGCTCAGAGGCACCGAATGAACATCACGATCGCCTTCTTAGGCAAGAGCTGCGGTGTGCTTTTAAATGTTACCTTTATTGTACGACAGTAAAACACACCCGCACACACAGCCATATTGGTAGACTCACACACACACACGCACACACACACAACCTTAATTTACTCCGTATCCCCTCTCGTTAACCAAAGCCACCCTTTCTATAAAATACTCGTAAATAATATAGTTATTGACTCAGCACTCGACCATGGAGACACACACACACACACACAGACAGTAGATCAACCCCCCCCTCCAAAATGCTTCAATGTGCAGCAGTGCCATTCTGTTGCCTAGTAACCAGGTAGAGTTTCTAGTAAGAGCCTCGCTGAGAGAATCCCACAGTCCTAGACTTCTCTTCCTCTCTCTCTCTCTCTCTCTCTCACACACACACACACACACACACTAAATTGCAACATACATTTGCGCTGTTTAAAGCCGCTTTCATTAAACTTTGCACGTGCACTTTAGTACACTTTTCTTCACCATCAACCTTCAATCACCGCTCTCCTGGAGAACTAGGTTGCTGTGACTCTTATTCATCACACTACACACCTATGCACACTGTGTATCTCTCTCTCTCTCTCACACACACACACACACACACACACCTAATCCAGTGCATATAGGTCCATTTTGCAGACAAAGCAGAGACACGAGCTGCAGAGCCCAGAGAGAGGAAGAGAACCAGAGAGGAGAGGCTGCAGTTTTCAGGTCTCTACGGAGATGCAGTCGAGTATCACGCTATATCCATTATACACTGCCGCTGTAAAAGCATCTCTCGTACTTACACACACACACACACACACACACGCACACACTCGCTCAAAGGTGGGCACCCAACAGGGCGTAGAGCCACACCCACAAGAAGCAGCCTTAAATCAATCAAGCTCACTTTTACTCTATTTAATGTAGAGTACTTCACACATGAATCTGTGCATGGGAAGAGCATTCAATATGCAAATATTAATCTCTGCAAAGCCAAACAGATCCTTCCACTCAGTACGTTTCTTCTTGTTTGATATTCCCTTTCTTCGCTCTGCAGCGGAGACGTAAACCGGAAGAAAAATGGCCGTTCTTTGTTCATGTTAAAGGAGTGTTTAGACAAAGTTACATATACAGTACATGCTAAAACATTGCAGTGATACAATCTCTATCTCACTCACACAAACACACACACACACACACACACACTGCTGTGCTGCTCGCATTGCCATGACAACCTAGTGCTAGATGCTGATGGGTTTCCCAGATCTTTTATTTATTCATCCATCTCTGCATTACTCTTTCATAATAAGATGCTCTCACACACACACACACACACACACACACACGAGTGCATCCATGCACTCCCACCCGCTTCCTTATATACATAAGACCTCGTTTACAAGCTGGTTTGATCATCACAGTTGCAAAACATATGTGTGTGTCTGTCTGCAGAAAATAATGTGCGTCTGTCATAATGCAGATGGGGGTGAGCAATTATTTTCGTTGCCACCGAAACATTGTTGAAACGAAACGCTGTGTCCACACAAAGTAGGCCATTACAAATGGTCTCTCTCTCTCTCTCCCTCTCCCTCCCTCTCTGTGACGTTCTGTCAGTCCAACCATCTTTCAGACAGTAATGTGATCAGCAGCAAGACGAGGGCTGCTGGGTAATTCCTGTGGAGCTCGACTGTGGGGAAACGGCTCAGAACAGCGGGAAGACGCAGACACACATACAGTACAAACACACGCACACACACACACACACACATACAGTACAAACACGCACACACACACACACACATACAGTACAAACACACGCACACACACACACACACATACAGTACAAACACACACATCAACAACAACACAAAAAAAAGCTCATTAGGAACAGCAGTGCAGTAACTAAACAGCCAGAGCAACAAGGCAATACGACCTAAAAGCATAACTGAATACTAAGCACCCCGCTGAAGATGGGACGAAGAGAAGGAGTTCCACCGCGAGGGTCCAGTGACGATAGCCAACCCCCGCACGACGCAGGGTCCCTGGGGAGCCCTGCGCTGCCCCCCAGCTCCTCCTCCAGAAAAATAAATACATTATCGCCTCTTCGGGTTATTTCTCACATCTGGAGGATTCCTATCGGGTGTGTGGGAGTGCGTGTGTGTCAGCGTGTTGTTTGGAGACGCACTGTGAGGTCCGGCGGTCCCTCTGAATCTGTGGCAGCTCAGTCTTTCAATTACACCTGCTGACTCTCTTGTCTTTCCACCTCCTATTTTATAACCGTAAGCCAGAATAAATCCACTTTTATTGAGCTCTATTCCCCTATAGACCAACCCCTTGACCGCCGGAACATCACGCACAAACACACACACACACACACACACACACACACACACGCACTCACTCATGCCTATAAATCAACACAGCCTGGGATTCAATCCATGTTAAACGCTGAGACACTGAGAGGGACGATGAGAGATGAAACACCAAACAGTTTATTTCACCAAGTTGTCTCATCAAAAAATAACCCTTGAGCATCAGTGTGTGTGTGTGTGTGTGTGTGTGTGTGTGTGTGTGTGTGTGCATGCAAATTCATATTTCACACTGCAGTACACTGAAAAAAAAACATGCTTTACTGATCCCTGCCTCCAATAGAGCAGCAAAAAAAAAAGCATCCGAAAAAGACAAAGGAAAGAGTGGAGAAGGAAAGAGCAGCAAAGAAAGAGCTCATTATTCAGCAGAAGCTTTTTTAGGAGGGAGAGAGAGACGGGGGGGGGGGATTGAGGGAGTAGTTGTGTCTTGGGGACGAGTGAGCAGCTACATCTTCACTGCAGTAACCATCAACAGAGAAAGACAATAAAAAAGGTAAAATAGAGCAGGAGAGAACGGAGAGGAAGCTGCTCATCACTCGCATGATTGGCTGAACGCTGCGTCCAATTGTCAGACGAGAGCAAAAGTACACACACACGGCTGTAAAGTACACACTCGGCGTGCAGAACAGATTGGATTCAAATGACCAATTTCTGTCCTTTTTCACGTCTCGCCGTGTTCTTGTCCGTCTCGTTGCTGCTCTTTCATCGTCCTCTTTTGTCCCTTTCATCCATTTTCTGCTCTCGACTTTCTTTCTTTTTTTAACTCCCACCTTTGTTCCAACATCCTGCTCTCCCACTTCCTCACCTCTCTCTTTGACCTCACCCGTCTGTTTTCTATCCCAGACTTCTCTTTTTTTTCTTCTTCTTCAGTGTCATCCATCCATCTTTGTCTCTCTTTCTCCTAAATTCTCTTCCTCGTGTACCACCTCTCTCACACACACACACACACACACACACACACACACACACACACACACACGCACACACACGCACACACACACACACACACACACACACACACTGGTTTCCCGTCATCATTCCTTTATCATTTTTCTCTTCCTGTATGGATCTGCATGATGGGAGATGACAGAGCAGCATTTTTTTGGATGGCGGGTTGATCCGCGAGAAACACAGAATGCACTTCTAGGCCATCGACAACACCATGCGTAGCCATGGCAACAGCATCCAAAGAGCCCTCCCGCAGCAAAAGGAGCGCCAGACAGTGACTTGAGTGACTCTGGGGGGAAAGAGACAGACGGGGCAGATAGAGATGAGATAGTGCGTGTATCTACAGGAGGGAACTATACATCAGTTCCCACCTGCCCTCACTGCTTTTTGTGCTCCAATACTAAACACCGGAATCAATGGCAGAAGCAGTTATACACCGTGAGAAGGCTAAGCAGCTGTTCTTGGACTGTCTGATAGCATCAGGACACTGGCAGGTGGCTCGTGTCTGTCTGCAGCTCTCAGCGACAACGAGCGCAGTGTGTCGGGAATGAAGAGCTTTAACAGATGAAACGTGTGTATCCTGAAGGTATTTCACAATATGATTAACAATCATGAAAACCCCTGAGCAGAAATGACTGCAGAGGGATGTTCAGGATCTCCTTGACAGATTAACCCTCTGACCCAGAACACCAGCTGGACTCGGATCGATCTTTAACCTTTGACACAAGACTCATCCGTACGCTCTGATGAACCACGACCTGGCTGGCTGACAGGACGCTCTGTGAAAGACACTGACGTTGTCTTCTTGTGCAGAATATTTACAGCAGTATTTCACATTACTGGTAGCTTTTCAGCATGAAATTGATAAGCGATGATAAACGATAATTTCACACCAGCTATCACCCGTCCGACACACACACACACACACACACACACTCTGGAGAGCTTTGTGGAGTCAGCCACTCAGAGCCTGAGGCAGGAGAGGGTCACTTCCTAAACACATGGTGTGTGTGTGTGTGTGTGTGTGTGTGTGTGAAGGCACACACACACACACATGTACCGTTGAGTACACACATACACACTCCACGTGCACACCCTGCGTTTACACACGTGGAAGTCAGAGCTATTAGTTCCAGATCATTTTGAGAAAGCAGTCTGTAAACAACGAGCCTGGGGATAAACAAAGATCCTACTGTACTGGAAGTAATCCCACGACACACACACACACACACACACACACCTCAACATCTCGGGCACACATATGCCTGCCCATCCACAGTCACACACACGCACACACACACACACAAACACACAAACAAACCGACACAAAAACGCACAAACTGTCTTGTGCGCACGCACACACATGAACACTAATAAACACCTGGAGGGAAATGTAATCTGTGTACTTATTATATTTGGCTACATAATACATTCATGAACAACAGCAACAACAATCCACTTAGGGCTGGAAATCATTCGAAATGTTACTGTAATACTGCCGATATGATGCCGACATTCATTAAAGGTAACAAACACAAAACAGGTGTAAATGAATTGTTTCTGCACAACAAGAAAAACACTTAAAGTGTTCTACTTCTCCTCTGTTGTCCTGAAGTTATGTTAATGTATATTTATGGAAGACAAATGTAACATTTCTACTCTGTTTTGTCTTAAGAAGTTTCGCACTTTTATTTTATAACACTGAATTCTATGTGTTACACCTCCACTAGCCTCGCTCCCTCTTTGAGTTGTGGAAGTTACAGATACTCTACGCTTTGATTTACTTCAGGTTTACACTTGCAAGTGTAAACGAACATGTATGATTTCTTCCTTTTCTCTGATGTTTGGGAGCTGTGTAGCTTGCAACACGAGTACTGTTGGTGTACTGAATTATATTCAAAGCCAAGTGCTAAAATGGAAGTTTGCTCCTTATCCATTACAGAATGCAACACAGAGTTAGACTCACTACACATGCACACACACACACACATTGCGAGGACTGTGCAGGGTGGGCCAGGACTTTACACGTCAGAGAGACAGGATCCCTCTGTCTCTGCTGTGATACACACCTCCTCACCCCCAATCTGCTGTTATCATGAGCACAGGCCAAATATAATGAGTCACCACACACACACACACACACACACACACCGCTCCATATAAATACAGCGAGACGAGTACTGACACTGGCGGAGAAAGACACTGTGTGCGTTTACACACACTCACACACACACACACACACACACACACCTCAGGATGCTTGTCTGAGTGGCAGTAGGAGAATTGACTACCTGCTGAATTCAAGGCCGACTCTCTTTGCCCGTCACGCTGCAGCGATGAAGTCATCTTCAGACATAAACACGGAGAACGAGACCTTTGAAATGACATCACTGTGGGAGTTAGAGGAAGTGGACGAGTGGGAAGTGGACGCTTATCATCCTGAACACGTATCCAGGCTACATTTCAATGAGACTCGGGCATGCTAGAGATCTTAACTTGGATAGGTCGTCCTCCATCTCAGACGGCTTTGAATCTGCCTCCAATTTCATAGAAGCTGGTTCGATCCGCCAAAGACCTCAGATGGACAGAGAAATGGCGTGCCTTTAACCAACGCTTAATGTTGCTGCTTAAAAAAAGAGGTAAATACAATAATACTATTATTATCATGAATAAATGCCTCTGATCTTTAGCTAACAAGCCAACACAACAGGTTGTTCTGTGTGTGTGTGAGTCTTCGCACAGCCTCATCTGTATTCATTTATGAAGGAAGTGCAAGAGGCCCTCTCAACGTGTTTAGAGTATAGGATGACTAATGGAGACAGATAGCATGATGAATCCACTCATCTGTAATGGATTAACCTCGTCTGGCCCCCAGAAGCTCATCTAATCAGCCTGAATCGGCTTGTTAACGTATCACGAAACCAGCGGCTCCCAAACATTCAGCCCTGTGACAGACACACAGGAGGTGTTGCCACCGAAAAAGTCGATCCATGTGTAATTGACCTCACTTTATTATCTGCTGGATAGCTTCCTTCTTGGGATACTCTGTAAGGACCACGCAGACGTCTAGTTGCTTTGCGTTGCTGCCAAACGAGCAGCCATTGGTCTTTTCAGTAGACTTCAGATGTAAACTAACAATATCTAAGTATCAATTAATCTGCAGAAGAACTAATGAAATATCCCCATCACAAGTTCACACAGCCAAATTGTTTGATTTGTCTAAACAACAGTTCAAAACCAGGTTCTGAAAAGTGCTGAAGTGTCTTAAAGCTGCATTCTCTCTACTGGCCATCAGGAGGCGACTCCTCTGGTTGCAAAAAGAAGTCAGATTGTGTAGAACTCTATGAGAAAATGATGATTTACTAAATGATGTTCATTTAGTAAACCATGGTCCATTTAGAGTCAAACAGACCATAAAGCAGGGGATGCTTTAGGGCGGGCTTACTGTGATTGACAGGTCGCTACACTAGCGTTGTCCATCTCACAACTTCAACCCGTTCACAGAGTGTTTTCACTTCAGGAAAGTTCAAAGGAACATTTTGGTTGCCTAAAAATGCTCCACCTTCTCGTGTCACTTCTGGTTCCAAAGAAAGAACAAGATGGCGACAGCTAAAGTGACAAACTCAAGGCTTCAGAACGGCAGTCCACAAACCAGTGGGTGATGTCACTGTGACTACGTCCACTTCTTACAAACCGGTCAGTCTGGAACCAGAACTCTTTCAGCATTTTAGCATAAAACGATTAATCAATTATCAAAGTTATTGCTGATGAATTTTCCATCAATCAAGTACTCCGTGTTACGTTTCTGTCACTCATTCTCTGCCTCTTTGTGTTTTGTTAAATTATGTGTCAAATGCAAAAAAAAAAAGCACTAATAAATGATATTTGAAAGCGCAAAATAAAAAGCACTTAGGCAAAGATGCCTCCAACACTAAAGAATGATTGTTATTCAGCAGCTGACATTAAAAGCTTGAACGCGTCGAAAGCAAAGCACCTCAACGAACACTTCCTTGTTCAAAATATTCTAAAGTGGCCATCTTTCTTTGTCTTGTTTAAAGTGAAAGCCAATAATAAATCTATGGCATTTCCATTGTATCGTACGGCAGAACGAGTAAAGCAGTAAATAAAATAAATCAATAGCTCGCTGCTGTAATGGCATTATTCTTCTATACATCTTATGATGCTAATGAGCAGGTCAGCTGATTAATGATGATGAGCATAATAAACATGATGGAGGAACGCTGTTGGCTGAAATGCTATTCTGGTGAATGTGAGCAACTGTTTGACTTCATTTTATCCTCACATGTGATCAGCAGCTTCTCAAATACAGATTACATTGTTAGGAATGTGGATTTTATTCAATGCAGTTTGGTTCACAGCAGTTTGATCACTTACATCCAGCATGTCAGATAAGGTCCGGCTTTGACTCCCCTTCTCCAGAGTCACTCTTAAACCATTGTGTGCGTGCCTTTGTGTGCTTGAGTGGCAGAGCATTTATGCTGTGAATAATATTTACACAGCCCACTGTGGACCACCAACTCTGCAATGCTTACACAGTGGGTCCTGCACACACACACACACACACAGAGAGAGTGCTGTCCGGTGAGATCCGCTCCTATGACATAACCCGGTTCCAGTTTTAAACAAGCCGTTATAATGCAGCGGCGAGCATGTGACGGGGCGCGTCTCATTCATTAGCTGTGCCGTCTCGGTACAAACAGTCCTCGCGTCGCCAAACAACAGACACGTCTTCTACCATCGACCAGAAAAAAAAGCAAAGAAGCACGTGTGCTGAACACAGGAGCATCTGCTTCATGGTGGGGATCTACCTCAGCAGGCCCTGCAGCACCGGCCCTGCTACAGACAGAACGTAATGCAACATTCACACCTTCATTTTCTACTTCTCTTCTCTGGCACAAGCTCAAATAAAACATGTGAAAAGAAGTTCAAAAAAACGGCAATTCACCATCTTTGCTTTGAAATATCTAAATCACGTTGGGTTCTTGTGTGTATGAAGGCTCCTGCATGGAAGAGGAAACAGACTTGGCAAGAGTCTCTGCCACTTTCTGCTGTATTCATTTAAAAACAGCCAACACGATGTGCATTTGTATGATTTCCAAAATGCCCGTGCAGGTCTGCCAATCCAATCCGCCTTAAATTATTCTCTAACCAACTTAGCTGCTCGTTCTGCAGGAGCAGCCTCCGTGAGTTGTGTAATATTTTTATCAAATATATTAAAAGTACCTCTGTTCTGCAGGAGAGCATGACATGGCTTTCCTCTCCATGGCCGGGTTCTCATCCTCGAGCAGCACACGTACGACACTTTGATGTTAGTCCCCCGAAGGGAAATTCCCTTTTGGGAGTTTCGGTGCGTCAGCCACAAAACGGAGACCTTGGAGCCGGTAGAGATGCTTTGTGCTGCTCAGGGACACTCGACGGACCGTCGGTCGACGCGGTGCAGGTCCACCACTTTTAAGAAGGTCTGTGTAACCATTGGGACTTTCCTCAAGGACACGAATAAAACCTTAAACACACACAAACCATCTTACACATGAAGACCAGTTTACTCATCCTGGAGAGTTCTTTTCAATCTGTGTCTCCTGTGGCTTTCCTGATTAGCTCATGGAGGTTACCTTGAGTTGTGCATTTCTAATGTTTCACAGAAAGCTGCATTATTAACTGGGGGCACGGAGTTTAAAAGATAACAGGATGATAAGCCGAAGGAAAGACTGTTCTATTGTTCTATATATTCTTTGCACAGGGCATGACAGAACATGATCACTCAGATACTTATTTTCATATCGGTGTTGCGCGTATCATCAAATTAATTTCCATCACTGATAGACACAGCGGTTCACCAAAGCTATGTGGCATCTGAGCCAAGTTCCCATCCACGGGTCACGAAGGAGAGTCGGCTAAACGCTCCCCGACCCGTTCAGACAGACCGTCGGGCGTGGGCCTGCGTCACAGCTTTCTGTCTGAATATGAAATATTGACATGCAGCTTTGCAGCTCGTAAAAACGACAGTACATATGGATCTAGTGAACGTCTACCTGTGCACGGTGTCTATCTCCAACTTCAAACATCTTGTCAAGACGTCATGCAGCCCTGTTACAAAACCATCCGTGTGTGCAGTCGGTCTGAGCAGCGGCTTCCGTCACACAAAGGGAAGACATGAGGAGGCAGAATACGTCTGGTTTGCTTTGAATAATTTCATATTTATATTATCTCAGTACCTGCAGATTAGATTCCAGGTACACAGGAATGTACTTAGCAAATAAATATGACTCAGGTCACAAATTAGTTTTCACGCCACCCACCTCTCCGCATCAGGAATGAAAGAATATTGCAGTGGTTCATCTTCAATTTCTGTATTTTTTTTCAGGGGGCTTGGATTTGGATGCGCATTCTGTTCTTTTTTTTGCTCCAGTGTGTTAAAACATCCCACAGATGAAAATGATCCAGGCAGGATGTTCAGCTGGGGGGTAATAATAGATACCCAAACAGACGTGAGCAGCTAAAAGCTGATTCCACTTGGACTATTTGGCATCCTCGCATGAAATGAATGGGTTTTTAGCACAAAATGGCTGCCTGACAATGTAAGCAGAGGGATCGTGTCACCTGAGAGATAGCATTGAATCCGTACAGTGTGATTAATGACGGGTGCCTTCAAACATACAGGCTGGATAACTCAGATTTGAATTTGATCCAAAAACAACTCTAGTGACGATAACCAGCACCTCAAACACGACACTGCAGATAAACTTAGGTAAAGTTTACCAAAACAGAGGTGACAATAAACCCACACACCATGCTAAATATGATTTAAGACCTTTGGATGGATACATCATCAGTGGAAAGATCTTCCTACATATGAGCAGGACAAATCATGATTCCCTGTGTTGGGACTCATGAATAGACACTTGTGTCTAAAAATGCAGCGTATAAACACTGAAGTAGAATCCGCATGAATAAGGCAAATGTTGCTTTAACGTGAATGTGAATGTCAGTCATTGGCCCCTATTGAGGCCACACCAAGTGAATGAAACCTGATATCTTTCAGTCAAACAGAAACGCACACAACTCTAAAGTTCAAAATAAAAAAAACATCCAAATCTCAAGTCAGCGCGGGAGAGAAACTCAGCAAAAGACTGTTTTCCCCACAGTGAAGACGAACTCAAGACAACTGCAGCAACACCATCCCCAACATGTGCCGTCGCATTACTCATCTCATGTGTCCAAACAATGACATGTTAAGGAGAATCAACCCCCCGGGTGACAAATGTCCTGTCAGATGTGTGAAGCCTGCTGCTGCTCTACAGTCTCACAGGAACAAGCACGTTTCTACAGAAAGCCTTTAGAAAGCTGCAGCGTCATGTTTTGGACTCAGAAGCACAGGAATGACATACCTTTTGTGACTGGATATGCGTAAGCTCGGCAACACTCACACACGTTTGGTCTTACCGGGCGTCAGACGGAGTTAGGGTGAAAGGATATGGGTTACACACGAGGCGCAGACACCAGTTGCGAGGCCTCGTTGTTTGCTTTAACCAGAAGAAGGCCACGGGGGCCAGGGCCGGGTACGGCTGCTGCTCCTCCTCCTCCTCGGAGACGCAGTCCGGATCCCGAATAGGAGCCCTGATGCGAACTCCGAATGTCGGTCCGACTTCCACCTCCAGCTCTGGTTCCTGGTCTTCATGCTCCTGAACCTCGGGACTCCATTCTGCTCCGTCTCCCCTCCTCCTCCTCTCCACCTCCTCCTCCTCCTCCTCATCATGGCGTCCTCCGGGGTCAACGCCATGACCCGGGGCATCGCTCCTGTAGAGCGTCGGTATGGCGAGCCTCACCTCCTCCTGCCCCTCCGGGCACTCTGCGTACTGAAAGCGCACTCTCCCCTCGCCATCAGTCATGATAGAGCATCAGGCAGAGCCACTCTGAGGGGAGGTCAGAGGGAGAGGGGTTAGAGAGAGGTGCAGAGACGGAGGAGAGGAGAGAACATGTGCAGAAGATGCAGGGAAACGGAGAAGGACGAGGGCGGAGCAGAGATCAACTTAGCAAAGAGCAATCGGAGACAAATCCCATAATGAGCCAAATAAACCTCCGCCGATCCCTCAGCAGCTAAAGAACTCGCGTCCGATCAATCTGGACACAGATCATCAATATTCGCTTACTAACCTGGCAGCGCTTGAAGCTTTACGGGAGCATTTATTTCCAAACATTTCCTCTTTCTGTGTCTCTCAATTTAAAAAAAGAACACAAATGAAGATGATCAAAGGAGAATCTTTGGAGGAACATCAAATAAACAGTGTGTGAATATGATATAGGAGATAAACAAAGAGTGCACTGACTACTGAAGAGCAGTCAGACAATCATCTGCTGTTCCAGTGACACCATGTAGTTAGAAACACTAATATGTCTCCAGAATGAAGCACTAAACTCATCAGAGCTACAGAATCATATTGTGACATAATGAGAACAGGGATTTGGTTTCTTCCTGCTCTCCCTCGCTCTTCCTGTTGCTATGTGATTGAACAGATGGACTGCTCTGTGTCTGGTCTACTGGAGGTTTTTAGCCCACACCACGCAATGGTGGGCAGGGAATGCGCAAAAAAGAAGAAGAAAAAACACACACACACAATAAATGCCACACTAATCCTGATTATTATATTTAAGTAGAATAACATCAAAAGCCAAACATTAGTCATCATAATCCAGCTAACAGACTTTTCTCTTTTTAAGGCTTTTTAATGGGCTTTGTTGTCCACCGTAGTCCGTTGTGTGTGAGGGGGGGAAAGCGCATCTGACGCTCGCGACAGTTGTTCGCTCTCCTGAAGGCATTGTGTGACAAAAGAGCGGAAATGTTAAGCATGCTGTGGAAAAGTACATTTCAAACGGTGTCAAAGGAAATAAAAACACACACCGCCGGGGAGAAATGGAGCGCCCATCACCTGTGTTTTGGTGGTTTTTTTCTCCGTTAAAAAGTGGACTCGATGGATATTAAAGCGTTAGAGGCAGACAGAACAACTTTATTCTTTAAAAAATACCTTATCGAGACGGAATCGGAAGTTCCCATAAGCATGATCCGAGACTTTCCGTGTTTCCAGCGCGCCCAGCCTTCCTCAGCTACCCGGAGCTTTCCGTCTCCTTCCGCTCTTCCAAATCTCCTCACTTCTCTTTGCTTTTCACAGATCACAAAGGTAAT
This sequence comes from Anarhichas minor, assembly GCF_050575085.1. Lineage (NCBI taxonomy): Eukaryota > Metazoa > Chordata > Actinopteri > Perciformes > Anarhichadidae > Anarhichas > Anarhichas minor. Next base: position 20,484,748 of record NW_027466453.1, read on the forward strand.
CCGAGAGCCGTTCAAAAAAAGAAAGAAATCACTGGAAGTATTCAAAGAATCAACTGCTGTATTCTTCCCCTATCCACATCCGTGCAATCCACCCGTCCATCCTCGCCGAGGTGTTGGTTACGCAGCGTGGAGCGGAGATGCGCGCGTGGAGGACGGACCGTGCGGGTCGCGCTCTGCTGGAGCTCCGTGGATGATCTGACACGGAGAAACTTGGCCCAGGACCCCGGGAGTCCTGACACGTGACGTGATGCCGGGCTGTGGGGGACGTAGCTGCACAGTAGGAGACACACACACACACGCGCGCGCGAGAAATAAATAATAAAAAGAAAGCCACGAAGAGCCAAGCCGGGCGCGCACAGTCCGCGGCGTTTCACGCATCAGCATGCAGTCAGCAGATAATGGAAATGGAATGAAAAATGTATTAGCCAGCCCATATCTTCTGTGGTGGAACACACGGAACCATTGTTTAGTTTATGTGATAGACTCTTCCATTATATCCCTCTAATGTGTAGCCATAGTAACAAAGTGTTTCTGTATGAAAACCCTAAAGGAGAGCTAAAGATTTAGTGTCTACATCTTCCATCTATTGATTAAAAAAAAGTAGATATAGACATAGTATTTCCCCTGAGGTGATCTGTTTATCTGTTGTGAGTTTGGTTGTCCACCTACACCTCAAAAGGTGCCTCAGACATGAAGGGGGGGGGGGGGGGGGGGGAGATTTCCTGTGGCCACAGTAGTAACTGCAGGAAACATGACGCCCACTTGCCCCAGACGACACAAAGAGAGGTTCATTTGTTGGAGTCTGGTGTGATAAGCTATATGTTTTATGATATCTTATTGAGCTCATTAAATCCCTTTAAGTCACGGATCCAGGATTGAGACCAGATGGGCCACTTTTAAAGCAGTCCCAGATCATTTCATACCAGATTTGGGTGAGTCTGGTCTGGTCTGGATCCATATTGTGTTTTTCCGGTCAGGACCCAGTGGACTCCACAGCTCATGAGAGGCCGACCGCCGGAGGCAATGCAGTCAAGTGTCGGCTTATGCTGTCTGGGATTGATGTGTGATGAGTCAGCTGGAAGTCACCTGGCTCAGTCAGAAAAGTAGGACGACTGTATGTGTGCAAAGAAACAACACACAGAGGCCTGAAAAACTTTCTGTGGCACATGAACGCAGCGTGACGGGGAGCCATCTTGGAAAACACCATCTTCCTGTAAACTACACATTTTAATTTACTTTTAACAACCGTGTGGTGCTCGCTTGCAGACGTCAAAAAAAGAAAATAATTTTCAGTTTTTGGGGTGCAGCTTTCCCATTCTCTTCATTTGAAAGGTTAACTGTGCTGACTTTAATGTGAAACATTGTGTAAATCCAAAATGATTAGTTTATATATATATTTTTACACACACAACATCCAACATTGCCTAAATGCACCAAGTATTTGTCAAGACAATGTATTGTTTCTCCTTCATGTTACAGTGAAAACCTCTCAAATTAAAGCTTAATCTGAAAAGTTGGCTTTGTAAAAAGCGTTTTTGTTTTGACTCGTTATCAACAATCTCCTTCATATTTTGTGGAGCATGCTCGTCACGGGTCAGTACCTGTATTCAATCAGGCAGCTGCTGCTGCGTTCGCGCCGCGTCAACGTCTTTATAGGCAATTTGATCTCGACAATCCATTTAAGCTCCCATGCTGCCTGGATGATTGATCACAAATACATACTATATGTAATGAAGAGTGTTTCAGAGAGAGAAGACGTCGGGCTGTTGGACGGAGTTTTATGCAGTGAGTTTAATGCCGGAAAGCCAATTAAGGAGTCGATTGAAGTCGTGGAAGTGAAGGGACAGCGGAGACGCTCTGTTCTAAAGCGGAGGACCAAGTTTAACCTGTGGTCTGTTTTTAGGGAGGATAGTCTGTACTTTGATGGTCATGTAGCATTACTAAAGAGAGGTCTTCCTAAGAGGGTGCTGTGATTGATCCAGATGGGGTTTTATATGAGCCACCACTCTCAGCTGTGTGTATACAAACCTGACAGCCTGGTGTGAATTTGCTCCATTTGCTCGATACCAACCCTTCAACTTTGCTGCTGATTTCAAAACACTGCCGTGTACAAATGCATTTGGTCACAAATAACAGACTGTTTGATTATATATATATATATATATATATATATATATATATATATATATATATATATATATATATATATATATATATATATATATATATATATATATATATATATATATATATATATATATTTAGGGAAGAAAACATCTCTCTTCACACTGTATTTAACTCATTTATACAATATGTATTGCTACCAGTCTAAATCAATGGGAATGTGAGTGCTTCTCGCAGATAATCAACAGTCCTCCGTCAGGCTGCACCCTCTCTGGCTTCCATTCTCTGGCTGTCCCGACCACTCCCCCATCCCATCGTCCCCCGTGCTCCCCTCCACTGTGACTCCCACGCTTTCATCATCCAGCCTTTTCTCCCGGCTCTTTCTCATCGCCGACCATTACCCGATCCTAGGAGGGATTTTTGAAGTACAGTGGAGGGGGAGAGGATCGCCGTCAGACACACACAGAGATTGGTTTTCATTTCAAACGCTACATAGACTTCTGAAAAAGACAGACATCCAATCAGACATGTTCAATTGTACAGCACCAGAAGTATTTTGAATCAATTCATCTATGAGATGGGGGGGGGGGGGGGGGGGGGGGGGGGTCCACTATGTGGAGAGTACTTCTTTACGAAAACATGTTCATCATGTTTGGTTTCAGTTTCATTAATATCAGTAAATATGAATTGCATTGCATAATGGTGAACGGGCAGCGTGAGCAGTGAGAGCAAAATGTCTGAACACACCAAGAAAACAAACCCCCCAAAAAAAACGTCTTTCACAGAAACTGCAAGAGGAAAATCATGTCTCCGTCCTGCATGCGCTGTTTGATTGACAGGTGATCTCTTGAGATGTGAAGTGCAGAACCACAACAGACATCAGGGACGTCGCCAACGTAACAACAAAGTCGAGGAACGGCTCTTAAATATTTCAGCATTATCAATGTGTCTCTCGGCTCTATCGCACCTCGTCTTCTGATCCATCTTGGCTCGCTGCATCTTTCCATCCACCCACCCATATCCCCCCCCTCCCGTCTCTGGAGACTGGAGTCTTGTCATCAGGCCCCGCTGACGTATGTGAGGTGGGGGAGACCCTGCAAGTCGTGTTTCAGAGGGCTTCCCCCTGCAGCAGCACGGGTACCTCGATACTGTACATGTGCAGAGACGAGTGTGCCACCAGTGTATTTCACAAAAGCCTCTGAAATATGCATATTATTGATGTATTATTGAAATCAAGCTCAGAAAAGTACACCGGGTTAAATAACAAAGTGAAAGAGAGAGTGGCGTCGTTGGAAAGAAAGAGAAGAGGATGAAAAGATGTTTAACAGTGGGGTTTGGTTTTTCATCCCTCTTTCTGGCTGCATGCAAAGTAATCATTGTAATTAGAGTACGGGAGAGCAGAACATATCTGTGCATTCATAAACACAACAGGAACAGAGGAAACAGTTACATAATCACACAAACACCAGCAGAAAGCCTCACACACACACACACACACCAGTCTGGAGCATCACAGCTTTAGAGGGGAATCTGTCATGCTACTACAGAGTGCACTGAACCATGCAGCTCAGTCATACATGTTGACAGGTGGCATCAGGTTCATCTGCATACAGCCTGTGTACACGTGTTGTGTGTGCATGAATGTATAAATATGTATATTCTTTTTAAACAAATATATGGCATTTCTACACACGTGTACATCAGGATTATTCTAACTGCGTGTGTCGCATCTACCTGGGAGCATGTTGGTGCTAACAGCAGTAACACTCTCACAGCTTCAAACTACTGTGGTGGTTAACTAGACACACCTAGACAGAGTACAGCTGATTGAAACTTGAACAGAACAAAAAGAAGAAGAAGAGCATCAGAGGAGGGATCCCTCTCCCAGGATGTGTACAGAATGAACCACACAGCTAATACGATTTGGTTGGACCGCTCTGGTTCCCCTCAGAAGGTCAGAACTCGGACTGTTTGTGCTTGTGAGCAAATCAGGTAACCAGGCCAATGCTACTGTGTTTTTAATGGTTTGAGACCAGCCACGGATAAAGGGTCGGATTTAGTCTGTATTTTTTATAGCAGCGCTTTAAATTTGCCATGAAATGGAGATTAGCAGCATGGAGACATCATGTACCTCCAACTGGTGCGGGCTTCATTCTAGAGAGCGTTACGAGGTATCACAGATAATCGGTGACCACAGGGGAACTTAACCCCATCTACAAAAAACCTTTGCTATTTTAAGTTCATAACAAGTAACAACAGAACTTCTGTTCTTTTACTTAACAGAATAACTTTTACACGTAGTAGAAAACCTACACTTTACATTTTAAGTGAAACACTTCTTCCAACCACAGAACTCTAAATCATAAATGACTTGCGTTTGTTTAGCACCTTCCTAGTCCTCCGAGCGCTTCTACACTCGATGTAACATTCACACACACATTCGTACACTGACGTCTGCCATCAGGAGGCTAAGTGCCGTGCTGAAAGGACACAGCCGGGGATCACACCGCCGATCTCCTGACTTGAAGACAACCCGCTCAACCTCCTCTACCAGCTGTTAACAGTTAATACTCAACTGATAAAATGGCTTCAACAACAACAAAGAGGAGTTTTTATTGGATATACGTGTGCGCCTATACACACACACTCGCACCAGTATGCCAATGCAAACATTGGCACATACAATATGCATACAGTCTGTTTTATCCTCAATCTGTTGTATCCATGTATTTGTTTGGATAATCCATTCTGTTAAAGGCCTAACCAGAGACACAGGCTGTGAATTAGCCTCAGCTGGACGCCATGTCGACATCATAATGTCTATCTGTAGTGTCAGTAAATAAATAAATGCAATTAATCTCTCTTGTGAAATCCTGCCAGGCTGAGAGTCTTATGAATAAATCATTTAGGGCTGTTTATTAGAACACCAGATTATCATATCTGCGTCTGCGCATCTTCATAGCTAGGAGTCTGATGACGGAGAGCTGGCAGCTGTATCCTCTGTGGTGCGAGTCTGTTGTGTCTGCTTTCATCTTTTGAAAATAAAAAAGTAATACACACACACACACACACACAGGCGCTAACCGCCTGCTGGCCTCTTGAAAAATATAAAGCTCATTTTCAATGCAAAAAGCTGCAGGTTGCCGGGGCGTCGCCGCCCACACACACACCCCTACTGGTCGACTTCAAAAGCGGTTCAGAGAGAGACGGAGAGGCTGAGACCAGAACAGGGGAGAGAATGAATAGAGAGGTATACAAAGAGGAAGTGAGATGGAGGGAGACGGAGAGAGAGAGAGATAAAGCACTGAACACACAGGCACAGGGAGAATGAGTTGATGTGTCATAGCAGCAGTAATGAAAGTAACATCTGGATTATAATCTGGTGTTGTACAACAGCATCTGGCAGCCTTCCGCATGACAATACACAAACACGTACACATGGGAGATCACGTACACAGCAACCACCCTCCGAATACCTGCACACAACACGCACAATGTCCATGAAACATGTTGCACTTTTATGGCTTAAATCTTGAGTTCAGTTCGGAAGATCTGCATACATCTGTCCTCAAATTGACGTGCATGTGCATCATAAAATAACAACATGACGTACGTGATTTATTTTTTACAGCATATTTCAATTGCTATTTTACAAAATAGCTCAAATGGGCTCAGATGAAGAGTATCTCTAAATCGTGGTCAAGTCCGTTATTTGAAGAGGTCTTCATGTTCCCTGAATCTTTGACCTGTTCTACAACAGACCTTCAGGAAACCAGCCCACACACTGAAATGAATAAGACCAGTCCTGAACGGGCCCTGAGGTTTGATGTGATTGGAGCTGATGGGGAGTCCACTTGGATTTACTCAGGTATTGAAACCTCTGGTTCTGAAGAGTGAAGCCAATGCGGAAGTGTCCTAAATGTGCATTCTCTCTACTGACCAGCAGGGGGCGACTCCTCTGGTTGTATAGACGTCTATGAGAAAATGACTCTACTTCTCTCTTGATTTATTCCCTCAGTAAACATTGTAAACATGAGTTTATGGTCTCAATCTCTAGTTTCAAGTCTTCTTCAATACAGCGTGATGTTCATTTAGTAACCGATGCTCCATTCAGAGTCAAACAGACCATAAATCTGCTTTAGGGCGGGACGACCTTGTGATTGACAGGTCGCTACTCTACCATGTCTACTCTGCAATAGACATCTTGAACCTGTCTTGATTCATGTCCCAAGTGGAGTCTCGGTTGAGCACATTGTTTCGTCTAGCAGAGCTCGTGGTGTCTCAGCCGAGCGTATAGGGTCAGCTGTAGCAGGCCCGTGATTCACTTTTCATGACGATGTAAACTAAACTAAACTACTTGCAGCTGCAGTGTGAACGACGCCGTGAGAGCACAGCGAACTATTCATTTCCTAATTGTCCATTTATTGAACTTCGCTACTTCAATTACAAAATTAGAAGTCAGTCTGACTTTAGCATTAATGGGATTGAATAACTGGGGGAATGACGCCATTGTCATCACATTACACCTTTTCACCACATTCAGTGAAATAAAGGGCACAAAGGAGTGAGGAGAATACATAACGGGGCAGTTAGGTAAGTGTTGGTGGTGTCATTACATCGATATAATATAACCGCTGTGTGCGAAGGTCCTGTTGTTATTATGGCTCTTTCTCTTTGGTCTCAAGGTTATCGTTTTACTGAAACACAGCAACCCAACGTACAGTATAGGCTAACATGCCACGCTGGCCATGAATCAACACACATGGAGCAACATTTCTGTTTTATTATGTTAATTCTGTTATGTGACATTAACTGTCTTTTGGCTTCAAGATGATTGTTGGTTGTTTAAGAATCTCTGTGTGTACCAGGGTGACATTCACCTCAGTGACAAACATAGTTTATAATGGCACTCAGTCTACAACACCGCAAAGTACATGAGCACGGAACTAATTCAATATCTCTAAAAATATATATATGTGACACGTTTCCCAATGTGGTGTTTTTGCAGGGCTTTTGTAATGGATTGCATTAGTTGGTACAAGTCAATGTGCACGTATGTCTCTAACCAGTTATGTAGTAGTAAACATTAATGAAGGCAAACTATGACATTCTGTCTGTGATTCTCAGTTTAACGCCATAAATGTACATCACACAGATTACTGGCGGTTAGAAGTGGTGAGTGAACACGATCAAACAACAACTAAAGACGTGCAAGTAACGTGTTTAGGTGGGTTTACCTTTACGTACTTACCATCCGTCTCTAAACCCATCACTGACTACGTTTACATGCAACAAATATTACGGTTCTTGCCCTTTTTTCAATATTTCTAATTAGCTGTTTGCATGGCTAATGGAAATCAACATTGCACTAATATTCCAGTTTACGTGACATATTCCATTTTACGTGAAATGACCCCATGCCTCATCCTCATCATGAGTGAATCCCACGTCGACGCCGTTCTCGGCTGCTTGACCGGTCGATGCTTTAAAATGTTGTTTATCACGTCAAACTATGGAAAAGTGAAACAGCAGGAGCTGCTAGTGCCGTGAACAGGAAAGAGTCCGTGTGTCGCAAAGTGCCGTAAAAACCCAAAGAATGATTCTAAAACTAGAATAATATCGACACATCACACAAGTTTTACTCGGAACATGCTCCATTCACAACAAGGCCTTGTTCAGAATATCTAAACTGAATATGACGTTTACATGAACCACAAATATGAGTGCATGTAAGTCACTGTGTGTTTCTGCTCGACTTTCCACTCCACTGAGTGTGTCTGAAAACATTTGTGAGATGGTTCTGCACTGCAGTGTGTCACATACAGGACCTCCTGCAGAGAGATGGACATGAAGTGAGACAGAGGCGGTAAATAAGAGCGCGGGCTGAACGGAGACGCGCTAATCAACGGGGAGACGGTGAAACGGGGACGGAGAGAGAGACAAAATAAAAAAGAAGATGAGCAGACAGACAGCAGGAAGCTGAGTCACGCACACAGCTCTGTGAAGCCGCTCCACACTTCAAGAAACTTCTGCGTAGTCCTCGCATACTCAGCTGTGCGACGGTATGCGAGTGCACTTGTGTGTGCGCGCTGGTGCAGCTGTGCATTCCAATCAGAGAGATTTAACCCTCGCGGCCCCGCTGAGGGACCCCGCCACCCCTCCACCATTATTAAGACCCTCTGCGTTCCTGCCATCTGGACCAGTCACTGCTCCCAGTCAGCATGTGTGTGTGTGCTCGTCTGTCTCAGATTCACCGGTAGAAGACTTAACTGGTTCATGAGCTGCTATCTTAATATAAACCGGAATTATGCCGCCATAATGTGTTTCCTAACAGGCTGCACACCTGCAGCTGATGAGGAATAAGGTTATTATTTACTGTTAAACGTCTTTACTGGCTAAAACGTCTCCTGTCAGCCGTAGCCGTCATTTAGCCGATATATAGTCTGCAGTTGTGTGTGCGTTCACACTGTAACCGACACGCCTATGAGCTGCAGACTGAGACGTCAATTCACTATATAATTGGTAGCAGGAGCAATACTTTCAAATTAAAGAGAGAAACCTTCACTTCCCACCAAAACAAACCTCCATTAAGACGATTTAGTTTCCCCATTTTCAACTACATTCTCCTGAGACGGATACATGTGATTCTGTACAATAGCAGGAAGTGCATTGATAAACACGTGTAGCAGCAGATTCAGAGAAGACGTTAGCCGTGTCCTTAAGAGCAACATCATCAATAGTTATTCGCTTTGCAGATAAATGTGACATCAAGGACAAATTTGTAAAAAATGAAGCTGTACAAGGTTATCTTGTACAGCACAGAAGTGTGTCGCAAAATAAGCAGAAAGCAGCATTCACCTTTCACAGGTAAGATTGTCAAAATAGTTAAAATATAACTATAAAGCAAGTAATCTCTTTCTGTACGTCCTTCGCACACGTCGAGAACCGTTCACTACTTTACACTACAGAATCTTCCAGTTTCAATAAAAATGACAAACAAAACTAAAATGGCAGTACGTACATTACATTACGTACATTACATTACATTAAGTACGCAATGCCACTTTGTTGCTACAGAAGTGTGAGTCTAAAGTAACTTAAGCTTTACATTATCAACCACATAATGGACATTTAAGAAGTCAAGACTGAGCTTAAAGTTGGAAGTTACAGGAAATGCCCCCGCTCATTGGCTCTCATCTTTCTGCTTCGGTTGCTCCGTCTTCACTAGACTTTCATTTAAGTTTCGTCATCCGCCTCTCTGTTCACGGAGGAGAGCACACACACACACACACACAGACACACACACACACACAGACACACACACACAAACAGAAAGGCACAAACACACGTGTGGAGAACCTAAAATCCAGTAAATACAGCTTATTAGATCCGAGTGTCAAATACCCTCTGATACAAAATGTGTGTGCGTGTGTGTGTGTGTGTGTGTGTGTGTGTGTGTGTGTGTGTGTGTCTGCATGAGGGAGAACGTGCACGTATGCGTGTTCTCCAAGGATTACGAAGTTAGAGGAGAGGATTCTAACGAGGTCTGTGGCGGCATCGCCTCCGTGGAGCTGGCTTGACTGCTCTCACTAATGAGACAGTGACATGCACGCGCACACACAGACACACACACACACACACACACACACACACAGGAGCAGCTCACTGAAACTCTCCGAACACACACGGTGAATCACCATTTTATCCGATCTGCCGCCAAACAACCCCACACACTAATCCATTTCCTGGACTGTAAGTGTATGTGTATATGTGTGTATGTGTGTATGTGTGTGAGGCCAAAAGGTCCGTGTCCTGGCAGCCTCTCGTGGTTAATCCCCCCCCATCTCTCGCTCTCCCTGTGGCTCCTCGCGCTCTTTATCCATTTCTCTTTTTCTCTCTAAAGACTTCCCTCTTCCTCCATCTCTCAGACAGAAAGCCTTGATCGTGTTATTCTGTTTTACGTTCTTTTTGCACACAGCATACAGAGTGTGTGTGTGTGTGTGTGTGTGTGTGTGTGTGTGTGTGTGTGTGTGTGTGTGTGAGGATTAAGACATATGTTCATCAAAGAAGGATTAGTGTACAGTGGTGTGATCTAATCTTAATACAGCCCCCGAATGACCTGCTGAAATCGACACACACACACACACACACACACACACACACACACACACACACACACACACAGTCCTGACCTACAGAGGTTGTGGACCTGCGCGTCGCCCCGATCATAATCACCTTCCCATGCAGCTAACCAATCAGAACGCTGCTTCCAAGAACAGATCAGAGTGGACCGCTCTGTGTGTAATCTGATTCTGTCTGGAGCTTTGATATGTTGCTTTTCTTAAAGCAGTATTCGTGTCAATCATCTGCGTCGCTGCGTGGCGTTTGCAGAAAATGTAGCTGAGTCATGAAACATGTCAGGACTCTAACTGCTGTCTTCAGGAATTTAGATGCCATTAATTTTTAAACGCCGCGAAAAGCTGCTGGAAACTTGCCGAACGTGGACGATCTAACTGCCTCTCCTGTCTGTCTCTCTAACAAATACAGCTCATCAAATATATATATGGAGGATTGTTTTGGTACGACAGGGTAGTACTACTATATACTATATACTATAACCTTGTTGCAATGCTTAACTTATAGAGAGAACATCTTATTATGATGCTTGTGAGCAGTGTGTGAAATACCCGGTGGCATCGGTCGGGGTCCCGTCCAACAATCGGATTGAATTTGTCCAAAGGGGGGTCTGTTTAGGGCCACACAGGAGTGGAGACGGGCCACCTGTTGCCGCTCTGGCTGGCTCTGTCATTTACGGAGGAAACTCGTCTCGCGCACTCAGAGTTTATATTTGTATACTCTCGGGTTGACCGGACTCGAGTGACTCTTTTAACCTCAGAGAAGAACAGACACTTCAAAGCTTCAACCCAGCTCCTAATGGACCACCCGCTCTCCCACCTAAGCCACAGCATCACTGAGTGACCGGGTGAACGTAAGCTACACATGGACAAAGATAAACAGGTAATAAATCCCTCTGGCATCACTATCCTTCAACAATATGCCAATCCACGTCCGTCCCGAGCTTCACTCTGTGTGCACTTCAACCGGTATTTATGTTCAGTTGTAAACTGACCGACGGGCTGGTCTCCCTAAAACTTATTCGCATTCCTTTGAGATCTCAAAGAGCACTTGTCAGGAGATATATGGGCTTCTGGGAGGCAGCTGCTGTCATACCACAGATCAAAGGGGATTCCTACACAGGCTGGATGGAGGGTGTGTGTGTGTGGGGGGGGGGGGGGGGCATGCTGGATGCAGGGAGAAGAACTTAATGAAGCTGGCTGCACTGATGTCAGCTGGTTTGAATCTCTGAACTTTAGAAGACGCTTTCTGCTACGACAGAGTGACCCCTCAGACCTCGCAGTCTTTAGCTGATCCGTATGTGGCTCTCAGAGCTCACAGCTCACAATTAAACCCACACTGAAAGAATTAGGGGTCGTGTCCAGCCTTTTTTTTTTAACGCCAGGCTCTCTGTTCTGGAACACCTAACCGAGAGAGAGCGCTTTGGAAGACTTTTGTTTTAGCTGAGACACTTTGGCTGCTGTGATACGGAATATCAGCAGAAGTAGAAGATGTCGGCACAACGTAGAGCGCTTGTTCTGGATGAAGTACGTAGGAAGAGGGGACGGACCTGCCGGTCTATGCGGCTAACGAGGTTCTGTGGGCGAGGAAAAGACCAATGTGTTGTTCAGATTCAAGTCAACTTTGTGATCCCACTCGGGGAAAATTAGGACACTAAAGTCCCCAGTAAAAGATAATCATGAATAATAATAATAAATAAAACCAAAAGCATAACAACCACAACATACTCATAATAAAACACATTTGATCACGTTTTTGTGACCGGCTATATGTCCCGCCCCTCCTCCACTGTGATTGGATGGCTGGGTAAAAAGAGACAAACACACCATTTTACTTCAAAGTTGAACATTTTTCTCTGCGACCACAAAACAAATACTCCAAACGTGCAGCGCTCTGCTCAGAGTGAACGCTCAGCAACTCGTCAATAATTATTAAAAAGAAAAAACAATATGCACTTGTGATGATGAAGCTGATGATTTGTGTGTTGTGTTGTTCTATTAGACTGAATTCACTGTCACCAGATGTGCCTAATAAACTGTATATTCAATGTGTGTGTCTTTGTATACAACGCTGTTATTGTCCTTCCTTGTGTCTCATTTGCTGCAACAGCCCATTATCATTAATCATCTAATCTAATCTAATCTGGGGGGTGATGCTGCTCAACCCTGCTGCTGGTTATGTCGCCCTTGTAATCCAATTGGTGCGTCAGTTGCTAATTCTGTGAAACAGCAGACGTCAATCCAGATGGCAGTAAGAGTCACCCCGGGACACCAGAGTCAACCCGCAACACAGCAGATCACTTCAGATGGGACTTTCACCAGAATAGACAAATAACCAAACCACCCTCGGTATTTCTGAAGCATCGAAATCTGTCTGTTAATAGTTCATTATCGAAACGCACTTAGATCCATTTACAGGTGCAACAATACAATCAACTCACTTTGATTCAATCATGACTCTTTAAACAAAGTTTATTTATTTTTTCTCTTTTCTCTTAAAGCTTTTGGAGCAATAAGCCGATAATATCCGATTAGATCAATAAATGTTGGTTTTAAGCACTTCCTTATCTCCTTTAAAAGTGAAGAGTATAAAATGTTAAGAAAAGGACGTCATCATTAATATATATGTGAAGAGCAAATGTTATGAACTTCACCAGAAACATCAGTTTTAAAAGTGAATGTGGCCAAAGCTGCAGTTCAGGTAAATATAAGTATATGTGTGTATATGTGTATATATATATATATATATATATATATATATATATATATATATATATTGTAGGTATACAAGGTGTCATGATTGCAAACAACAGCGATAATAAATGTAGGGTGACACACAAGCAGATGTGCTTGAGGTGGTGTGAAGAGGAGTGAAGAAGTTGAAACTGTATTCACTTATTTATTGATCCTCAGGAACATTGATCAGCATCACTGTGAACGGGACGGTGTTAGCTCAAAGTCTGATATCCAGTTGGCCATTTACGCCGTTAATTCAAGTTGTTTGCAAAGAGACAAAAGAGAAAAAAATAGAATAAAAAAGGAAGCGGTCTGCAGGAATCCGTCTGAGCGTCACGCACAGTCGGCAAACATCCATCAGTGAACCGCTGCACTGACTGTTTGTAGCCAAACGACTGAAAAAGCCACTCGAGCGATGAAACCGAGCCGGAGATTCATGTCGCTCTGTGTTCATTACTCCTGAGGTATGAGACACAACGCTGTAAGAAACAGCTGCTCCATTTCTACACTCAGACACAACAACAAACACAACTCCACCCAACACGCTATGATGAGGAAGAACAAAGGCTACAAGTTAAATCAGAGTTAAATCAGAGTTATGCTGTGATAGAAATAGGATTCCTGTTGCCATCTCATATATGATTCTTGTGTCAAAGTACATCAATCAAACCGCCTCTTACAATCAAACTCACAAAGAGAAAGTTGTTAAATGTTCCCGGGAGTTGTTTCACCACCATCAGCAATTTGTTTTAATTACGTGCAGCTGTGAAATGAAATGTCCGGTTCAGACCTAAGAAACTTAAGACTTGAGGAAACTTGAGGCATATTTTCACATTTTATTCAGGGATTATTTCAGACAGTGGACGTAACCAGGACGGTTTGGATTGAGTTGCATTTGGTTGCTCTCGAGTTTGAATGAAGCGTGTCTTACTTATTATAATAACTCTCTACATACCTGTTGATTTGATCTATTTTTTAATAGGCCTACATGTTTGAATCAGTTCATATTATTTTGAGGAATGCAAAAATCTATAATTCTACGAGAAATAATGTCCTGAATTGTTCAAAATAAAGTAAAAACACCTTGATTCCACTAATCTGTTCCAAAGTGAGCTCTCTGGTTGAGAAGAAGAGGTCTCGGCTATTATCTCTAGGACACGACTTGGAAGCATCCTTGACCAAGGAAGCATCCTTGACACCCAAACTCACAGAAAACTGAACCTTTCACTGTGTTTTGTTTTGAGTGCAAGATTGATAAAATAACATTGTAAACTGCAATGCATGGTGGGACAATAATGTTCATCAACAGTGTATCTTTGATGAAACCTAATTAATTCACTTTTATTCCGTCAATTTACACAAAGTTTGTCGTCTTTTTCTTTATCGTGCTTAACAGCATTCATAGTGCTCAGTAGCACTCACACTATGTTGAATAAAATATCTTATCCTAAACACAAATAATATTAAACAATAAATCAATATATTTATTGTGATATAATGCAGCTTTTTGCTAACGTTCCGTTAATAAGAAGCCTAACATTTGCCGGTTTCTAATCCTGGAGCACGGGGACTGGCTTTTCTACAGGATTTGTATAAATTGTTTACCCACAAACACTGAGCACATGTGCTCATAAAACAAAGTATATGTATAATAATTGAGTTGTAACACATCAAAGGAAGAGATCATGTAGAAAAGAAGACATTTGAGCAGATGAGAATATGTGTCGGTGCACTTCACAACTGATGGTGCTGGAAAAGAGGGATGGGGAAGAGAAGGGGGAGGAAGTGGGGGAGACAAAGGAGAGACAGGCGGGAGCAAAGTGTCAGGAGGACCGTCGAGACAGAAGTGAGACTGTGGGAGAAGTTTGCGGTCAGCGAAAAGAGGATGAGTCAGAGGAGGAGGGAGTGAAGAGTAGTGTGTGTGTGTTGGGGGGGGCGGGGGGGTTAAGGAGGGATTTTACAGATACTGAGAGGAAATAGTTCCTGGCACTCATGAACTTGAACTGAGTGATGGAGTTTACCGCATCACATTATGCAATCCAAGAATCACAGAGCACGTGAAGTCGGGGAAGTTTGAGCAAAATATTTCACCTTGTTTGTCTGCTTTGTCATTTAGCTCCACCCACTTGATGTTTTTTCTGCAGATTACAACAAATATCAAGAAAGGAAATGACTTTTAATGTGTCATGGTCCTTTAACGAAGAAGAGACACCAGTGGAGCGGCAGGAACAAGATACCACAGGCAGCATACTTAGCAAATAAGATGGATTTAGATGAACTAATGAGCTGAACTCATCCAGCGAGTGTGAGTCATGTACGAGCAAACGGGAGCAACAGCGACTGTCACGAGCAGCTACACAGACAGACGCTGGTCTGCAGGACAGTTGACGGTCAGGTCCAATTACCAGGAAAAACACTCCTTCAGGGAGATCACGCTGTGGGTAAACACGGCCCTCTGACAGGTGTGTGTGTGTGTGTGTTTGTGTTACCATCCAGAGAGCAGAAACTGGGCTTTCATATATTGCTTGCGGTTTTAATTCATTGCTCATGTTGTTTCGGTCTGGCCCCAAACTGTTTGCTCAAATTTCCTCCCACATATAAATGGACTTCGGTAAATAAAGTGATGGTGCTTCAGAGCACGGAGCGGGATTGTATTTCTCCAACAGAGAGAGGAACGTATAGCGGCGCAGCAAACGCACAGATCCGGAAAAAAATTAAGTCTTTGTGATCGTCTGGGTTCACATCTCTTTGCCTCGTAGTATTCAATGTTACAAAATGTAATCAGAGAGGTGGTATGTTTTCCTCAAAGAATATGTGATCATAATATATTTATAATATTGTTTGGCTAATTGCAAGCCTTGGGGCCTTTACTAAACGAATAATTGTTTTATAATTTCTATTTGCATTGCAGCCAGGCGGTAACCTCCGGTTCTGAAGAGTGAAGCCGATGCTGAAGTGCCTTAAAACTGCATTCTCTCTAGTGTCCACCAGGGGGCGACTCCTCTGGTTGTATAGAAGTCTATGAGAAAATGACTCTACTTCTCTCTTGATTTATTCCCTCAGTAAACATTGTAAACATGAGTTTATGGTCTCAATCTCTAGTTTCAAGTCTTCTTCAGTACAGCATGATGTTCATTTAGTACATTATTATTATTATCATTTAGAGTCAAATAGACCATCTGGCTCTGTAAAAAAATATTACATAATCCCCTACCAGCACCTCTGAAGTTATATATTGTGAGTTTAATCTGTACAAAAACCTGAAGTGTAAAAATAACATGTTGCGCTGTAATGAGGTTTATGTCTCGGACTACTTCCTGGAGTCTTTGCCAGGCAACCAGCAGTGTTAATTAATGAGCTTTATGGCCAATCCCCATCTTTAGAAGCGCTTTTGCGCATTATTATTATTGACGTCGAGTCTATTTTTAATGAAGTGTAATCAGCTGTTTAGGTCAAACAAATATCCAAACGTACGTGTGTTTTGAACGTATTAACCGTACCTACATTGATTGATGACGGCTCCCGGTCTGTCTGTGTTTCCTCTCACTCTGCTGCGATGGGAGGAAATAAAATCAATGAATCAACACAAACAAACACCGTTGATTTCTTCCCATGGAGCCGACAGGAAAACTATCTTGGTTCAGCAAACGTCTGCTGTCAGTCAGACAGCTGAAGGCTGGTTAGTGAGCTCCCAAAAAGCTGCTGCTGACAGACGTTCACGAAACACAGAGTCAGTGTGGATTCACAGTTAGAGATGCTGAGAGGTGGTTTTGATTTGTTATCTTTGGACAGAGCTAGGCTTTTTCCTGGTTCCAGTCTTTGAGCTAAGCTATGCTAAGCTAAGCCAAATGACTGCTTATATTTACAGTACAAACATCTTGTCACTTGACTCCCGAATCAGCATAATCAAAGAACTACTGTACTCCTTTAAATTAATGTTTGTGTTTCATAAATTCAAGACCATTAAGTTCTCCTCTAAATTAAATGTCCTCCACAGGACCGGTACGTACAGCCCTGATGAGATTCAGGTGTTCCACTTTAATATATTATGAGAAATAAGCGCAGCGATAATAACTCTTATTATATCTTTTCTCCGGATAACAAGGACGTCCAGCGGGACATGATATTCAAGTTCACCCCGTCTCCCTCAGGTCGCACAACGGCACAAAAAAAAGATCATTAAAATGATGCAAAATGAGAAAGTGATACACAAGAGCCTCTGAAGAAGGTGAGTCAAGCTCCGAGCTGTGCGGGACGAAGAGTGTTTCGCTTTAGTGTGTCGGTGTGTTTGTGTGTGTTATTGTACGTCCACGCTGTATTTGCTGTGAGATTGCCGATCCTGTCACAATGGAGGAGACAGATTGGAGGCAACACGTCACTCCACAGGGCCGCAACGGAAAACAAATCTCCGCCGTTCAAATGTCCCGCTCCGGTGACACTATCTGTCCTTTCTGACGGGATGAGCGCCACTGATTCTGGAAAGTGATGCGTGGCTGCTGTTTGTCATCTGGACTCCAATCGTAACAACGTGTCTGAAGATGGAGAAGAAGAAAAGAAGCTCTGAACATCTGGGCTGGTGTCAACACGTTGCCACTGTTACATCTGATCGATGTAACAGTGGCAACGTGGCTCCGCCTCTAAACTAGCGGTGGAGATAATTAGCAGTAATTGATCTCAAGATGGCGCCGCAGATTGCTGCCTTGGTGTGTCGGTATGCATTGTTTTGTGTTGTTTTTATTGTTCACCAAGCCAGATTCCTTGTTTGTGCAAACGTACTTGGTAATAAATCGTTCCTGATTCTGATTAAATTGAAATATTATCAAAAACATGAACATAAGCCTCGTGGGTTTTCTGCTGTCCAAATAGAAAATAACAGTTAAATGTTGCCCAGACTGCCTGAATTTGACACACGAAAGTCTCTCCGGCTCCATTGACAGTTCATTTGTAAGAATAAGCTCACGCTTTGAGCTTTTAGGATCAAGAGATGTTTGGGGGGCATTTCTTTGCTTTTAAGTGACAGCGTGGAGTCACAGCTGGACCGGCAGCTGGATTCAAAGTGAGCGTGCTGTGATGATGTGGCCCACATCTTTAATCAATAACCACCAGTTGGTTTGTATCTCCTTGTCAAAAATCATATACTTTACTGGACATGTAATTTTGCTGACTGATAAATCGTGCTAAGAGTCCCGACAGCGTCGTTAGCATCAGAGCTCCTCCTCCTGTTTATAGCTCTCTAGGGAGTTGCTTCTAAAAACATTTGGAAAACTTCAGCCGTGCCGCTTTCATCCTTTCACCCAAGGTGCTTGGTGGTGGGGGGGGGGGGGGGGGGGGGGGTCGCCCTACTGTCACGCCTGCCGTTACTAAACAACCAAAACCTGCAACGACGACGGTGATGAGGTTGGGGGTAATTTAGCAGTGAGCCTCGCTGACTAACCTAATTAGAAAAATTTAATAAAATTGATTTCCAGCACCGTAAATCCCTCACAGTAGATTTACAGCTTGGCTGACCTTTGAACCGGATGTTGGGTGAAGCAAGTAAAATAGTAAAACGCTTCGGGTTGTCCTGCAATAAAATGATTAACTTCTCCTCCATATATTTACCGTAGACGGATATTTGCGGGAAAAAAAGAAAAGATATCTTCTGTAATTGGTTGTTCCTCGTCACATGGCAGTGTGACTAGCGTGCCGTCTGCACGGACTTGGTAAATGGTAAATGTAAATGTTATTGTCTTCCGACCACTCAAAGCTAATCTACTGATGGAAGGGCAATGGCTGCTATTCATGACTGACATCTGCTCCATCACTGGAGATTTGTGATGCAAGCAAACCTCTAAACACTCAAATCTGTGCACCACCTCAGAAAACCTTGTTACGGTATTAAAAAAAAACAGCAGGTATGTTACAGAGCGGCCACATCCATCACTGCATGTCCATTAAATTAGCAGCGCGACACCACCGGCAGACTCGGCAGTAAATTGGAGCTTAAAGATGTGCATTGTGAGCCGGGATTTTAGGGGATTTAAAGCGCGGCGGTGAAGTCGCCACAGTTCTGACAGCCATCCCTGCTCTCACTGACAGGACGCCCCGCCTGCAGGCCTTTTATTTATGTTTCTCACACAGTGTCAAATAAAATCAATCACTCACGTATTCGCTCGCTGCTCCTGCGCCCACTCACTCACTCACTCTCACTCACACACACACACACACACACACACACACACACACACACACACACACACACACACACACACACACACACACACACACACACACACTCCCAAGACGCAGAGGTGGGTGATGTCGTTGGGGTTTCCAGGCGACCTGTCATTGAACCCTCGGGCCTCTGGTTACAGTGCAGCTGGAAAGATGCGGTCGCTCAGCTGTCAATAATGAAGGAAGAGTAACTAATGGTGTGTGTTGGTGTGCAAACAGGTTGCATCCAGTTAAGTGCACGACAGGAAGGGGAAGACACTGTACGTGTGACTGCAAATGTTTGACTGTGTGTGTGTGTGTGTGTGCGTGTGACATTTTAAAGGCTCTGGGTAATTAGAGTGAGAGGTTTAATGTCCCTGTGTAAAACAGTCCTCAGCACAGTGGGACAGTAAAATCTCTCAGAGAAACCGTTTAACTTACCTCGACCATCACTCCCTAGATTACTTAAATCTCTTTAATGGAAGTGTGTGTGTGTGTGTGTGTGTGTGTGTGTGTGTGTGTGTGTGAGTGTGTGGGTGGATTGGTAACATAGATGGGTTTCTGTCTGCTGAATGTTTCCAGCCCTGAGGCTGTCAGTGCTCATGCTCACTAGGAATGATTTTGTTCTTATATGACCAACAATGTTTTTACGCTCCAATAGCATCAAATGATAATTCTGTTTATACCTCTGTAGCTACTGGTGACTCATGAATAACCACATTTAACTTAATGAGGACCATAGTTGGGAGAAGAGTCATATATATTACTATAGATGTAGAAAAATATCATTAATATTCATTCAATACATTTATATGTTTTCTTTCACAGGGTTTGATGAGAGGACTGATATGACACCACCATCATGTCTCTACGGTGAATATGTAGCTGCAGCCAGTTAGCTTAGCTCAAAGACAGCTGACTAATTAACGAGTTATATCTCGCTTAATTAATTAGTACAAAAAACAAAGTGTACAAATGATACCTTGCATTGTGTCCACTGGTTCCCTGACAACCCAATGCTGATTGATTTGTTTATTAAATCAGTGATTTGGACAGAGCCAGGTCAGTCTTTGTGCTAAGCTAAGCTAAGCTAAGCAGACACAGGAGTGGCATTGATTTGCTTACCAAACTCTCAGCAATGAATAAATAAGCAAATTCCCCAAAATGTCAAACTGTTCCTTTAAGACACGTGGAAATCCTACAGCTTAATAAATCACACCACACACACACACACACACTCTCAGATTTAAGTTATTCACTGACTTTTCAGACCACTAATGAGTAACAAATACTAATTTCCTGTTTCCAGATGTTACACAAGCTCTTTCACCTCAATCTACAGAAGCAACAAGGACACTGGCGGTAAAGTGAAGTGTACACTGTGATGGGGGTGTCACTACTTGTTAACCAGGCCCCTGAGTCTGGTATAGCTTTATACTCAGCCCACTGCCTCTTTACCTTCACCATCCACTTAACATCATTGGTGAAGGACCACAAGAAGGAGAAAAGTTAAAGTCTCTAAATGCTGCGAGTGCTGATGTGACCCTGCCTGTATTCTGATGATGATGACGTGAAGGTTTGACATTTCATCAATCATGCCAGGATGCTCCGAGATCAGATCTTGCTCGCATTGGGAGTCCATCAGCCAGACCACATGCCGAGGTGGCCTGGCACGCATTGAGTTCAGATTTCAGAGAGGTGTGAACATGGACCGTATATAAGAAGTGGGCGTAGTCGTTGTGACGTCACCCACTGGTTTGTGGACTGCCGTTACGAAGCCTTGAATTCGGTGTTCATGGCCGTCGCCATCTTGGATTACGCCCGCCGCCATCTTGGCTTTTTGCAACCAGGGACCATATTCGGACGTAGAGATGTCGTATATGGCTCTGGTAGCGGTAGCCACCTGTCAATCACAAGCTAGCCCCGCCCTAAAGCATCCCCTGCTTTATGGTCTGTTTGACTCTAAATGGACCATAATTTACGAAATGAACATCATGCTGTATTGAAGAAGACTTGAAACTAGAGATTGAGACCATAAACTCATGTTTACAATGTTTACTGAGGTAATAAATCAAGAGAGAAGTAGAGTCATTTTCTCATAGACTTCTATACAACTAGAGGAGTCGCCCCCTGATGGACAGTTGAGAGAATGCAAGTTCAAGACCTCTGCATCGGCTTCATTCTTCTGGACCGGAGGTTGCCGCCTGGTGTGGGCACAATGTGGGCACAATTTTTAAAAAAAGTAAGTCTTCATCATCAATAACAGGAGTTTGGTCACCAAAATTAGCGTGGCCTTGTTCGGAGTTATTCTTCAATAACACTGGTCTACTCACACTACAAGTAGGAAGAGTAAGCAGCAAAAATAACGGGGGACTTTTTATGTGAACAATTCAATTTGTTCATCGCCGAATTAGCCGAGCTTTGTTAGCGGCTGATTCTGAATAAAAGGAAGAAGAGTAAGCAGCAAAATGAACAAAGAATTTATAGGAAATGAAATCCAATGTATCCGATATCAGCCGAGTCAGGCGGGTCGCATTGAAGCCTCCAGTGCGGACACACACATGCGGACCCAGCCGAGTTGTGATCCGGCTTATCCGATCACGGAAGTCACTTTGAAAAGACGAGTGTAACCACGGCCTAACTGTCAGGAGTCAGATTAGGACCAAAGGATCCCAGGAAATCTGTTCTTTGTTCTTCCTGCTGTCTGTGACGGGGATTACATAACCCTGCCCTCCCTTACATAAGTGGCATTTGTCTGCAGTAATTTCCAAATTCCTGTTAAAATGCATTAAAAAAGAAAAGCATTGGGCGTGCACTCC
This sequence comes from Anarhichas minor, assembly GCF_050575085.1. NCBI lineage: Eukaryota > Metazoa > Chordata > Actinopteri > Perciformes > Anarhichadidae > Anarhichas > Anarhichas minor. The sequence continues at coordinate 20,506,754 of NW_027466453.1, forward strand.
TGGTGGCAATAGATTCACAGATCTAACATAGATACTTTGGTATACTCTAATCCTGGAGACCATCTTTGCACAGCAGGGCACAACTTATTTATTTATTTACAGACAGAATGTACTGCATTGTGCAGAATGTACTTTGGTGAGGATGGGAGGAAGCAGTGGGAAGCCTGAAAAATGCTGTTTATGCATCGATGAGCAGAGAAACGTTAGTATCAGTTTGGGTTTGTGTGCATGACATAAGATGATATGAAGCTTTCAATTACATAATGACTGAACTAAACTCAGTGGGGAACATCATTTATGAGACATCAGATTTAAAAAAAACTGGAATATCAAACTTCATATCTCGATTATTTCATACCTCCTTACTGATTATTGGCTTCGATATTCAGCATTTTTAGCGCTGATTCCGTCACGAGTAACAGCCTATCAACACCACTGCAGGACAGCGTGTCACAGACGTGTCACAGACGTGTCACAGACGCTCCGGTGAGCAAGCGGAGCTCCGCGTCGAATGTGCAGATACTGCTGAAGTAGCAAAAACACACAGTGTCCAGACTAAAGTTCATTCCCTTCACTGATAAACCAGATAATCGGAGAGCAACATCGGGCTTCATGATCAGAGAAAGTAGACCCGCCTCTCTCTTTCTTGTTGCAATAAAGAAAAGGTCTACAAGTGCAGTCAAAGTTCTCTTTTGCAGCATTTAATTAAACACTTAAATACATTTGTTTCTGTGTGTTGGAGTTTGT